>NW_005871054.1:5899591-6055447 GCF_000147115.1 Myotis lucifugus | reverse complement strand
ATTAAACATGATTTTTTTCTACATTTCAAGCAATTACTTTTCTGAGAGGCATTTTGTCTTTTCTTTCTTAACAAAATGGCAATACAATTCAGAATGAGTATGGAAAGGTTTATGCCATAGTAGAAATCTTATTGGAGAGTTTATTTTTCATCCATTGCAGAGTAATTCCACATAATTATCAATGCTATTGCACAGATATAGGACTACATAAGAAGAATTTGGACATTTTATTCAAAGCAAACATCTGGGGTTATTTGAATTCTGAGGTTAGAAAAAGTTGTAAATGAAGACAACAATGACAATACTTGAAATAATTCATTATAGTTACAAATTTTTTTCTATCTTTCAACTTATTATTTAGGATAGAGCACAAGAGTAAATATTGTTACAAAGGTAACATTTTCAATAAATCAAAATTTCAAAAAGTAATGGCAATAAAAAAACATACATGCAAAAGTACAAGTGGGAAAGAAGCCCTCTCTAACTAGTAAGCTGGGCGATCATGCTATTCACCTTATTAAAAATAGATATTCCCTAATTTTGGAAGTATAAAATCTTTATAAAGCATATACAACTATACACTCTATGAAATTGAACTAAGAACTGGTCAGTCTTTTTAACCTTCACATATAGACAGTATTTGTATCTTAATATTCCTTCCAAATCATAAACAAAAAAAGTGTTATATAATTTTATTCAGAAGACATAGTTCTTTTAAGCACAATAATTTAATTTCCTTAAATCAGTTGCTCTGCTCTGAAACTATTGTCCTAAAGAAAAAAAGGGCAGGATCACATTAACTTTGTGAGGAGATGATTGGTGTCCCCATTTTTTCATAATTTCATCATTGGAATTCATTTCACAGCTGTAATATGAAGTACATATACATGTATAGAGCACTATATTTCTATTATTTCTTCCACTGTGCATGACGGTGTCATTTCCCCCTTTTATAAATAGTATAAATACTTTTGCAAACTGTAAAATAAAATATGTGAAAATAATTTGGAGAGCTTGAGCATGGTTTCCATGGCTACATAAAACACTTTATTGGTGTATATTTACCATACTCTAGAAAAATGCAGTGCTGTTTTTTTTTTAATACTATGCCCAATGTTTTTTATGTGAATTTGAAAGAACAATAATCTTAATGTTTAGCAGAATTTGGTTTAACAAATCCATGTACCATATCCTTTTTGGTCATTTAAAATCTATAAATTCTTTCTCCTTTCTTCCTACCCTTCCTCCTCCCTCCTTCCTTTTATCCTTCTTTTCCTAGCTCAACCCCTTTCATAGGAGAGTTGAATTGTGAAATTTCAGCAAAAGTCAGACATTAAATGCTTGATTCCTACAACTGATGTCTTGAAAGTGTGGCAACTGTATTTCTGTTATAGATCTGGTCTGTGTATTACAGAAGCATCCAGCAGCAGTGTATGAAAAAGCTGTGCTCTTCTTTGAGATCATCTCCAGTCTCCTCTTATTTTCACCTATATTTTCAGAGATTTAGGCATATATGTTTGAGGAAAAAGAAAAGAGCACCTAAATTAGTGTCTTACTGTTTGTTACCAGTGCCTCAGGAACTGGTAACCAGTCTGGTACTCTAGGTCAAGTTAAGGAAAGAGCAAGAATAAAAATTCATTGTTTCAATTTTATTATATTTCAAGAATTCAAACTTGAAAACCTATTTTCTTATTTAGGACAAGGTGTGTGGAGTGGGACGGGGCTCCCTTTGGTAGGATGTAGCACACTGCAGCACTTGCAATATGTACAATCAGCTATGTGGCCTAAAGGGATTATGTGTCTGCTAATACCTAGGATTTTGAGAAAAAGAAAGGCACCCCAAGGCAAAATGAAGATGTGTATAATTTGAACATGGAGGAGAAAAGATCCTGGAGCCAGAGTGGCTGGGCATTGCAGGAAGGAAGAGATGTGAGAATATCCAGTTATAGAGAGAGAGAGAGAGAGAGAGAGAGAGAGAGAGAGAGAGAACGAACGAGAACAGATAAGTCCAAAGCAGCGGTTCCCAAATATGGTAACACATTATCATCACCTAGAAAGCTTTAAAATAATACCTATGTGCAAGTCCCACAGCAGAGCAATGACCAGTTTCTGGGATCAGAGTTCCTAGAGTTAGTCTTTTAAACAATGGACCTACGCTATTGCAGTGTGCAGCAAAAGCTAAAACCAGCTTTGAGACCACTCTCCAAAAGTGACATCACACTAATTCAGAGGATAAATGTACACTTTGGTCATTAGTAAATTTGAAATTGCTTATTAGTGCATTTCATGTGGTTTATTTTGTGTTTCTGCAAACAACTTTTTTTAAGCATCGGTATGGTTAAGGATATATTTGTCTTCATGTAACCAAGCTTTATACAATATATTGTCCTACTATAACAGTTGTATTTACTTGAAGTACAGGGACTTGATGTCATCTTACAGGTAATGTATATTTGAATGACCCCAAAATTTTCTTCACTATTATAATCTATGAAGTCCAGAAGAGTAGGACGCGATGTAAATTCTGCCATTGAATAATTCGCATCTTCCTTATGGGGTTCCATGAAAAGGTTACAGGTATGCTGCAAGACCTGGTCCCCTCTGCCCCTTTGAGACAAGGTAGAGCCTGGGTACCTAGAGATCCCTGATGCTATAGTTCTGTCTGTAAATAACGTCATTTACATGATCAGAAAAGTCTAAAAGCAAAACCCATAGCCAACAGGTACAAGCAATATGAAGGAATTTGCTACCCCCTATAAAAGTAGCAAGGCCAGAGAGAGGCTCTCCCATCTGCCCACTCGCCACAGGTGCAGCTACAGAGGACCCAGCTGCCCAGTGTGTACAATGGATCTGATGAGATGCTGGACGGGCTCTCAAGGAGCCCAAGAAGCACTGTGAGGCCAAGGTGGTAGTGGGTGGGTAGAGCTCCTGACAGGTACAGATCTTGGCAGCAGCCAACTTTAATCTCACTTCAAGCATATAAAGTGTGAAGAATATATATTCTGTTCCTCTGGGGTACATACAGAAGCCCTCAATACTTTTCAGTTTGCACCAGTGTGCCACAGGAATATTATCACTTCCTGTGGACCATGACATGAAAATATTGGGAAGCACTCATGTAGCTTAATCTTGAATGTATCTGAAGCACTAGGAAGAACACACATTGGCACACAGTCAAAATAATAGCATTAATGTAGTTTTTACTCTAATCCCAGAGGGTATATTTCCAACTTATAGTATCTTCTTTCTACTTTGACATCACGTCCCAGTGTCTCCTTTTTGAATTTTGGAAGACCAATAGACTCAGCACCTCACAGATCACAATTTTTAATAGGTTGTCCAGTTTAAAAAGAGCTTATCGAATTCATCCTGGGAGACTTAGAATTTAGTATCATATGATAACACACATTGTACTTGAAATATATTATATAATACAAATAAGTATAATAAAATATGTAATAAATTGGAAAGAATATCCTAGAGCAACTAGATATTTAAAGGCAAGACAGTAAACCCCTAGAGATAAGACTACTATTTGCAATGCCTATTTATGAATTCATGAGAAAACTTCTCTGAACCCAATTAGACTGGTGATAAATGTTTAAGTCTTAGAAGATTTTTAGAATAGGTTTTTAAAAAACTGTAAAAAGAGACCTAGCCAGTTTGGCTCAGTGGATAGAGCATTGGGCCTTCAGACTAAAGGGTCCTGGGTTAAATTCCAGTCAAGGACACATACTTAGGTTGCAGGCTCAATTCCCAGTCCTGGACATGGGAGTGCGGGAGGCAACCAATCAATGTATCTCTCTCACTCTCTCTCTGTCTCTTCTCCTCCCTCCCACTCTCTCTAAAAATCAATGGAAAAATACCCTCGGATGAGGATTAAAGAAACACACAAAAAAAACTGTAAAAGGAATGGCTAAGAGAACTCTATTCACCTGAACAATTCAGTTCAATGCAATTCAATTTAACATATCTATTGAGTGTCTATTAAGGGAACAGGACATGGAATGTTCAAAAGCCTTGAGCATTGTTTGCCAAACATATTATCAACTGGATTATAGGAGCTATCTAATAGACTGGACAAGATTTATTTTTCCCAGTTATGTTCCACTTGAGAGACAGAAACAGTCTAACAAAACAAAGTTGAAACTAGATAAAGCCTTTTATTGCCTTCTAAAGATATTGTTATTTGCATTTTACTTTTCTACAGAAATTGGCCTGATATTGTTTACATAATCAAAGGCTTCCTCAATTTTATCAGTTAAGTTCCAACCCTCCACAAAATGAATATGTGTTCAACTTTGGCTTGTGGATTCTCTTTTTGTGCCCAATTCCTTTCTTCTCTGATTGCTCCAAGAGTTATGATCCTGCTATCAAGAAGGCCTTTTCTGGCCAATCCAGCTTTGAGGTAAAGACACACTCTTTATTCAAGCCAACATGCTAATTTTACCATTGGCATTTATATTTTAAATTATATCTTTAAAAAGGAAAGACTGTACTATTTAAAGGACTTTACTCCTAAGTAAAAAATTGCATTTAAAAAATATTCTGGTAAAGGGCTTTTTAAAAATTTAAATTTCATGGCTATCTTAGCCCAACAAATCAGAAAAACAGTAAAGCACATGTTTTCCCAAGAAATGTCCAGTTAGACATAATTATTTAAGTGTAAAATATCAGCATCTATAAATATATTAAATGTAACTTATCATCAATCTACATACAATCTCAATCATATTTTTTAATCTTCACAAGTTTTATTGAAAAGTTTAAAACATTGGTAATTAAATTTGTTACAAATAAAACATGTTGTTCATGTTAAAACTCCTTTACTTTGGTAAAGAAATGTCAAACATTCTTCCTGTCAACAATTGTTTTCAAACAAGAACCATCTTTCTTCAAACTGCTTTAGAACATTCCACGTTTTGCTAATGCAAGGAAAATTCTTCTTCCAGTAAGTACGTTTTGATGAGACAGAAACCAGATGTAGACATTATTGTTTCCTAAAGCAACAGATTTCCAGACTGTAAAAAAAGTTCCATGAGTGTTGATATATGATAAGCTAGCTATTTGCACTAAAAACTCCAAGAACATTATAAAGTACTAAATAATTTTCAGCCTTGGAAATAAAATTAACTTACTAATGGTCACCTACTAATAATTTCCTCTCCATAAAAGAGTTTTACAGGGAATAGAATATAATTTGATTGTGTTGTGCTCCTTAGTAGGAGCAATAAAAGATACAATTAGAAAATACAAATTTGCAGCACTATCATTCTATTAGTTTGGTACTTTAAAAATATCAGATGCAAAGTAAGTCTTGGGTATTACTGAACACTCAGAGAGAGTTTTTTTTTCCCCAAAGTGAATCTAAATCTAGTTACTTTTAAAATCCATGTACAGAGCTATTCAGTCAGTTCTCCTCAGATAGCTGGGAAATACCATTGTTCACTCATCAAAGACATTTCCCTCTCAGCAAATCTTAACCTTATGTCAACTATTCAACAACTGATTTCATCAACTACTTTTCAGCTGAAGAAAAATGTGCATTCCTTATACATTAGCCATCCAGTTAAAAAAGAACATTATGCTAAGTGACATAAGCCCATCAGAGAAAGACAAGTGTCACATGATTTCACTCATATGTGGGGTTTAATGAGCACATTGAACTGAAGCAAAACAGAGACAGACTTACAGATAGAGAGTAGACAAAAAGCTAGGGAGGGGGATAGGGGTGTTGGAGAAATGGAGGGATTGAGCAAAAAAAGCAAGAACTCACAAACATGGAAAACAGTGTGGGATTTGGCGGAGGGAGGAGTGTAGGGGGAAATGGTAAAGGATATAGGGGGGATAAGTGGTGATGGGAAAAAATAGAGAAAAATAAGCATGTTTTATCGCATTTCTAAAGCTTCATTCTTAGATATGAGAAATATGATTCAGTCATTGAAGGTATACTGCCTTTCAATGTATTGAAAAGAATAAGCTTTAATTATTTAGAAATACTTTATTTAGATTTAAAAATGATGTCCCACTAGATCTTTGAAAAATACTCACTAAAACATGATTTTTCAAAAACACTTATTATGAGCACAATGGAGAGCTTAGAAACTTATCCATGTGATTAAAAATATTTAGAGGATAGTTATTTATATACTAGATGCCAAAGTACTATTTTGATCTTAATTATCTAGATAGTAACCTCAATTCTTTAACATTATCTAGCTATAATTTACTACATGATGGGGAGAGTTATTCTACAGCACAGACGAATGTGTGCATATTTTGCTATATATTTTGACTAAGTCCAAAAATAGCATGAATCCTTCTTTTCATATATGGTGAGCGTACTTAGAAAACTGTGTGCAGGTTCCCAAAGCAATAATTGAATTAATTCTTTTATCTCTACCATAGGTGTAAGATGTATAGAGTAATGACGATTTATTCAACATGTACATATAATATCAATATGAAGCAGATTAAAAAATAGAATTCCTATTCTTTGTGATTTCTTTTTAAGAGATCGCACCCCATGGTGATTGGTCTTTCTTTAAACATGAGGTAGACATATTTTGTTACTATTTCAATGCCACACAATATTAAATATCATCCCATGGTTGACATGATGAAATTACAAAACAATATAGTGCCACAAATCAGAGATGACTATCTTTTAAAATGTCTAAATGAAAGATCACTTACTGTTTTCCAAACTTAAGGCCAAACCTAAACTAAGTACTATCTTATGACCCAGAATCTGCCTGTCCTAAAGATCAGAAAGGTATTTGATTCTGGACCATCTCATTCAATTAAATCCCATGAAAACAACAAGTGAACACCTCAGTGTGTGCCCATCCACTGAGCCAGACTGGCTAGGGCTGAATCCCACAGTGACTCTGTGGTGTTAATGATCTACTTGCTTTGCTGAACCCAGCTTGTATTGTATTGGCTCTAAAGAACTGATGGATGATTCTGGAATTCTGAAAGCTAGTTGATGTTAATTGGCTATAGTGGGAGTATTTACCTAATGTAAATCATAGATGCTGCAAGTATGCACTTTTTATTTAACTTTCAGGAAAATGGATGTTAAACATTTATCACCACACCATTGCTTATCTCTACCTCTCCATTAAATTTTACTCCAATTAACATTTTTTAAATGTTGATCTTTCCCAATTTAAAAAACTGAAAACAAAAGTACTAACAAAATCTCATGATTCTCAGCTATTGTTGTATCAGTCCCCGCCCCTTTATAGCCAGGAACCTAAAATAAAATATATCCTCAGCTTAAAACACAGTATACTGCACATTAAAGGTAATAAATATGTTTAAATCAGCATTCTTTAGGCCAGTGAATTAGATATTTTCATTTAATACTGATTGAAATGTGAATTTATATGGCAATAGGAATTAATGGTATTTAGAGAAATCTTCCATAAGAGAATAAACCATATGTAACCAACATTCAACTCACATTATTTTTAATAGTGAAATGTTGGAAACAGTGTAAATGTTCAACAATAGGGCTATTTCTAAATGAATAATGAAGCATTTATGCAATGTGTGAATATATGGTCAGTGAAAATGAAATTATCACAACTTTAAGTACAATTTCTGGAAGAAAAATAGGGACTGGACGGAAACTTGCTACTATGTTAGAAAGAAGAAAAAAGAAAAGCCCTAATGAGGTAAGAGAATATAAATTCTTTATGAGGAATAAAATCATAGAATTAGTCTAACAACACAAAGAGATATTACTACATACAATTAATACAGCTTGATTAAGCTGCTCGAGGGGCTTCTATTGGGTGAAAGTAGTACAACTTGTGATGCATTAACAAGGGGAATTAGCCACACTGAAATTTTTATTGAATTAATTTTTCCCTTTCCCTTAATGCTTCTTTCAACTTGACTGAGGAACATAATGTATTTCAAGACATCCTATTGCAAAGTTTATATAATATCAATTATTTGCGCTAAGAACCCTTCAAAATTTAAGAATAAAATCTAATTAATTTATCTGTTGAGATAGGATAAAAAATAAGCTTCTGCTTGGTAACTCAATTTATTTATCTTAGCACTATGTTTGTAATTATCTTTAAGTAACTAGGTTATTTCTTTTATTTATTTTTTTCTTTTCTTTTTTTCTTTATTGATTAAGGTATTACATATGTGTCCTTATCTCCCCATTGCTGCCCCCACTGATGCCCTAACCCCCCTGGTGTCTGTCCATTGGTTAGGCTTATATACATGCCCTATGTTCATAGCAGCATAATTTACCATAGCTACGATTTGGAAACAGCCTAAGTGCCCATCAGCAGATGGGTGGATTAAAAAACTGTGGTACACCTACACAATGGAATACTACGCTGCTATAAAAAAGAAGGAATTCTTACCATTTGCAAAAGCATGGATGGACCTGGAGAGCATTATGCTAAGACAAAATAAGCTAGTCAGAGAAAGGTAAATATCACATGATCTCACTCATTTGTGGAATATAATGAACAACATAAACTGATGAACAAAAACAGATCCAGGGACAGAGAAGCATTGATCAGACCATCAAACCTCAGAGGGAAGGTAGAGGAGGGTGAGGGTAAGGGGAAGAGATCAACAAAAGGATTTGTATGCATGCATATAAGCCTAACCTATGTTATTTCTTTTTATTAATTAAAATTGAATAGTAGATAAAATATTAACATATTCTCTAGGAAAATCTCTAAATGCATGAAAAAAGATATGAGTTTGAATGAAGCATTACAAACACATGTGATATTGAATAATCATAAAGTCTGTGGTAGTTTTTCCCTTGTTTCAGATGATATTCTCATTAATTTATTTTACTGCCTGGAAAAGGATGACACATTAAAGGACTAATTCAATGGTTAGCTTTTTTCCTTTTACTTTGAAATCATATCATTAAAATTACTTAGAAACTTGTTTGAATTGTTATTCAAGCTGCCATCTATATTTCTAACAGCTTAATGAGATGGAGAGTTAGCAACTAATTTTCTTTCAAAATATAGAAAGAGAAATAGACTACTCCAACTGTTTCATGTGCATTTATTACTTGGTAAATGAGTATCCTATATAATAAAAGCTAATATGCAAATTGACCGAACAGAGGAACAACTGGTGGAATGACTGGTCACATTAACACACACTGACCACCAGGGGCCAAACGCTCAATGCAGGAGCTGCCCCCAGCTCTCAGGCCCCAGGCCAGCCAAGGCGGGTGCCAGCAGGGGCCCCCCAATAGCTCCACTGGTCGCCCTGCAGAGGGAGGCAACTGGCTGCGGCAAGTGTGTGGCACCAGGCTGGCCAACGCGGGTGCCAGTGGGGGCCCCTGATCACCCCACCGGTTGCCCCACAGATCGGCCTTGATCGCTGGCCAGGCCTAGGGGCTCTACCCATGCATGAATTTCATGCATCAGGCCTCTAGTCAATATTATAAAAAATCTGCCTCTACTTCCAAGGGCCTACTATGTATCTATACCTATATATTTATATCTATCTGTCTACATATACATACATCCACATATGTGTAGACAGATAGATATGAATATATCTGGAGTGTTTAAAGGCAAACTAGCTTTAAAACAATGACATCCTTCATACATTCAGGGTCTATCTTATGTTTTAAGTGTTTTGAAACTTAGCATATTCATTGAGGCACAGATCACCCACTACCCATCAACTATTCTTAGTTATAGAATAATGATTTTTTTTTTAGTATAGCAATGTGTCCAGTTAAAATTAATCATCCCCCAGGTTCCTTCGAAGCTAGGTGTAATGATGTGATCAAAGTATAGCAAGGAACTTAAGCAGAAATTGTGGTGTGGGACTTTAGGAAAGCTAGAATGGTGGGGCCAGAAAGATGAAAGGAATGTGGCCCCCTGGGGAAGACGGGCTGCCGTGCTGGTCCTGTTTTGTCTGTCTGATTATTTCTTTATGTGAAAAAGAAACTACCTTATTTAAGCCATTGTTTTAGGGACCCTTGTTGTTTGTGTTTGAATAATTTCTAACATATCTAGTCATGTTATGTATTCTCTAGTATAAATACTAGACCTAAAATCTAAAGAATGCTATTTACACATTCCTAAGTCATTAGTTAGGATATAGCTGTCACTACTTAGCACAGAACTGGGCAAAAATGTGAAAGAAAATTCTGGTATTTGAACATTACAGTGAAAAACATTTGCACAACTGTATCTTTCTTCTAATAATAGCATCCTTGCCCTTCTTCTCCCTCTGGGTTTTGGAGATCTGTTCGCATCTCATTCAAACACCTCCAGGTAAGAGGTGTCATCATCCCTGGTCACTCTCTACTATTTATCCCCTAACCCAAATTTGGGCGATGACTGCAAGCTTTCCTGTGATTCGTCCAGGCATTAGCACGAAGCCATAATCAGCAGTCAGAGTTTCTTCTAAATTTTATTTTAATTGGTATTAAGAGAAAGGGATCATGCCTTTCTGATACTGAACACTGGAAAACATGAGCTAAGAGCTGCTCACAGTTGTGACTCCAATATTTAAGCAAAAACTGATGTTAGCGAATGAACAGGCATAGAGTAAATAGAGTAACTCACAAAGTTCAATTTCTTTAGGTTTACTAGAGCCAATTGTCCCTGAAGCCCTTATTATTATTTGGCTAAATGAGTCAATAATTCTCCCATTAGACTAATTCTGTCTCCAGCATGTCTGCTTGTAGATCAAAACTTTCGATTGTAAAATGCTTGAAAATAAAATAACATAAATTTTATACCTTGTTGTTGGATGGGTATAACAACAAACAGACTTTTGAGTGAGAAACTATTAAAATCATGTATGCTGTCAATAAATTTATAATGCATATAAAGTGATGCATCAGGTAAGAACATATCACCACATTTTCTCAGGCAGGAAAAGAAATCTCACAATCACCAGGATTTAAAATGTTTTATCTTCAAACAATCCCTCTTTCAGGGTTCTTTCTGACTTAAAGGTTTGGTTGAATAACATATTGATTACCCTTAAAACTTCAAAAAATAATCTCAGCTCCTCTAGACTCTGTATATCTAAGGCAGAAAAAAGAAAATTTTGTTTATGTGAGTAATTACTCAGCAGCATTCATTGTCATATCCCATTTACTACAATTTTGCACAGCAAAAATAAGGAAGTGGGAATTAAGTTATTTTTTCTCTCCTCTTTATTTTTAATCAATATACTGACTAAGATGCTTCCTTTCATGATGACACATTTTGAGCTATGTTTTGATATGCATATCTGTCCAACAAAAATGAACATTTTGAGGTTTTACATGTTTTGCGTGGTGACCAAATTTTGTTTACTATAAATTAAATGGTTTAATTTTTGTTTATATACTTTCTTACTGTGCACCACTGTATTATAAAAAGGATGCAAATGATATATAAATATGTATAAAATGTAGCAACATAAAATCAATTTAAATAAGTATGATGCCGAAACCGGTTTGGCTCAGTGGATAGAGCTTCGGCCTGCGGACTGAAAGGTCCCAGGTTCGATTCCGGTCAAGGGCATGTGCCTGGTTTGCGGGCACATCCCCAGTAGGAGATGTGCAGGAGGCAGCTGATCGATGTTTCTCTCTCATTGATGTTTCTAACTCTCTATCTCTCTCCCTTCCTCTCTGTAAAAAATTAATAAAATATATTTAAAAAATAAATAAATAAATGAATGAATAAGTATGAAAATGAATGAAAAATAAATTAGGTTAGATAGTGCCCCAGAACCAGAGTGCACCTAGTTCCTACTATCCATGCCATCAACTCAAACACACTTACAAGGAGCAGCCAACAGGTCTGACCCTACATTCTTGAAAATCCAACACAAAGAGGGAAAAGTAACTCATTATTAAATATTTAGTGTCTCTATCCAGGCTGTCCAACAAACCAGTCACTAGCCACAGGTGAATTAGGCTCTTGAAATGTGGTGTTAGTTCCACTGAAAAGTCCTATGTGTAAAATGCACTCTCAACTTCAAAGACTTAGAATGAGAACGAATGTGATTATCTCATTAATATTTTTATATAAATAACAAATTTAATGATCATATTTTGAACATATTGTGTTAAATAAATGTTATTAAAATTAATTTTACCTGTCTCTTTTCACTTGGAGTGACTACTAAAATATTTAAAATTATATATGTGACTTGAAATTGTGGCTCTCATTATATTTCCTTGGGACAGCACTGACCCCAAAGAGTAGAGAAAATCCAATTTCATTACTCTAGGAAAGCAGCATTATTTCTAATAGAGGCAGTCTTCACATTGACAGTTCTGACGTGTGTGGATTTCAGTTTGCGTTATTTTAGTTTGGCTAATACTAGCCCTCCCACAACATGATCTAAATTTCTGTTGTCATGGTATATTAATTATGAGTTATTGCATAAAGTGCAAATTTCACTGCTAACTAGTCATTCCACAAATATCTAGGTACTCCATGATCTGTGACCAATCATGACACTTTGTGTATTGGTGACTGCTTACTACACATCTGTTATTCAGTCGGCATGTAAAGAAT
This sequence comes from Myotis lucifugus, assembly GCF_000147115.1. Lineage (NCBI taxonomy): Eukaryota > Metazoa > Chordata > Mammalia > Chiroptera > Vespertilionidae > Myotis > Myotis lucifugus. Next base: position 6,042,911 of record NW_005871054.1, on the reverse strand, counting down.
GTAGCTGTGTTGCCTTCTTATCTCCTAATGATAACTCACATGACACTTACAAATAGATAATCAAAAGGGAGAATAGGCCAACAAATGTGAAACTTCAGTAAATACAGAAAACATGATGATGTTAGTGAAGTTTTAATTAAATGTATCAGGTGTCATAAAAGAAATAGGTGATCATGGAGATGTTGGCACTGCCATCACTTGAGAAACCCCACATATGCAGCCAGGGGAATTGAGTGAAGGCCAACTTAGAGACATAAATGGGGAAAGTGTGATAAAAAAGATGCAGAGGAAGTGACACTGTCAAAACGTCACATCATGGAACTTTCTGAAGTTATTTTACAACACGGAAAGCATAAAAAGGATAAAATGTTGAAAGCTGATGAAAATTTATAAAGAAATGTGACTACTTGCCAAGGCAAAAAAAAACGAAGTCTGCTCCATATCCTAAGTTATAAGGTAAAAAGAAGGCAATCACTGTGCAAACTACTGTTGATAAGTTTTGTTTGTGTTTTTTTTTTTTTACAAAGAAATAAAACACTAATTCTCAATGTTCCTAATGATATACTTAATAAATCTTGGTTTTACTATTTTTAATTTCCTATCAGAGGAAATATAGCTTAAGGTTTCTCAGAGAAAGGTTATTGTTTAATGCCATGAAAGCCTCCTAACCTTGCCTAAAGTCAGTGACCAGATTTATTGCATGGTGCCTTGTTAATACCCATTCCCAGTGCTCAATGGCATCCATAGAACAAGAGAGTTTTCTCCCTGATGGGACGTTGTGCTGAGACCCAGGAGGAAGCTCACTGATCATTTCTCTTTATCTGCTGGTAGATGTGAGACTAGACTATCAATTCTTAGGGCAAATTTTTGCCAACAAATTTTTTTTTGTTTTTGCTTTTTGGTGTTTTTTTGTTTTGTTTTGTTTTTTTATCTTTAAAAAGGGGAGGAGCATAGAGTTTGGGATTATATTCTGAAAGAAATACCTCTACTGGGATAATTTATGTTATCAGTTACATACAAAGGGCCTTACGTTTTCACAATGAGCAGGATAATACAATTATTAAAATAGATTACCTATTAAGTCCATAACAGGGATCTTGATGGTTTTAAGAGGTACACCTATTCTGAGAACTGACCTTTTCCTTCAGTTTTTCGTACTTGGTTTGAGATGCTGAGTCAGCCAAGGGAGATTTGGGATCAAGACCATGGAGTAGATCCATGGGCACTGCCCCTATTTGTTTTTGTTTCTGTGTGTGTGTGTGTGTGTGTGTGTGTGTGTGTGTGTGTGTGTGTGTTCGTTTGTTGTTTTGTTGTTGTTTTTTTTGCTTGTTTTGTACCTTGGTGAGTACTCACCTTTGATACTGATAAAAGTGAGCATCGTCTGCAGTGCTTACTGGTTTCAATCTACCTCTTTTTTTTCCATTGAGAATTATTTCACCACAGTATGTTGGATCATATCTGAAAGTTATCTGCTTTGCCTTCCCATTAATTCTACCCTTTAGCTTCCCTCATCTTGTCTATGGCAAGTTGTCCATTCTTAATAATTTGACATGAATTCACTCACAGACTCACCAGAGGGACACTGTGAGATAGGGTAGGCGTTTGTATTTCCCTTTGTCACATGAAGAAAATGAGACCACAGGGAATTGGGTGACTATTTGTGAAGTCTGTAAGAATGTGCCTGGCTGATTTCCAATGTCTGGGAGCATAACTGACTAAGGGCCTTAGATGCTTCCTCTGAAAGTTATCACAGAAATGCTTCAGAAGGCTCATTCCTAGGTAACTCCAGGCTCCTCAGAATAGCTGGCTTTGATTTGTTTACTATAATCTTCTCTGCACTGCCCGACAGACTAGAGTGCGTCCACCCACCCTTCCTTCCCACTCCTTAACTCTGGGTCACACCATCTTGCTCTAATGGCTTTCTCAGCCTTTCTAGACCTTGTCCCATTTTCCTTCCTGCAGGCACTTCCACTAACATAATTACATTAGGAAGAGCTACTGCTGGCACTCAGAAAGTGAACTATTGTTGCTTTCAGAAGCACAAGAAATGCAAGCAAATTAACTTGATGCTGAAGATGATGGTGTATAGATACAGCATTTGCAGGAGCTCACAGGGAAGCCATTAAAATTCTACCATACTCTATGTATCCCCACATCTACCTGCTGGAAGAGAATATGGCTTCTTTCCCTATTGCCCTTTTCAATTTTAAGAGTGCCTGTCATTCATGTAATGAAACTAGAACCCATCAGGCAAAAGAGCCTGGGAAATGAAGTCCAGTTCCTGTCATGTGAGGAAGAGAGTTGAAGGTGCCGTTGGCATGGAGGACCTATACATAGTGTTTTGCATTGATAGGAACACGTCAAGCCCTGCTGGTATGGCTCAGTGGTTGAGTATTGACCCATGAACCATGAGGCCACAGTTCAATTCCTGGTCAGGATACAAGCCTGAGTTTTGGGCTTGATCCCCAGGAGGCAGCTGATAGAGAATTTTCTCTCATCATTGATGTTTCTCTCTCTCTCCCTCTCCCTTCCTCTCCTGAGAATATTTTTTTGTTATTCCTCACCTGAGGATATTTTTCCATTGATTTTTAGAGAGAGTGGAAGGGAGGGGGAGAGACAGAGAGAGAGAAACACTGACATGTGGCCCTGGCTGGTTTGGCTCAGTGGATAGAGTGTCGGCCTGCGGACTGAAGGGTCCCGGGTTCGATTCTGGTCAAGGGCATGTGCCTTGGTTGCGAACACATCCCGGTGGGAGGTGTGTAGGAGGCAGCTGATCGATGTTTCTCTCTCATTGATGTTTCTAACTCTCTATCCCTCTCCTTTCCTCTCTGTAAAAAATCAATAAAATATATATTTTTAAAAAAACAAAACACTGATGTGAGAGAGACACATTGATTGGTTGCCTCCGACAAGTGCCCTGAGCAGGGCTAGGGCTCAAGACTGCAACTGAGGTATGTGTCCTTGACCTGAATCGAACCTGGGACCCTTAAGTTCTATCCACTCCAAACTAGCTAGGGCAAAATATATACATACATATTTTTAAAAAATAAAAAATAAATACTTCAAAAAAGATGTGTGGCTAAAGACAAAATTTTCTTGGCTAGTCATTTATTAAACCCAGTCAACTTATTTTGTGCCATTTTTATTGCAGATTTTATTCTTTAAAGTTGACTTAGAATCAAACATTGAAATTCCTTAAAATATGATCAATCTGAGGTTGCCATCACTCCTATTACCTGGATGTTTATCTTTCAATCATTTGCATACATTCTTTTCTAGCTCACCTATGCTCTTCAAATTACTACTGTGCTGAGATATGAGTAGACAGGTTTAGAGGGAGCAAAATGGATATCTGCTTCTTTATCAACTTGAAGGCAAGAGATCTTTATTCTAACTTGTCTTTGTTTTACTAACCTTTTCCTGGGGGTGTGAAATGGTGGTAATGAATTCTTAAACATTTAACCTTCTACTGATAGCTTACTTAACTTCTTCAAGGAAAAAACCAGAGTGTAGTCTGATGAAAAGCCAATATATTTTGTGTTTCTTTCCTTTTTGACATATTCTCAGCATGACTCTTCTATTGAAGGATTTGTTTAATTATTGAACATGGGCTACCGTTAAGTCATTTATTACTCTAGGTTCTGGGAATGAAGTGGAGAAGACAAAAATGTCTTATGGAATTTTTATTTCTTGTAATAAGAGTTATCAATAAATGGTTAAATCAGTTGAATGAAAAAAGGAAGATGACTTCAAATCAGAGTAAAAAAATCCATGAACACAAACAATGCAACATGGAAGAAATAATAGCTGGATATGGACACAGCACAGTTAAGAATGCCTAGATAAAGAATTGTGTTTATTTGATATCTGGAAGAAAAGAAGTTTCCAGCTACCTAGGGGCAGAACATTCTAGGCAAAGGAAGCATCATGTGCAAACATTTTAATGCAAGTTTCCTGACAGAAAAGAACATGACATGTTCGGTAACACGGAAGGTCAGTATGGGTGAATCATAAAGGAACAAGGGAGAGTGAGAGTTATGAAAGATGAATTTGGGGAAACAAGCTAGAACCCACGGGGTTCTGTAGCCATGTTGACTTTGAATTTTACTATAAGAGCAAGTGTGCAACATTGTAGCAATGAAAACACAAGTGTTACATGCTCTCATTTGCATTTTTAATTGAAAAATGGGACTAAAATAAGTAAACCATGATTTTTAGTCAAGTTTACTGTATGTGATTGCTAACACATTTTTTAAAATATTAATTTTCCATTATCTTTAAAAGAATATAATGAGCATTTTAAAATGAGTTTTGGTTGTGTTGTTTTTACTAATACATACAATACTCTGCCATTAGAAATCCGAGAGTTGATTTTTTTTAATGATTTCCAAAAATGTGATAAAATGTGAAGACTGTGACAACAAAGAGTTTAATTGTTGCTTGTCAACTGCTTAAATATTAAAGATCTATTGATTACTTGTCCTGGAAGTCTCAGTAGAGATCCAGATTGATTAAAGTCCTGTATGAATAATCTTTGCAAGAAAAATTGCAAAGCGGTAAGAGGCAGAGAAAGTATAATATCAGTGAAGGAAAGGGAGTAAACATTATGTGGAGAAACCCATCTGATAACATTGTAGAGTTCAACACCGGAAATTACTTGTATTGGCATGTTGAAATATTCCCATAAAAGAGAGGAATGTAAGCTTTATTTCCCACCTCATAATGAAAGGGTCCCTTCTCCCCTAGAGAATGAAACCCAGCCCGGAGCATAAGGAGAAATACTCGTCCAAAAGCCTTGTGCCAGTGATTAGACTTAAGAACTGAGGCTGGTGAACTTGACCCCTGTCCCAGACTGTGGACAGCACTCCCCTTCCAACCTCCAATAGGATGATTCCTCTTGTTGTACTTATGTCCACTTAGCAACACAAGTTCTGTGCTCCAAGTACTTTTAGCACATTGTATAGAACAAATATTCAGCACATGAAATGTTTTAAGTTCCTCCAGGAGAAAATAAATAACAAGAAACAGTAATTTCCTTTTTTCCAGACTTAGGTTTAAGAGGCAAAGTTGGCAAGCAAACATCTGTGATGCTGTACCTACAGAAGTACTTTCTCTCTGCACTGAATGAAATTTTCATTTAATGACTTCATTTTCACACTTTCTTTTCCTGTACTCCTTCCGAAATGTTTTAATTCATTCAATTGGTCAAAACAGTTGAGTGTCTGCTTTATTGAAGCAGTCTGCTTTCAACATTGAGTGAGTTGTGTATAAAGGAAGTTGAATTAAGTACATATGTATTTGGGAGTTTGGGAGGGCTACTATATTCATTATTAGGGTAACATATTTACCAATTTATTACTTTTTCTCTTCTACAACAATGTATTTATTTCTCTTTTCTTAACACCATGTTAAAAAAATGATGAAGTACTGCATAATAGAGGTATTTATGATAAGTAATATAAAGCTTGTATACAATGCATTTGATTTGGAGTGAGAATTAAATTCTAAATAGTTGCATTTACTTTTAAAATGATTGTTATATGAAATGCAAAACTTACCATTTTTACTTAGCATTTTATTAAAGTGCACATTAATTTTTTTTTCAAATGTGTAACTGGCCCATTCTAATATTATGTTTTATCCCATTGGACACCTACTGGATAAATGAAAGTGAGTTTCCATTGATTGCAGTAACAGAGACAACATGTATTTCAAACCATTAAAGCATTTCTCCCTGAAAACGTAACTTAAAATCCTTATACTATCATAGCCCCTAAGCATCTATATAATGTTTTGTTCTTCTTTATTGCCAAAATTCATACTTCTGTTATTAAATATATAACTAGGGGCCTTTTCTCCTTTCGAGACATAATCTCTCAGACTGGTTATTTGGTTTCCTGTGTCAATCTTGCTTCTTTCTTTAAAATGTAATTAATAATGCTTACCATCTGTCTGTCTTCAACCATATAAGTTCTCTCCTTCTAAGGAAAAATTAAGAATATGCTTTACTTTGGGGAGTCCTAAAAGTTTTTATTCCCTACTACACCCCAACCTGGCTGTGACCCCAGGTTTCTAGAACATCATGTTTGCAAAGTACACCCATGACTTCCATGTTCATGGAAACAGTTCAGGCTTCATCTGGAGACTGCACAGTCCAGCCACCAAGGGGGAGGGTGGGAGAAGTCCTCTCAGCAGCACAATATGGGGACAAGGGTCTATCTGCGCCCTTGAAAACATCAAACTCTTAAATGATGGGGTCATCACTACCCAGCCTCCAGGGGTCATGTTCGTTGGGGCTCTATGCTCATGACCTACCACAGCCTTTCCTGTCCCTGCGTATTCGAAGACATACTTTGAGCTCTTACGTGTGCGCCACGGGCTTTCATCTTAGCTTCAAGCTCGTATGTAAGCTCTTATGGCCACTCCATCATTCATGTTTTCCTTCAAAAAGCTTAAGTAGCTATATTTTAGAAGTTTTCCTACTTAATTAACATAAGAAAAAGCATTGGGATTTGTTTAAAACAAAACCTCTACAATTAGCATAACTTTCTCCTTATAAAAAAAACACAGGAGAAAATTAATTTGAACATTTAAAACTTTTGGTGACTAGTATTGGTGTTTGAGTTTTTGTTGTTGTTGTTTTTTCCCCTCAAAAGATGAATCAGACTGAGCTTGAAAGCAACTCTGAAGGAGCAGTGGATTAACAGGCACAATTCTCAGAGCAAAACATTGACAACTCTTTAATGAAGCCTTTAAAAGAAAGCACAACAAATTATTTCTGACCAAATCTTAGAATTCCTATTTATCCATGTCCCTCACAGAAGCAGAGATTCCAAAATGTATGTGTGTATGTGAAACACAAAAATATGATTTTAAAAATTATTTTTAAAAAAATTATGCAAAATATAGTTGTCAAACTTCACATGACAGGCATTGTGCTGGTATATGATCAAAAGCACTGCAAAGCCAGTGGGGTGGGGGTGGGGGTGAGGGAAGCCTTGATTGTTCCTGCACTGATTTGATTTTCTTTATTTAATATACTAAAAAAAATGATTTCAGAGAGGAAGGGAGAGGGAGAGAAAGATAGAAACATCAATGATGAGAGAGAATTATTGATCGGCTGCCTCTGCATGCCCCACACTGGGTATCGAGCCCACAACCCAGGCATGTGCCCTGACCTGGAATTGTACTGTGACTTCCTGGTCCATAGGTCAATGCTCAACCACCAAGCCATGCAGGCCAGGCTGGTTTGATTTTCAATACCATGTGCCTTAAGTTAGGCACTGGGCCATGCTCCCTGCTTGCATCCAGAGCTGAGGTAGAGTCCTCAGATGTATAAAAGTTGAAAATGATATAGAGTTACTTTTCATCTAAAATGCCCTGAATCTACAGCTGTATAGGAAGCAATGGGCCTAGGTAAGTGAAAAATAAAGTCATGCTTCTGCTGATCAGGAACAAAATCAGGCTCAACAAACTGATCTATGATTTCTCCAATGAGAAAAAATGGGAGAAATACCGCCATGAAAACTGGTGATAGACAAGGAACACGGGCTAAATGTAGGCAACTATAAACTTATTGAATAATGATAGGTGAGCATAGGAGAAAGGAAGGCAGGGGAGAGAGAAAAAAAGAGAACAATAAAAACTTACTACTCAAAATGAACCTGCACACCAAGTTTCCAAAATAAATTCCAAAATAAATAAATAAACATGTTACAAAATATAGCTAACAAAACCAACAATCTGAATTTATATTTACTCCAGATTAAATTAATTTTAGGAGACAGTGTGTAAAAACTTAAACAACATACTTAAGATGTACATATATGAAGAAATGCTCTCTAATTAAAATTACAAGGTAATAAAAATAATATAATCATTACAGTAGGCACATCATTATGTTAGAAGACAAATAAACATAGAAATATGTAAGACCAGTTAAAAGACATAGAGTAACAGGAGGCAAAAATGAATAAATAGTATTTGAGTAATAGCATGAATCCTCAAGTTTATGTTATATTATTGTTATACTTATACTAAAATCAAAGTGACAATTCAAGAAAATAAATCACATATGAACTTCATTTATAAGCAAGGATTTAAGCATTTATGTAAACTATTAGTAAATTGAATTTGGCATTTATAAAAAGTTTGCATCAGAAATACAAAGATTAGTAAACATCAGAAAATTTATTGATGAATTGACAATTCTGACTGGACAATTCACAGAAATGGAAATCTGAATGAATAATAAAATTTAAAATGACACTCAACCTCACTAGTAATCACGAAAATGTAAATTAAAAAACAAACAAATAAAAAACACAACAGCTCAGCCAGTGTGGCTTGGTGGTTGAGCATCAACCTATGAACCAGAAGGTCAAGGTTAGATTCCTGGTCAGGGCACATGCCTGGGTTGCAAGCTCAATCCCCAGTGTGGGGCTTGCAGGAGGCAGCCAATCAATGATTCTCTCTCTTTATTGATGTTTCTGTATCTCTCTCTCCCTCTCTCTTCCTCTCTGCAATCAATAAAAATATATTTAAAAAGAAACAAACAAAAAATGTATCATTTCAAACCATTAGATTGATCAAAATAAAATTATACTTCAATTTTGTATCAGTGGAGAAAAATGGTATGCACATATTTTTAGTGGGAATAAAACATAATGATTAAGGGGAAAAGGAGATTAAGAGAGACCATGTGTTGCCTAATATAACTTATTCAAAGTCTGGAAACTTCAAATAGAATATAATACATTGTATATAGGTGCCTTATATTGTAATAGTATGAAAACCTACAAGGAAGTGAAGCAGAGGAATGGGATTGGAGAGTGGGCTTTGACTGCATCTATAATGATCTATTTATTTAAAAATTATGAAAAGCCCATGTGGCAAATATTAAGATTTGATCATGCTCAGTGCTCCTTACATTATCTTCTGTATTTTTCTGCATATTTATATTATTTCGTTAACTTTTAAGATCAGGTATGTGAGTTGGGGCAAAAATCAGATTTTAATGAAAAATGAATAAAATAAAATGTAAAGTAAATTAAGACAAGAGTATCAGTACCTGCCATGTTAGAATAAACCCATCTATTCCTCTGGTTCCCACCTGGAACAGCTAAATCTCTTTTTTCTTCCCTTTTTATTGCTGTGGCTAGAAATTCCAGTACTTTGTTGAATAAGAGGGGTGAGAGCAGAATCTTTCCATTGGTCCTGATGTTTAGAAAGAAATCATGGTATGAATTTTAGTGCTTTTGTTATCATCTCACAGGTCCCTGAAACTATGTTCTTTTTCTTTTCTCTTTGTTCAAGTTGAGTAAATTTTATTGATCTGTCTTCCAATTCACTGATTCTATCCTTTGTCATCTCGGTTCTACTACTGAGCCTATCCATTGCGCTTTTATTTTCCTTATTGAATATTTTAGTTGTATAATTTTAATTTTCATGTATAATAATCCAAAATTGAAAATGGCCCAAAGTTCTTCAACGGTCAAATAAAATACCAATTATCAGTGAATGGGAAATAACTATTGACACATGCAACAATCTGGATGTTTCTCCAGGGAATTATGCTGAGTGGGGGAAAAAAAAGCAATCTCAAAGAGGTTATATAAAGTATGAAAACATGTATATGTCACTATTAAATAAAAATTATAGCCATAGAGCACAGATCAATGGTTGCCAGAGTCAGCAAAATTGGTAGGAAGAAAGCTATGACTATAAAATTGTAGCAGGAGGAATCCACATATTAGTACTGTTTGTATCTTCACTGGGGTGGTGTTCACCCAAATATACACATGTGATAAGACTACATAGAACTAAGTATACACACATATACCCACAATTTAAGTATATTTAGTAAAGAGGAATATTTTTAATCTAAAACCTGTGGACAAAAATCCTTAAGTAGAGTACCACATGCTGCTAAGTAAACATCCACAAGAAGACAGTTTCTTGGTGAGGCATAGCCTTCAGGTCTCAGCTGTGAAGGGTTAGGAGTAGGACAAAAAGAACTTGTTATTCTGTATAATGAAGCAAGAGAAGATTTCATGGATAAATGAAGAGAAAAGTGAGACTATCATCATAAAGTAGTTCGATGAGAGAATATATAAGGAATTGAGAGAGGGAAATCATAAAGCAGAAACATTTTTGGAGACTCCAAAATGAGACAAGAGATAAAGAGTGAGATGTTCCTTATGGTGAGTATGTGCATATACTCTCTTGACTTAATTTCAAGTTGCTTCCTGGCTACCTCTCTACCACTGCTCTCCAGCCCACCTGCCCTACCAATCCCTCTTACTTTTACTCTGAACTTAGTGACTAGTGTTTGGGGGGGGGGGGGGTAAAGTCAAGAAAAAGTAATATATTCTATAAATGGGTTCATTCAGGGTGCAGAACAAAGAAGTGAGACCACACACACTCCAGTAGAAGTTGGAAATCAGTGAAAATTAGAACTGCTGAAACATACACAAACTCTCTTCCCTCCAATAGAAAATGCCTGTGTTTGTAGTATAACTAGGAAAAATTCCTGGGAAGTAATTTTTATGTAAGGTCGATATATACTTCATTGTTTAAAAAGAATACTCTCAGGTTAGGTTTCTAGTCCCTCACAAGTCTTTAAATTTCCCATTCTTTGACCCTCATCCTCATTTTTGAGTTTCTAGAAAGTTGCTGCTGCATCATTTTTCTCTCTATTACTTTGAAACAATGGTTTCAAAACTGTGCTTTGAAGAACCCTAAGAATTTTATGCAGGTCCCTCAATGATAAACACCCGCAGTAAAAGAGAGAGATGGTGAGCATGATACCATTCTACCCAAGCAGGTCTGCTTCTATCAGTTTTATTTGTTTATGCTTCTAGGCATGATATTTTTGAGTAAAGAAAAAATAAAGTTTGAGAACAAATGTGTTGGCAAGTCCCCAGCTAGATCCCTGTTGTAACATTAGAAAAACATGTGGATGCTTTGCTATAAAAATGATACCCATCTATTGTATGTCTTGCTAGAATTCATACAGTAAAATGAAAATCCACATTTTAAAATGTGAGGAGAAAAGTGATTTCAAAAGAAAATTGATAAAATTTAGTTTTGAAGCTTAATGTAGAATTTGTATTTCTTGTAGTTTCTAAAAAACGTGTATTTCTATTGATTTTTACAGAGAAAGGAAGGGAGCATGAGAAAGAAACATCAACGATTGGGTGCCTCCTGAAGGCCTCCTACTAGGGATTGAGCCCACAACCCAGGCATGTGCCCTGACTGGAAATTGAACCGGTTACCTCTTGGTTCCTGGGTGGATGCTCAACCATTGAGCCACACTAGCTGAGCTAGTTTTTCAGTTTTGGTTCAACTATTGGAAGACAAAAAATAACACACTAGGTTCTATATGACACTTAAACCCTCAAATTCCAACCAAAACCCATACTGAAACAGTAGTTGCTTTATTAGTGTGTATGCGTGTGTGTGTGTATCTATATCTATATCTATATCTATATCTATATCTATATATCTATCTATCTATCTATCTATCTATCTATATATATACATATATATATATAGGGTGAACAAAAGTAGGCTTACATTTGTGAATTTATTCTTATATTATTATTTATTAATCATTGCATTTGTATTATAACTATAGACCTACTTTTGACCTGTGTATATAACTATATATAATTACTAATATAACATTAATAATTAATAGTGTTTTAGGTATATTTAAAACTGTGTGAGCCTTGTTATTATTACTACTAGTGGCCTGATGCACATTCGTGCACATTGAAAGTGAGTTAATTAGAAGAAATATTTTAATATTGCTTTTTGCCCTGCCCCCCGATTGCCATCCCCTCCATCTGCCTGCTGGCACCCGCCTTGGCTGGCCTGGTGCCACCTACTCGCTAGTCCCACCCCCGCCTACTGGTCATTCTGCCGTTTGGTCAATTTGCATATTACCCTTTTATTATATAGGATTATATATGAATGTGACTATCCCACCAGGGCAAATGGTCTGCATCAGCAGTATTCATAATTATAGCTTTGCATATTATAAAAAGAACTCTAAAATTTGAGTAGATCAGGAAAGAGCAGTGTGTTCTATTGACTTCTGAAGGGAATTATTTTCAAGATGCCAAAAGAGAAGCACTATTTGCACTGGTTATGAGTGGCCCCATGGCATGTTCACTTTCATGCATATCCAGACCATACTTGCGTGAGGGTCTGGCAGGTTTTCATAAGCATGTCAGCCATTTAGTCAGCAAAGCCTCGGGGCAGAAAACAAGAACTCTCTGGAACAGCTGATGGAGCTACTGCTAGGTACACCTGCGTGAAGCTAGTTGCTGTGGCCATGGCTGGAAAAAATGCTGGCCCAGAAGACTGTGAAGGCATCTACAGGAGGGGAGTCAGTCTACTCATCCCTGATAGAGCTCTTATCTAGGTTAAGAATTTAGTCCTTTCACTTTGCCGTACTCTTACCTTTCCTTCTCAGTTTCAGGCTTCTTACGAGGAAAAGATCCTCACATATTCTATAGAAAGAAAACTTGTGTGACCTCTGTCTACCTCCTGTTTACAAATGGGGCTTTTTGCACATCTGAGGCCCAGGCAGAAACTTTGAAATGACTACTCAAAGGCCATTACATTCAGCTTTAAGCAAACTATCTCCCTGCCCTGTTGTTATTTGGTGTGTACAGAGCCAGTGTGTGGGTTAGGTGGTGTTGTTTGTCTTGTAATTTACATAAAAAATGGAATAAGAAGACTGGAGATTGATAGAAGGGAAAAAAAAGATGACTTGACATTATAGATTCAATATGGGTTGTCACTCTAGGCATCTTAAAAAATAATTATTAGAAATACAAGCACATCCAGAAACTACCACTCCTTTTGTGACACTGGGATGCTATATTCCCAAACATGACTCTTACAAATATAAACATTATCTTTCTTTGGAATATCTTGCTTAAGAGAGTTTACAGGTCTCTTGTGAAAAACTCTATGTGGATTCTGAGGGAGGAAAATGTGTATCCATTTGTTTTGCTCATATTCTGTAGTTTGAAATAGTTTGCAATAATAAAACAAGAAGAGTAGAAAAAAAATAAATTACAATTACTAACTTCCTGTTGGGAATTTAGTGGTGGTGTTGTTTTTATTAACACATCAACTCTTAACTATATGATCAGAATTTCCCTTAATTAAAACAATTAAAGCAAGATGACTTCTAGAATTTTTTACAAAGTTACCTTCCACGTGCTATGTTAATCATGGTGGACCTTTCAGAGTCTACAAATGCATCAGTGATACATATACATACATTTCTCACAACAGATCAGGGCAGAATTCCTTTACCTATTTACTAGTGAACAGCCCTAGGAATTTTATGCAGCTCCCTCAATGATAAGCACCTGCAGTACAAGAGAAGGGAATGATAATAATTTCTAAGAGCCATTATCAAAACTGTTATTTCTAGCAAAATGCATTAGATAGCCATCCAGGTTTTTATTTTTAAAGTATATCTGAGTAAGGAAATAAATGTTTTGTGAAATCAGGAGAGAGGTACATGGGGTAAAGGAAGAAAGAAAAGGGGAGCATGAGTGGGAGTGAGCATGAGAAAGAGAGGGAATGTGCTGAGCCTCCACAGAATAAAGTCACTAGAAGCAGAAGGAGGAGAAATCACAACCTCTTTGGGGTATCCTGCCACGGTGAGAGTGAGATATTGACTTGATTCCAGTATATCTTGAATATGAATGAAAATAGCCCTTAGATGATCCCCAAATCTTATACTTATTTCACATTTTAGCACCCAAAGAAACTTTCTGTCATGCAACAAGAGCAGAAGTAACCACCCGATATCCAGCTGGTCGAATTCAGGCCTGAGGAGTATTTGATCAACATACTGCTTGCTTTTTCTGGAAACCAAATGCCTTTTGGCTAGCTCTGAACTCTACAGTTTGCCTTGGTCCTGGCCATTTCCCCTATTGCCCAGCCCACTTCACTCATGTATACGTCTTGCCTGGTCTATGGAGGTACTTGAGTTTCAGAGCCTTTGTACAGAGAACAAATCACATCCAAGGTAAATTAGACTGGGCTGAGGAAGAAGGACCCAACATCATCACAAAGATTGTTTGACCTGGAGATGGCAGCACAAGAACAAAAATTATATTGAGAAGTTAACAGCCGGGTAACAACTGCTTCTTCAAAAGGAGGAGGATCTCCATAGACTCCATCCTGATGAGAGCTCAGGCACTATGGCACTGCTTCTGACAACAGCCTGGAGGGCTATGGACTCACCTCTACCTGCCAATGAGTGGTCTGGGAGGGGAGGAGTGTAAGAGCAATTGCTCCAGTGGCCTGTGTGAGGTGGACGAGGGCAAGCCATTTTACAGTATGCTGCCGTTGTTTGGGATAGCACCTGAATCAAATATGGAATAGAGTATTTTTATTAAAGTTTTCTATGCTGGCAACTATTTATATACTTTGTCAAACACCTCCAAAGTAGCTATAACTTATAATACACTTTAAACATTTTATTTGCCATGAATTTTTCAACTTTATGTCTTGTTTCTTTGGCATAATTTATTAAGGTGAAGTGTAGCAGTTCTTACAGTTTAATTTGATTTTCAGGATATGTCATTTCTTATCTACACAAATATTTCAAATTAAATGCTACTTTTGAAAGAAGCATCCAAAACATACATTTTTCTGAGAAGATGTGGAAATTTATTAATAAAGTTTTTCCTACTTCTTACAAATAAGTAGGTACAACCAGACCATTAAAGTGAATAATATTTATTGTGGAAGAATATAAGTGATAACGAAAAAGTCAAAGTTTATTTAAACATTTGTGAAGTGTCATATTAGCATGCCTACAACTTCAAGAGGACTTAAATATCAGCCACCCTCAGAATCTTTGCATGGTGCACAGAATACATTTTATCTTTTTTTAAAAAATATATATATTTTATTGATTTCAGAGAGAAAGGGAGAGGGAGAAAGAGATAGAAACATCAATGATGAGAGAGAATCAATGATTGGCTGCCTCCTGCATGCCTCCCACAGGGGATCAAGCCTGCAACACAGGCATGTGCTCTTGACCGGAATCTAACTTGGGACCCTTCCCTCTGCAGGCTGACACTCTATCCACTGAGCCAAACCAGCCAGGGCTATTTTTATCTTTTATTGCTTACTCATCTCTCCAATTGAATCAAATCTTTTCACTACCCTCTGGGCCTCACTCACCCTTACTACTACTTTATGGAAAAATGTATAGTCCATAAACGTTCCAGCTGTCTCTTTGAGCTTTTGCAAATGCTAATTCCCTCTTAGTTCTTCACCCGATTTCTATTTCCTCATTGATCAAAATCCTACTCATCCTTGGGTGAACTTTAAAAAAATGTATAGATAGTAATTATTTTAGGTTTTGTGGTCCATAGAGTCTCTGTTACAACCACTCTACCTTCCTATTTTAGCCATAAACCGGCCATACACAGACATAAATGAATGTGCATTGCCATGTTCCAGTAAAACTCCACTTACATAAAGAGATGGCACAACAATGGGTCATAGTTTGCTGATCCCAGTTTTCGAATTCAATTCAAATATACTCCTTCTGGTACACATTCACTGAGCTCCATATCTGAATAGGCATCATACTTTACTGGAAATTTTAGATTAATTTTCAGAATGTCAGAGTATATTGTTAAAGATGAGATATTAGAGGATAGAGAAAATGGATTAGTAATATCTCTGCCATAGTATCTGATAATTGTTCATTTGCTATAAGTAAACTAAGATACCTTTGGCTATTTTTGAGTCATGAAGAATAAGTATGATGTCATCAAACCTATTTTTTTTTTTTAGTTTCCTAAAGATTTTTAAAATTGATTTTTAGAGAGAAAGGAAGGGAGGGGGAGAAAAAGAGAGAAACATAGATGCAAGAATGAAACATGGATCAGCTGCCTCCTGCATCCCCTCCACCCCCAACCAGGGATAGAGCCTGTAACGTGGGCACATGCACAGGACGATACCCAAGCAACTGAGCCACACCAGCCTCCAAAACTGGTGTGGGAAAGTAACAAAGCCAATTTTCAACACTGCCTAGAAGATTTCTATGTCTCAAATGAAGAATGTCAGACTGATCTTTTTCCATTCTGTGAAAAAGAAAAAAAAAGCCTTTTTTTTAATGAGAAAAAAATTGCTGGAATTTTGGCATTATGGACTGAATTTCTTTTCTAGACATTGGGGGGGGGGAGAGTAGTATTGAGTACTATTACTTAAATGTTATTTTTAAACTAGTTAATGATTTTTTATCAAAGGCTTTAATAATTCAATAGAGAGCATACATATTATGTATATTGATAACACTAGGCAGAAACTCTCATTTAATCCCTAGAGGAAAAAGACTAAAATATTTAATTGACATTGGCAGAAGTATATAAAGAAGTTATGTTTCAAGAGACTAAAGCACAGGATGACTATTTGCCAGAGAAAAAGTAGACAGATACAAAATTAAAAAGTATTCCCATGACGTGGTATAGTAGGAAGTGTTTCTATGGAAATAGAACAAAAGGTGAGTCTATCACAACCATAGAGCTTTATTTGCCAAGATAATTAAAGAGGGTGCAGAAGCCCATTTGACCTGGCATATTAAATACCTTTCTCTTCACAGCAGCTAGAGTGATGTTTTAAAATCCTCTAATATATGTCTATGGCACTTAAAATAAAACCTTCACACCACAGATTCTCTACCGAGCCCTGTGAGATCCGGTCCTGCCAGCTTCTCTGATAAACACCCCCCCTTTCACTGTGTACACAGCTCCAGGCTCACCAGCCTTTGGGCTGTTGAGAATATGAGGTCTTTTCACCTTAGGGCTCTTCCTGTTGATATTTCTTCTATTTGATAAGCTTTTTATCTAGATTTTCACTCCTTCTCTTCATTCAGATCTGTGCTTAAATGTCACCTTCTTAGAAGACCTTTCCTAACCACACATTTAAGAACCCTTCACTCCTACTTTATCCACCCCCTACCTATTAACATGTTTATTTTCTTCATTACTTCAAACATTGTATTGAAAGAGAAAATAAGACATGTGGGGGCTAGCTGAGTCTGTGCCAGTATCCTGCCGTCTAATGCATACTCTTGCTTGCCGATAAACTCCATTCTTATCAAACTCCATTCTTAATCTGTAATGTCTGTCCTGCCTTGCAGAACCTGTTTCCTGGAATACTCCCATTTTACAGAGGCCATAAAGCATGAACCATATACAACCCCGGAGGGGCTGGCGCCAGTGCTGGCAGGCCTCTGAGTGTAATCTCACTTCCCCCATCCCAACTCACGGGGGGGCTGCAAAGCCAGTGAAAAGTCCAGAAGCCTGATCCATATTTGGGGACAAAGAAACTGAGGGTATAAAGGGAAGGCTTTGTCCATATTCATCGCTCAGGATTTGGAGACTGACTCCCCTGAGCCACGGCACTAGTGCATCTGCAATAAAGGCTACTTTTCTGAATATCCTCTTGAGTGCCGGGCTGACCGACTCTCCGGAGCCGCCTGGCCGCTTATCTGCAACAGTATTAACTTGTTTATTGCCTGACTTCCCTAATAGAATCAAAGCTCCATGAACATGGATAACCTTTCTCTCTTTTCCATTGTTAAGAATGTAATTGACATGACATAGGCCGAAATAAATATTCGAAAGTATGACCACTTGTAAATCACCCATTTGGAGAAAAAGAAAGCTCAGGAAGAACCCCTCTCCCCCTTCCTCATTATGGGTTTGAATGTATTGAACTGAGTTATTGAGGGACATTAGGGGGGAAAATGAACAGTGTTTTTGTAAGATGGTTATAAGATGAAAAATATAGATTAGGTGCCTTCTTTTTATTCCCTCCTTAGGTTTATTTTGTGTTTGTTTTCTCAGTAGCCACCCAGAGGAATGCCCCAACTATCTTCTTTTATTATGAAGCCCATTTAAAATGTCCAAAATTATAGTAAAAATGGATGCTCGATTTTTAAAAATTAGTTTGAAATTATTTTAGAATAAAACACTAACTGTTAAAATCATTTGTGACATTTTAGTTTAATATTAAAACAAAGACCAACAGAGACAAGTTCAATCCAACACAGACTAACTTCATCTAATAGTAACCCCTAGCTCATTATATGCTCATCTATAATAATAAAAGTGTAATATGCTAATTAGACCAGATAGCTGGACGACCTTCCAGACGTCCTTTTGGACAAAGCTGGGGCTGCGAGGGCAGAGGCAAGCTGCTGCGGCTGCGACTGACCAGCAAGCTGTGGTGGTGGGCGGGGTCTCCCTCTGCCAGGGAAGCCCGGATCCCGAGTGCCAGAGGGAAGCTGGTGCTGGCAGCCAGCGAAAGGAAGGCCTACTCTTGCATGAGGCTTCTAGTTTTAATATAATAGCACCCTAAAGACACCCCCATCCCAGCCTTCATGATCTGAAAGGGAAAACCCATATAAGGACACAAAATGGCTGATGGAGATCCCCTGAGAAATCTCTACTCCTTTCCCAGGAAGATCCTGAAAATTCCTCCCCCTTATTGAATACCCCATCCTCCATTAAATGAACCCTAATAAAGGAAGCAAATTCAGCTAAAGGAGGGCTGCTATTTCTGTGGAGTCTCTCATTCTTTGTCTCACTGCTCCACTAATAAACTCGCTTTCACCACAAACTCTATGCTGGCTCACATTTGAATTCTTTACTGCTCGAAGCCAAGAACCAACAGTGATCACAGACCTTCAGGTCCCCAGATTCTCAATGCCTATATCAATACCACGTTATAGATATCAAACAGTAAATGCACAAGAACATTATATACACATGCTCTAATGAAATAACTCATGATGCTTTTTAAATTTTAAGTCACTTTTTTATATAGGTCTTAAAGGCACACATTTAAGAAATACAAATCTTTCACTTAGTAAATTGAAAAAGGCTTATTAGTATGAGGATTCTATCTCGCCCTGGCCGGTGTTGACAATGGTTAGAACATCAGCCCACATACTGAAGGGTGGTGGGTAGATTCCCCCCTTGCTCCCCCATCCCAGTCAGGGTGCATGCCAGAGGCAACCAATCAATGTGTCTCTTTCACATCGAAATTTCTCACTCTCTCTCTCTCTCTCTCCCTTTCACTCTCTCCAAAAATCAATGGAAAAAAATATCCTCTGGAGAGCATTAACAACAACAACAACAAAACTATTCTCTATACATTTTACTATTTGAAATAACATAGATAAAAGTTTCCCTACACTGTTCTGCCATTGTGAATATTGACATTCTTTTTTTTCAGAGAGAGGAAGGGAGAGGGAGAGAGAGATAGAAACATCAGATGAGAGAGAATCATTGATCCGCTGCCTCCCAAAGGCCCCCTAATTGGTATGGAGCAACCTGGGCATGTACCCTATTGGGGAATTGAACTGTGACCTCCTGGTTCATGGGGTGATGCTCAACCACTGAGCCACACCAGCCGGGCAATATTGACATTCTTGGTATGACAAAATTTCTTAAAGCTAATTTAGTCCAGACTGTATTTCTGTTTGAGGTCAAGATTATATCTTCTAGTTGTGGAATCTACATAGAACTTAGTAAATCTGTTCTCTAATTTATGTATGTAAGTGTATATATTTCAAGATATTGATTGCTTAAAATCTAATCAATGTTTTTTAAATAGAATTTATATTCTGGATTAAAATATGTATCACTTAGGGTTGCCACCTATACAACCAGTAAAAGTGAATACAGCCCTAGCCGGTTTGGCTCAGTGGATAGAACCTTGACCTGCGGACTGCAGGGTCCTGGGTATTCTGGTGAAGGGCACATGCCTGGGTTTCTGGCTTGGTCCCCAGTAGAAGGCGTGCAGGAGGCAGCCAATCAATGATTCTCTTTCATTATTGATGTTTCTATCTCTCTCTCCATCTCCCTTCTTTACTGAAATCAATAAAAATATATAAAAAAATTTAAAACAGTGAATATAAGTAACATCATATTTCATTTTAGTGTAATAATTTACAGTTCAATTCTCAGCAAGTTTACATGTAAACACCATGAAGGACATTTAAAATAATGATTCCATAAAATCACATACTAAGAATTATTATTGAGGGGTCTGAAAATGCTTCTCAGCTCCAGGCAGTGATACATAAAGGAGATGTCTGCCTGCCTATTTATTTATTTCAAAGTTAATTTTTTTTAAGCTAATGTGTCTTTCATCCTTTTAGGCCTGCAACCTTCATGTATTCATTTTCTCAAGTTTTATATGAATATACTCTTCCATAGTGTATGGCTTTAGTATCATCTGACGTTACCTTATTTTGTTCCTTCTCTCTTTTTTTTAAATATATTTTATTGATTTTTTACAGAGAGGAAGGGGAAGGGATAGAGAGTTAGAAACATCAATGAGAGAGAAACACTGATCAGTTGCCTCCTGCACACCCCCTACTGGGGATCGAGCCTGCAGCAACCAAGGTACATGCCCTTGACTGGAATCGAACCTGGGATCCTTCAGTCCGCAGGCCGACACTCTATCCACTGAGCCAAACCGGTTAGGGCGTTCCTTCTCTTTTTTTACTTTCTTTCCTTTCTCCCTGCACCCCACCCCACCTTTAATTGCAAAGGACCTTCAAAAGCAGCAAGCATTCCTTCATTCTTTGTAGCTATCCACACTGAGAAAAACCTCATAATTACAAGGATATTTATGATAGCAGCACTGCTATTTCAGGGAATTACATTATCGTTTACACTAAAAACAAAAGGGCGGCATATTTTACATGCTGTAGCTGGTTTCCCTTGATAGATGCACTTGCTTTTTCTCTAGACTTAAATTTATCCTTTACCATCTGCTCTTCAAGCACTCCAGAAAATACAATATTGCATTCTGAATTCCCTTGAAAGTAAGTTATTCTTCCTCCCTACAGGTTTCTTTGTTGGATTCACAGTCTTACTTGCATACAAATGCCCACTATTTGGGGAGCTCTAGGAATTTTGTACTTCGATGTAGAAAAGACTTGGGAGAGCATACAGGCAGACACTCCCAGGATGCTTTGGGCATGACTGAGGAAATGACAGAGGCATTTCTGTTTTAATGATGGCTTGAAAAAGGTATTGCTGAGGCAGCTACATATACTTTTTGTTTATTTCTCTTTATTTATTCATTCTTTTAACAAAAATTTATTGAAATATTTATTCTTAAAACTGTTTTGGAAAGAATTGTACTAGCCCTGCTAACATAGAATAAGTCATAGTGTAAGTTCCTTCATTTCCCGGACGCTGAAAGGACACTTATGCCCTCTCTACCTAACATAAACTCCCAATCCAGGGGGCCTGCACTAATTCTTTTTTCTGAGGTATTTGGTCCTTTGGTTTGTTTTAAAAGTGCCTTCAACTAAAAAACCTAAATCTACAAGGAGCCATGTTAATTATTTTTATGTGATTTAATCCCTAAATAGCAATTTCAGGTACTCTCATGCATCAGAAATCACAGAACAAGTGGCTTTCTGTGGTAGGCTAGTTATGTTAAGGTCCCCTAATTTTTCAAGGAGAAACTGTATAGTTATTTTCCTTGAGGCACTAGTGACATCCTGGGGAAAAAACACACACAAAACAACTTCTCATACCTTCAACAGTTGATGGTTTTAAAATGCTCTTTCCTTCAAATACCTCAAGCCACTATTAAGAAAGCTCTAACTTTAAAATTAATATCAGTGCTTTTCAAATATCAAAAATACAAGTAATAGCAAAGATAGAAAAAACAAAGCTAACAATCCCTGACAATGACACTGACAATGAACTAATTTATTATAAACTTACATATATATTTAGGTTACATGTAATAATGAAAAAATAATAACTTTTTAAAATGTAAATAAGGTAAATCTCTTATTACAGTCATTTATTTATTTTTAATTTTAAGGCTACCCTACTATGGGTTTAATTTACAGCATTACAAAATTGAAAGCAATTTATTTGAATAAGTGTACGAAGCACGGCCCTTAAGTAAAAATTGGTCTATATCCTTTGCTTGGAACTGGATGTCTTCCAAACACAGCTTAGGAAAAATTAGAAAGAACATTAAAGGTATCAAAACAGTTTTAGGAATATCCTAACACTAAAGGCATACCAGTTATTTAAGTTTAAAGATCTTTTAACAGTGCAACGATTAGCATTCCTACACCAGAGAAGTGCCTTTTCAAACACTGGATATAACTTACTCTTGAACCTCACTTTTATAGCATCCAGGCTTGATGCTACTATGCAAGTATATGTTTTGCAAAGTTGCCAAAATTTTCAAGGCATTTAAGTGGATTTTTAATTAATTTTTAAAAACAAATTTGCTTTTTCTTAAATTGCTTCTGTACTCAAGAGAGCCTCGGTAGTTTATCTTGAGAAGTCTTAAATGTGTATTATTTACTACCTATTTTAGTGTTGGAATTTCTTTTCCTTCTGGCTAATTGGCCATTAACACCATTAGTATGTGAATAATGTGCATAAAGCACCATAGAAACCTAGAGAAATTCTATGAGCATTTAATGTTTAATGTGTGTGTGTGTTGCTGAGATTATGAAAACACTTGTTTATTACAAGGCTTTTGATATTAAGTCTGACTATTTGTAACAGAAGTCACACTTGGCTTTGGTACCTGCCCCTCGCTCATCTCTCCGTCATCCCGCATGTTAGCCCCAGAGGGGATGTTACTCTCTACCTTTCTCTAGGAAAGGTAGAGAGTAATATCCTGTAAATCAGCACAAGGCCCTCAGAATGAACAAATCTGAGGAATAAATCGAAGTCAAAGATAGACTGTCCTTTACTTGGGTATGATATGTCATCTATAGGTCACTTTTCTTTGTTCTAACTGGGGAAGTTTATTTGGCCTTTCAGCCTATCTTCCTGGAGTAGAATGAGTTAATTGACCTGTGTTACAGTTTTATTCAATGAACTATGTCAGGAGAAAGTTTCTATTCTCTCTCATTGTATAGAGGAGGACTATTTCATAACCTTTTAAACAGAAAAATCTCAAAGATATTTTAAAAACAGACAGAAAACTGACTTTAGTGCCTTTTAATTTGAATGAATTTTTAAAACTAATATATGGATTCTAATTTATTATAACTTCAGCTAAAAACCAAAATTCCCCACATACTTATGTGTAAACAGAAGGGATTAAGACATGGGCTGTTCACAAAAAAAGTTACATTCTAAATATCTAGAAGATATATGTTCATAAAGAATGATAGTTCAAAGCAATATCTGAAACATGCGATAGCAGGGACAGACTATATTTACAAAGTTGTTGGTAGACGACTTTTTAAACTATATTTACAA
The DNA here is from genome assembly GCF_000147115.1 of Myotis lucifugus. Lineage (NCBI taxonomy): Eukaryota > Metazoa > Chordata > Mammalia > Chiroptera > Vespertilionidae > Myotis > Myotis lucifugus. The sequence goes on along the minus strand of NW_005871054.1, from coordinate 6,019,587 downwards.
AGTAGGGCTTGGGGCAGTGATGGGAAACTTCTAGAAGTAGGGCCTTTTGCTTTAGAAGTAGTTGGTGGAGACAGGCTGTATTTTCAGACCACAGTTGCTCCTATTGAAGGCAGTAACTTCCTCAGGCAGATCTTCATTGACTTATTCAGAATCTACTTGCTCTTTTGTTTGTTGAACTGTTGGACATATGTGACTTTAGGGGCTTTCTAGCCAGACTTGGGCTTCATTTTGAGAGCATTAGTTTTAGGCCAGTAATATAAGATGTTTTTGTTCTGCAGAGGATAACAGATTCCATGAACTCCACTGCCATTTTTTCTTTTCTTTTCTTTTCTTTTTTTTTTTGGAGGGGAGAAGGATGAGTGAGAGAATGAGGGGTGGGGAATTAGAGGTCAATACAAAGGTATCATATTTTGGAAGTAGAAATTTGAGATATTTATCAGCCTGAACTGCAGCTTGTCACTCCAATGTAGAAATCAGCAATAAAGCACCAGCTAAGCCTTTTCGATTAGAAGAAAAATAAGATTGGCCATTCATTCATTTTATAATGCCACATAGTTGTAGAAAGGAGAATAGGGAAATGCCAAATGAAAACATGAGCTGGGAAAAAATGCAGCATAAATGCTTGAGCAAAGAGGAGAGATTGCTGGATTCTATAGGGTTCTGTGATTATTTCTTAAAATTATTTTGAAATAATTCTAGATTTACAGAAAGTTTGAAAAACTGAACAAAGCATTCATGTATATCTTTCACCCAGCTTCTTGAAATGTTAGCAAACTACATAACCACACTACAAATTTACAATCAGGAAATTTAACATTGATACAATATCATTAACTACACTATAAACCTCATTAGCATTTCACTGGCTTTACCCCTTAAGGCCATATTTCTGTTTTAGGATCCAATCCAAAATTCTGCATTGCATTTAGTTGTGTCTCTTTAGTCTCCCCCAGTTTGTGACAGTTCTTCAGTAGCTTTTCTTTCAGGTGTAGAATGGTATCTCACTGTAGTCTATTTTGCATTTCTCTGATAACTAAAATAATATGTATCATATGTGCTTCTTGGCTATTCACATATCTTCTTTTGAATTGTCTATTTTTTGCCCATTTTTTAATATTTTAATTGTAATGTATTTTATTGTTAAATTGCAGTACTTCATGTATTATTGATTCAAGTTCTTTTCAAATATATATTTTATAAGTGTTTTCTCCTAGCTGCTGATTTACATATTTTGTTTTTCTCTAGATTGTGTAAAAGCTCAGACTTATTCAGAATTGTATAACAGAACTCTACTCTAGCTCTCTGAAACAAAAGAATGTGTGTTTTGAGAATTTATTATAAGACTGTAACAACATATTACACACTAAAAATAGGAGATGCTATCAGGTCTCAGGAAACAATAGAACAATAGACTTTATGCAAAATGGCAATCCTTCTCCCTGTTTTTGTCATCACATTGCCTTTACTGACTCTCATTTTCTGCATCCTTCTTCCATTTTTAATAATCATTCTGATTACCTGGAGCACACCCAGATGTTCTAGGATAACATTTTTATCTTAAAGTTAGGTGACTTCACACCCTTAATACAAATTTAATTCCGTTTTTCCCATGTAACATGACTTATTCACAGGTTCTGGGATTAAGATATGAACATTGTTGGGGGAGCCACTATTCTGTATAAAAAAATATTTTTTTTCTCTAAGACAAGAGTGCTAATAATTAAATACCTTAAGGTTTGTAGTTGAAGGTAATAATAATACCTGTATTCAGTCTTAATTGATTTTGACACTACCTTTAGATTAGAAGGAGGAATTCTATATAAAATCATTATAAATATATATAAAATCAAATAGTTTCTGGAAAAATTTTGATCAATCTTTACGGAACTTTTGAAGTGTCATTCCCTGATTAATTATAAGAGGCCATTGAGAAGGAGGGTCTACTGCAAGTACAATGCCTTATGACACCCTTCACAAGTAGATATGAGCATTCCTTTTCTATTAGTTTTGCCAATGAATGAGTTAGAAGACTAATATATTTGCATGATCCATAGTTCTTCAATTCATAGCAGATGAGCAGAGAAGAGAAGGAATATTCGACATCAGGTAGAAAAGAAGGATTATGGTGATGACACCATCAAGGGAATATGAGTGGTTCAATGTCATTAAAGTACAATATAAACTAAATATCCGGAGAGACAGGGACAAATATAAATAAGGTCCAGATAGGGGTCATACAAAGTCATGTTTTTTAAAAATAAAAGCGTTTAATAGCTTCTTGGTTCTACTTTTATCTATGTCCTGAGTTACAACTCTATTTTGCTCAGTTTGTATTATTCTCTCTTTGTTTTGGTTTTCCTCTAGTACTTTGTGATTCTTGGTTGCAAGGTCATTTTCTGACAGATATTCTTTTATTAGATATCCAGGTAACACATAATTGTGCTAAAGATTTTTGGCCTTGACCTTTTATGACACATGGCTCCCAAGACAGGTTTGACATGATTCGCCATTATTCGCCTCTGATTCCAGGTGGTTAACTTATTTCTGGATTTATTTCATCAAATACATTATACAATTCTAGATCTGCCTTATGTATAAGAGATCCTGCTTAAGTTCTCAGTCAACAAAATTTCATTTTTCTTCTTGAACTGTGTTATAGTTTCTGATTTTATGTTCATACATGCTCCATGAGATTCCCCAAAATAAATCACAAATTCTGTTATATTGACCACACCCCCAGCGCTTTGATGTACTTGACCTGACCCAGAATGTTAAAAAATGTGTTACTTCACTTCTAGTCTCTATCATTTTTCTCTTTTTCAAATTATGGCAATTTTTGTTTGGCAATGCTTATCCTATATAATAAAAGACTAATATGAAAATCGATGGAATGGTAGAATGACCGAATGCTGTGATGCGTACTAACCACCAGGGGGCACATGCTCAACGCAGGAGCTGCTCCCTGGTGGTCAGTGCGCTCCCACAGGGGGAGTGCTGCTCAGTCAGAAGCCGGGCTCACAGCTGGTGAGCATAGTGGGGATGGTGGGAGCCTCTCCCGCCTCTGTGGCAGCGTAAAGGATGTCCAAGGGGAGCGAGCCTAAGCCGTCAGTCAGACATCCCCTGAGGGCTCCTGGACTGCCAGAGGGCACAGCCTGGGCTAAGGGACCCCCCAAATGCATGAATTTCATGCACCAGGCCTCTAGTATTTATATATGTCCAAATGACATTGTGGGAAGTTTGAGTGGTTGTGAAGTTTGCAAAATTGATCAGGAAGTCTTTTTGCTATAATTTTATAAGCTCTTTCTATATTTAAGTTTTACCTGTTTCCTCCATTTCTCTCAGGTTGTTAACTGTAACTTCACTTCATCACTGTGGCTAACTTAAGAGTTCCTTAATTCTGATTAATTTTAATTAATTCATGGTCAAAGGGTAGGTGGAATTTATAAAGTTATCACTATGACAGTAAACATTTTGAACTAAATATCAAGTGCTCTCTTGGTGAATAGTCAAATTAAGTGTTTTGTTAAATCAAGTCAAATTAAAAGATGTACAGGTATATTTTTGTATACTTATGGGTCTTTCTAGATTGCTACCAAGTTCTCATTAATGCTCTCAATTGCTGAGAGTGCAGGATAAATGACCTTCAGATAAATGACATGTTACTACTTTATTTTCTCTTTACAGGATACTTGAGACATGAGTAAGCCATGCATTTTCTACTGTAGAAAAAAATGCTGCGTCTTTCAATTTTAGTTTTTAGTCTACTATATAAAATAAAAAGTGTTTTCCAATAAGGTATATATATATTTACATTTTTACATGAATACAAAAAAAACAAAACAAAATTTATCTTATTCCAGACACTGAATTGCAGCCAAGCTCGTTTTAATAGAACTTGGCTGAAATTCTCCTGAGCTAACTTAAATATTGGCTGAGATGATAATGTGTCCTCACTTGTTCAGTACGAATTCAATCATAATGTGGCAATTTTGCCATTAAAAAGTTATTTGCCTAGGTATTCAATGACTGTGGAATATTTAATGACTAGCTCAAGCACTTCATTTTAGTCACCTTTTGACTGAATTGATCTCAAATGATGCAAGGACCTTGAGACCTGCTGATGAATGCTTAAGTGAGGACTGCTGAGTACACCCTTAGAGTGAAGAAGCATTACTACCTAGTGGCATACATTTAAATCAGTAGAGAATTAGAAATAAAGAGTAATTATCTTCTACTTTTTTTTTCGATTTGTGAGCAATATTAGTCACCTATTATTGCATTATTCTGTGTTAAGTTATTTAGGATCCTTTTACAATTAAAATTTATATAAGTTGGAATAGCTTACCTGGTTAAAATAAAACACAGAATGCCGTGTTTGACAGAGAAGATATATAGAAAGGGAACATCTGGATGGGAAAAAAAGGAACTCTTCAATTGGTCTCCTTCACTCTTTTTCGCCTTTCTTGGTCTTTAGTTTCCTAGGGCTGTGATAATAAATTACTACCAACCTGGTGGCTTAAAAGAAAACAAGAATCTATTTTCTCACAAGTCAGGAAGTCAGACATCTAAAATTAAGTAGTCGGCAGGTTGGTTACTTCTGCCATATATCTATCCCCTCAAAATATTGCAAATTTGCCATTAACAAGCTTTTGGTTTGGTAGGCTTTGAGGGGGAAACTTTCACTTAGCTTCTGGTGTTTACACAAAATCCTTGGCATTCCTTGATTTATGATCTTATCACTCTAATCTTTGCTTAATCTTCATGTCATTTTCTTCCCTGTGTCTCTGTTTCTTATAAGGAAGGACACTGTCATTGGGTTTTGGTCTGACCCTAATCCAGTATGATTTCTTCTCTTCATTCTTTCTATAATTACATCTACAAAGAACATATTTCCAAATAAGCTCATGTTCCGAGGATCCCAGTGGACATGGATTCTGGGGGTGACGCTATAAACCCCACTATACTTGAGATTCTCTTTTTCATTGCTGTTATCATCAAAATCAGATGTGTGTGTGTGTGTGTGTGTGTGTGTGTGTGTGAATTTAGCCACACTGTTTTAGCATAATTATGCCTCCCTGCTATATTTGATTGGCTCATTTGAAAACCTAGGTCTCTGCCAATAAACATTTCTCTTGTGGAAATTTAAAATTGAATTAAGAAACCCCAACTATGTTGTGAATGGCGGATTTGTAAGTAAAACTATGAATGATCACTTTCTGCCAAATGGACTAAAATAAAGAAAAGTTGGCACACAGAGAGAAGAGTGAAGCCAAGAATCGCAAGAGGCCAAATTCAAGGGAGGGAAGAATTATTATTTTATATAAAGTCTATTATTTGAATTCTTTTCCTAGGCCTGATAGTATCTCTTCTATTTTTTGAAGTCTCTAATGATATTGTCATATTCTTACACTCAACTCTCCAAACCCAACATCTTTTGTCACAGAGAACTCCAATGATATTGAATAAGTCTGAACTTTTAAGCATCTTTGTAAAGATATGAACAAATATTACATATGAGAAGCTTATGCCCTTGGCCAGGTGAGGAGAAAATAAAAGTGAGTGAAACTTAAAGGAAAATGCAAACTAAGAACAGAGTTTGGTTCACTTAAGTAAGAGGCATGTTATTATAAAACTCTTCTGTGCTTGGTGATTGGAAGGTTCTATTTTTTTGTCATTCTTTGTGAAAAGAGAGTTCATTCATTGAGACATCCACATACAAGTAAGCCCACAGATGGCTAATGGAGCTCTGGGGAAATTAGTACTTATTCGTTTGATATAATATTCAGAGAACTTAGAATATCAATACAGACATTACTGTCCTAACTCAGCCCAGGTGAATTGACTCTTAATATTCAAGGGTTAGAATCAAAACATTGTAGCATGTGCCAGCTCTACAGTGGTCATTCTGAAGCTAACTTCTTTTAGAAAATGAATATAAATCATGTAGTTGGTTACTAGAGAAGAGTTGAAATCAGAGTGGGCCCTGAATGATTCGGGTTCATTTGTTTGGCTCAATCAATATACCTCTAATATAGAAGCTTATCTTATACTCAAACTTCTTATAAGAAACCAAATGATCTACTTGCAGATTTACATTGAAAAAAAATCATGGGGTGTCAACCAATCTCAGACACACAGGGTTTGGAAGTCCATTTTCCACCTGACTCCAGTTCTTGCTACTGATCGTTTTGAAAGATAGATACAATTATACAGTGGTAGCATTTGTGAAAATTTGAAAGTTTCTAAGACTGGAGATATAATTTTTCAGCATGTGACAGACAATATGACATCAAAAATTTTAATAGACTCAAACACAATAAGAGTTTAATAGAGGAAAGAGGAAGTTAGCAAATATCTCATGTAATCAGATATATATGTATAGCTCTCAGATACAAATCCAAAACCAAATTTCCCTTTCATTTCAGATATATTCCTCTCCTGTTTTGCATTTCTAATGGGAGTATCATGTATCATCCACCAAGTGAAACATTCCAGTATTAGATGTTTCCCTCTCCTTTACTTCCTCCATAAACCAGTTCCTGCTCATTCTAATCTTAAGGAGCTCTCAAATTCTTTTCTTCCCCCTCTTATCTCATTGCTGATCTCTCAGGTCAGAACCAAATTAAGGCAAGCATCTCAGCCTCCTAACAGGTCTCCTGTCCCAGTCTCTCTTTATCCCCCCATCCATCATGCACACTGTCATATGAGGTATTTCTAAAACCTACATTTGATCACATAAACCTTCAGGAGCTTCTCCCTGTCTACAGAATGCACACACCTCTCAGCAGGAGTGTAATCTTTCACAATTAGACCCCAAATTCCCCCTTTTAAACACAGTTCCTACATTCCTCAGAAGCCCTCTGTAATGCTACACCAATCTATATGTATAAAAGCCTAAGCAACCAAACGACCGAAAGATCAGTTGACCAGCTGGTAGCTACAGCACGCACTGACCACCAGGGGGCAGATGCTCAATGCAAGAGCTGCCCCCTGGTGGTTAGTGCACTCCCACAGAGGGAACGCCGTTCAACTGAACTACAGGCGCCAGATGCAGGGCTCATGGCTGGCCACCACAGTCTGGAGACCACAGCAGAGCAGCAGCGAGCCTACTGACTGGTGGCGGTGGCAGGTGCAGCGAGGCCAGGATGAGCAGGAGCGGCAGGCAGCGTTGAAATGCTGGTTTGGGCCCAATCCCTGCAGGCCCTGCCAAGGGACCCCACCAGTGCACGAATTCGTGCACCAGGCCTCTAGTTAGAATATAATTTCTTAAATTTGCCATTATCTTTCAGTATGTCCACAAGAATAGTTGGAGATCATACTGCTAAGTACATCTTCTCATTTGACAACAGACCCTGCAACTTAACTTACGTCATTTCTTGGGTAATTTTGCTGCATTCCTGCTCTCTTCAATTAACCAATAAATGATCAAGAATAGGTTTTACTTCTGTAATACTATCAACAATAAAAATATATTTTAAAAAATGACCACCATGCTTCCCATCACTAACATTACCATACAAATCTAACCCTTAGTCCCAAATACCTTTGTGTCTTCTATGCCTACTCTAGTGCCAATACCAAAATCTGTGCCTGCTTTCTTGAGCTAGTTCTTGATTAGTTCTGAAACAAAAAAGCTAAATAACAAAGTGTTCAGGTTATTATATTGTTTTTTAAAATAGTTGTGTATTTAGTCCATAACTTTGAATGTAACTTTTTAAAAATGACAAGATCAAGTATGAAAATGTTATGAGTTCCTATAAAAATATTTTAAGTATGTTTATTTTAGCCATTTGTTCTAGATATTCTGTATTATAAATGGAAATATACCTAAGTCCTAAGATTTCATCACATGACAAATAAAGGGCTCTTTTAGAGATTTGGAGACCTAGTATTTTAAGAAGTTATAAAGATCAAATTTCTCTCACCTATATTCAATGATATAAAAATCAAGAAATAATTTGGAAGAAAACAATTTTTGATACCTATCCAAAAATGTCTTTGCTCATGGAGCAAGAATGTAAAACAATTATAAAATCTAATTTTCAAAAGTCAGTCTGCTATTATTTCATTTAGACTTGTGTATTTACCATAGGACCTATACAGGGCATTTACTTTAGGCTTTCAGAAAAAAATATGACGCACAAAAGACATATTCAATTTATTTTAGTTACCTGTCACTACCATATGTGACCTCTGAGTCAATTTGGCAGATAATGATATGTTTTTCCACATACAAATTATTTTCATCATCTTATACAGAATGTAAATGCAAAATGCTTTTTTCAGGTGATGACAAAATATAATAAATTATTTCAGGAAAACTAAGATTTATGATAGTTTTTCCTACTTGTTTCTTTGTCTAGTTTTTAATTTGTATCTTCAAATACCCCATTATTTAACTTTTAAGTAATGGCTCTGCTACTGAGTCAGCTCTGCTTCCTTCAAAATTAGATCTGGTCAGTTTGCCATATTTTATTTTAGGGATCACAGTTAGGTCTTCAAACTGATTTTAAGCTTTATTCTGAACTATTCAGAGCTCACTTTGAGAATTTGCATAAAGACATTTTTCACAGAAAAAGTTTGCAAATAATATTCTAGAATATGAATTAGACTTCAGAGGACTCTTGAATGTTTGGTAAATTCAGTGTGCATTTTTCTTTCTCAGAGACAGATAAATGTACCAATATCATAAACCATCTGAGAGATAATATTATTCAGCCAGAAGTGCCAATCTTTTTATATTTTACATATATTTTGCATTTCATTGTGATACAGACAGATTTTTAGTTGTAATTTGAGACAAACATCATGTTTGTCTCCAAAACATGTCAGGATTTCTAAAAAATTATCACTTTAAACCAGACTGGTTATCATTTATTTTGATAAATGTACATAGATTAGAGACAGCCAGTGCTGAAAATTATGCACTGTGTGAATATAATGCCTGGATTTTCTTTTTGCCAAAACAGATTATATTTCACAAAGAAGACTAAACATTTTAATAAATTGAATTTTGAATTTCACTCTTAAATTTTCCATGAGTAAAATTAATATTTTAGCACACAAACGGGAAAATGCTGACAGTAGTTTCTCCTGTTCCAACAGGGCTGTGTGCTGAACAAGGGTATAAATGAACAGGTTTTGGTTCTTTTATGAGAATGAAGAACACAAATGGTCAAAAACCCAACCTATATCTGTTTTGGTTGCTAAAAAGTATACAACAAAGAGAATTTTTTCTTTTTAAATAAAAACAGAGCAGTATACAAGGTTCTTTAATAACATTGCTGAAAAGGATTGCCCAGTAGGCATGTAACTTTTCATAGAGATTCCATCCTGCATAGACTGCATCGAAATCTGCCTTAGAACCCCAAGAGTGCTAACTCACTAGTTCTATATGTTGTCTTGAATGGTGTCTTACTTGATCTTTACTGCTTCCATTTTCCAATTTCAGGCTTATTTATGCAAACATTTATTAACTCCTTCACTGAGCAAGGAACACCTTAAGCAGAGAAACACTGAAAGAACATATAAATCTCTAAAGTATGGTATAGAAAAGGCAAAACTATTAGTACCAGCTGTACAAATGTGAAACCTAATAGTAGTAGAATTTAAAGAACTTGCTCAAAATCAGAGAATGGAAGTATGAACTTAAATTCAATTGTATATACCATCAACTTATGTATAGCATAGCCAGAAAAATTTTATTGTAATGCTGCAGAAATCATAATCTGCTCAAATCTTCAATGTATGGCATTCACTATGCAATTCTATGTGATCAAATTTTGAAACATACTGACTAAAAGAAGTGCACTTCAATTTCACGTCAATACCCTATTCATTCTACAAAGAAAAACAATGCTGCATTAATGTAATTCTGTGAATGACAGATGAAGGTAATGGTTTTAGAGGACTGTCAATTCTTTGAAATCGCCTCTGCAACCCAGGAGTAAGCCTAAATTCTAAGGCAATGGAATAAAATTTATTTTAGAGCATTCACATTTTAATAGAATAGTAAAATATTTTCAATTGATTCTATAAAAATGACATACATTGATTCTATAAAAATGACATACATTGATTCTATAAAAATGACATACACACAAATCCTATCTAATAATAGACAAACATGGTAATTGAGCATACGTTTGCTATGCCTCCCAATGGCTAATCAGCGCAATATGCAAATTAAGCCAACCAAGATGGCAGCTGGCAGCCATGCAGCTGAAGTGAGCAGGAGGCTTGCTTGCTCCAGTGATGGAGGAAGCCAAGGTTCCCCACCTGCCGTGGCCTGGCTCTGAGCTCTGAAAGCAACAAAGTTTCAATTATAGAAGCTAAACAAACCCCAGATACCTGCTTTCAGCAGGCCGTGGCCTCAGAGCTGGAGCGAGCAGGAGCCCGGCTCTTAACTCCAGTGATGGCAACAAAGTTTCAATTATAGAAGGTAAATAAACCCCAGATACCTGCTTTCAGCAGGCCATGGCCTCAGAGCTGGAGCCGACTCTTAGCTCCAGTGACGGCAACAAAGTTTCAATTATAGAAGCTAAACAAACCCCAGATACCTGCTTTCAGCAGGCCATGGCCTCAGAGCTGGAGCGAGTAGGAGCCAGTTCTCAGCTCCAGTGACGGCAACAAAGTTTCAATTATAGAAGGTAAATAAATCCCAGAATAAAAAAAGAAAAGAAAAAAAGGAGAGGCTGGGAGCTTCAGTCACCGGCCAACCTGAAAACGGCCCTCAGCCCTTCACCCAGACTGGCCAGGCACCCCAGTGGGGACCCCCACCCTAAAGGGGGTGTGGCCAGCCTGAAAACAGCCATCAGCCCCTTATCCAGGCTGGCCAGGCACCCCAGTGGAGACCCCCACCCTGAAGGGGGTGGGACCAGCCTGAAAACAGCCATCGGCCCCTCACCCAGGCTGGCCAGGCACCCAAGCTGGACCCTCACCCTGATCCAGGACACCCTTCAGGGCAAACCAGCCAGCCCCCACCCATGCACCAGGCCTCTATCCTATATAGTAAAAGGGTAATATGCAAATTGACCCTAACAGCAGAAAGATTGGGAATGACTGGTCACTATGACACACACTGACCACCAGGGGGCAGACGCTTAATGCAGGAGCTGCCCCCTGGTGGTCAGTGCGCTCCCACAGAAGGAGCTCTGCTCAGCCACAAGCCAGGCTGATGGCTGCCAGTACAGCGGTGGTGGTGGGAACCTCTCCCACCTCCTCAGCAGCGCTATAAATGTCTGACTGCAGCTTAGGTCTGCTCCCCGCTGGCAAGCGGACATCCCCCGAGGGCTCCCGGGCTGCCAGAGGGATGTCTGATTGGCAGCTTAGGCCCAATCTCCCGGGGAGCAGGCCTAAGCCAGCAGGTGGTCATCCCCCGAGGAGTCCCAGACTGCGAGAGGGCACAGGCTGGGCTGAGGGACCCCTCCCCAAAGTGTACAAATTTTTGTGCACCGGGCCTCTAGTATAAATATAATATTTTAAGGAATTATATTTATATATACACACATAAAAACTCATAAATATTCATAAAAATTTCTTAGGGACATTTTATCATACTTAAAATTGTAGGTATCTTTATATAATTACATATATAATTGTATATATCAAAAATGCTAAAATTCAATTAGCCTTGCCTAATGTTTTATAACTATACTAGGGGCCCAGTGCACAAACTCATGCACCTTGAAAGCAACTGTGGGCCACGAGGCAGCAATAGGCACAGAGGCGGGTCTCAGCCCATCCTCCACACCCCAGCCCAGCCCCTCCCACTGCTGCCCCCAGTCCCCTGTCTGCAGGCAGCCCTGCTCCCACATGCTGATGACGCTGGCCCCGCTTGCACCCGCTGATGGCGTGGAGCAATTGGAGCAAGCATCAGCAGCGTATGTGAATGGCAGCTGCTGCCCCAATCGCCCCTCAGGAACAGGGGGAGGTGGAGCAATCAGGGCCGCCAGCCGCCACTTGCACCCACTGATGGCGCCGAGTGATCAGGACCAGTGCCAGGCACCGGCAGTGGGTGCGAGCAGCAGCTCTGGCGCCAGCAGCAGGTGTGAGCACCAGGCGGGATTGTGGCACACAGGGACAAAGAATTTTCAGTAACCACCAGAGGCTTGCCCTGATAACAACGACCAGTGCCCTGCCTTGGTATGGTGCCCCTGCTCACCTGCTCCACCATCCTGCCACGGCCAATGCCCGCCATGTTCCGCGCATGCCCCCTGGTGGTCAGCACACGTCATAGCGACCAGTTTTTTGGTTGTTCGGTTGTTCTGGTTGTTCTGCCATTTGGTTTATTTGCATATTAGCCTTTTATTATACAGGATAAAACTATTTTAAGTGCCTATGTGATTTTCTTAATTTAATAACCAAATTTAAGGCTATCCAATTTAAAATATGATATAAAAGTAACATAGCATGTACTATCTAATTTATAAAAACAGCAGTGCTGTTGTAATGGTCAAGATGAAAAGATAAGCCAACATTTGGGAGAGAAAAGAATAATACTTTTGCCTCAGATAGAAAATATTAAAACAGTTGTAATTCATAAGTGGGTATATATATAAATATATGTGTATAGATATATAGATAGATATAGATAGATAGATAGATAGATAGATATCTGTCATCTATCTAGCCATTCTGTTCATGAATAATTCACTGACTTATTACCTCTTTCTCCATTTCCCACATTCTGAGAAGGCATTGGCCTTCTCAGCTCTAAGTGACCATGTGACTCAATTCTAGCTGATGTGACCTAGGAAGATTTTCCAAGGAGCATCTGAAAAAGTTTTGGCTTTTTTGATAAAATGAATAAATGGATCTGGCACAAAATCATGCTAATTATTAATTGCTATTGTAAATAATGAAAATAATTTTAACTGCATGCTTCACATAACAACATTCAGCAATGTTGTGGATTCACTTGGTGATTGTAGACAGCCCTAAAAATCAGTATGATATGCTTTGGAGCTCATATATTCATGCACCAGAGTAGCCTATTTCTAATTCAATTATAAGCTCCTTATTTATACTTCTTGTTATTTTATAAAGTATTTTTAGATAAGTGCATGTATTAATCAATTAAATACAGTGTTTCTCTCATTTCACATACACCATTAGTTGTTTAATTGAGTTTAAGAAGCACTACCAAAGCAAACCCATAGAATTAAGCATGACTTCACATCTAAATAAACTGAATCACGTTAAATGAATTCAGTCAAATAACTATCTGATGATAAGAACTGGGCTACCAGTAAGTCCTATTGGGAGAAAAAGTTAAGTAAAACTTGTTTTTGATCACTTATTGGTACATTGAAGAGAGCAGAAATGCATCAAAATTACCTAAGTTGCAGAATCTGTTGCCAGATGAGAAGATGTACTTAACAGCGCTAATATCCAACTATTCTTGTGTGAATACCTCTTGTTGAGAGGAAGGCACCTCACAGCATAAAGGTTTTAATTTTCTAATTAGTGCCTCTTTCCAAGCATGGTCTTGGAAATTATACATTTTTCAACTTTCTCTATTAAAAATCAACACACACACACACACACACACACACACACACACACGAATATACAGCAGAGATAGAAAATGAGTCACATGGACATAAAGAAGAATTTGCTCACCATGGTGGTAGTGTAATAACAACTGGGCCAGTTCAAGGCAGGTCAACAGGAATAGAGAAGAGCGAGACTCAGAAACATGGCTCTGTGTTGCCTGTCCACTGCTAGACATACTTCTAGTATATGCTCTCCCTACATCCTCTACAGTTTGTTTTTGTTTCTAAAAAGACTAGCAGTAATTGATCATCACATCATTTCAATAAAGAATTTCTTCTTCTGTTTCAGTGATGTGTCACACCTAACTTTTCATAATATGAGATTCTCTGTCCCTGACAACTTCCGCTTCTAGTCATTTAGTTGATATACATAAAGTTTCTATGGTTTGAAATGTATTATTTTAAGGACAGCAAATATTTAAGGAGTATCTACTATGTTCCAGAAAACATACAAATGGAGATATGAATTTTGTTGGAGAGATGGAACAAAAAATTATAATAGGTTTTAGTATGTTAGAACAGATGTGTACTTAAAGTGCTAGCTGAGTATCTCATTTCTAGTAAGAAGAGAGTCCAAAGGAACAACTGGGCTGGAGCTGAATTCTGAAAGATGAACAGTTTATTAGGCAAAATATGGGTGCTGGCCCCTCTGGGGAGAGACGTAGAGTTCAGTCTGCATGGCTACAACATGAATTGGGTTTTGGCAGAAATTGAGGCTTCATGTCATGATAAATAGCCAGCTTTATAAATTTTAGAATATACAGAATCATTGAAATGTTTTCTAAATGAAAGGGATATGTTAGATTTGCATTTCAATAAGATAGGTCTTGCCCTATAAAAAGTGGAGGGAAGTGAAAAACTGCAGGGCATTTATGGGGACCAGTGGATATTTGAGTTTAAAAGCTGCATCAGGTTTGAACAAGTCAACCTGATCTAGGTAGGTTGAACCAAAAAAATGCAGGATATGTTCTTACTTTCACATGGAGTAAAAGCATCACTGAAGATGTCAGAGTGGAGGACGGAGGGTCTAAATAACTGGATTATTATTTCCAGAGATGTCTCTGGCAAATCTATGCAGCATTGGCTGGAAAGGCTGTGGGAGTGAAGATGTGAAACTGATTAGGAGTCCTTTGCAATAGGCTGATTCCTAAAGAACATGTGGCTAAAATTTGGTAAAGGCAATAGTTATAAAGAAAAGAGTAACTGAGAGATAGATCCCTTGTTTGGGATTTCTCACTTTTGACTATCTTATATACTATATAAATTTAATTTATTTTGCTTATTGCTTCTCTCTAGAATGAAATATTAGCTCTGCAAAGACAAGACATTTGCCATTTTTTTTGCTCAGTGTTCCATCCCAGCAACAGTACATCATGCAAATTTGTTGATTAAATGAAAAAAAAGTATCAAGTTACAGAGACCTAAAGAGCTTTAATCCCATCACATATCACTTAGTATTGCCCACAAAATCTCTGAAAATAAGGAAACAACTCTCATAGTTTTCAGTCTAATTCTTATGGAGATATTTTTATAGTTTGAGAAATAGTGCTTTAATACATTATTTTTTAAATGCAGCTTATTATCATTATTTGCAGTAGATGTTGTGTTCTATAAAGTCATCATAAGCACTGTATTAGCAAACACCAAATCACTGCTCCGAGGGGAACTATGTACACCTATCTCTCATAAATAATAACCTCAAATCCTAAAAACACTTCATCTTAGCAAATTCTATTTTTTTTCTCTTCACAAAAGATAAAATGAAGTTCAGAATTGCTAACTAAGTGACTTGCCTGAAGCCGCTCAACTAATAGGTGCCAGGTTTGGGATTTAAACCCAGTGCAACTGGACCCAGAACCGGAGCTTCATACACTACACTGTCCCCCACCCCGAACCCCACCCCCAGCTCCATGCTCTGGGCATCTCTGTGTGAGAGCTGCAATGGGAATTCCTAGTACTGCTCTCTCCAACCCCAACGGGAAAAACGCATCAGGCAACTCAAACTTTTCACAGCTCTGTGCATGCACGCACATGAGCATGAAAGCACACCAGGAGCATTTATTTGGGGGTTATTAATATCTTTTAGTGTGTAAGAGAATTTGCAAATATGGAATTTCCAAATACAGAATGCCTGGATGAGGATAGAATGTACTCCCATTGATGTGAATAGGTAATAAGGAGACTCTTCTGTGTTCTAGAATATTTTATCTTAAACAACTCAGGTATTTGTCTTAATAAGAATCAAACATTAGCCACTGTTATTATTACCACTCACTACTTAACATTTGATTGACTTAACTAAATTATCTTGTGATTTGGGCTGGATATGGGAGACATCTAAAATATTCTAACCCTGTAATTATTTCTTTTCTTAATGGATTCACTGTTTTAATAAATTCTCTCTGCACCTGTCCTTTCATAAATGTCTTAGACTCTTTAATATATGGTCTCAAGTGCAATCCGTAACACCTGCCCTCAATTATTATCTTTTTACAATTTATGTATTTACCACAATGTTAAAATGCAAATTAATTATGAAATTCCAAGTGTTTAATTTCAGCTAAGTAAGAACTTAACTTTTGATGTTACAATACTAATCTTTTGATGTTAGAATACTAAGGAAATTACAGTTTACACAAAATCAGAAGGATTTTAACCAGTGAAGAGGCACAAGACAAGTGCAGAGAGCACTCAGAATATTTTCAAAGTATTTTAAAAATACAATCCTGGAACATCTTGATTTTGGATATCAAGATGCTTTCCTATAAAGAATAATTAGAATTTCCTTTTACCCAAACTCCAGAGCTGGGAGACAATAAATTTCTGTTGTTTTAACACACCCATTTGGTGGTATTTGGTTATGGCAGCCTTAGGAAACCAAAACAATCTTATACTTCAAAAAATTGTGTTGTGTTTTTTTTAGAAAAACACAACCTTACAGATAACTGTTATCCTATATTCCACTCAATACTGGCTATTGAGAAGAAATAGTAAAATTAAATACTGTGATTTAAGAAGTAAACCACACCACAGTATATATTTTGAAGATCCATTCATAAAATGGTTTTTATTGAAGATTTCTTTCTTATTAAAGTTCTTTACTTTCAAAATCACTTGGGATTTCCTTAAAAATATACATACTGTAATGCTTTCAGTTCTTTAATTTCTTGAAAGGAAAAGTTGAGGGAATGGCAATGGAGGATCTTTCCAACTTCCCATTAAACATTAATGAGTATTTGCTAATCAAAAGCAACAAGAATTTAAGATAAAGCATCTCTACAATGAACATAGATGCCAAAAATAACCCAAGATGATAGTGTCTTGGCTTAGCTATTTGTTGTTTACACAGAAAATTTCAGGAAGCACTCTGTTTTATAACATAAGTTAGACCTATTTTCAGCTAATGGCATTTCACATTCTCATGGGTCGTGTTGTTTTTCCTAAAGAAACCACCAAGGATATTTGTAATGTTATTTTTATCAACCAATGAATTATTAAATACCAAGTAATTCCCAAATAATATTCTAGACACTGCTAAGGAATTGTTCAAAGAAATGCTATTTTCCTAGAAATGGCATTTTTTGGAGCATTTAATCCATTTATGTTTAAGGTTATTGTTGATAGGTACTTGTTTGTTGCCGTTTTTTATTCTTTATGCCTGTGTTCCTCTCACTCTTTAACCTATTTTAAACCCGTATTCTTTTTTTATGCATACCCATTGCTTTTGAAGATACATTTAGATTCAGTATTTTCTTACAGCTAAGGTGAGTTGGTGATTCTTGGTCACCCTCACTGTCCACTGAGTTGTTTGCTAACCCATTTCAGGTCTGCAGCCTGATGATCTGACTGACATGCAGAGTACCTTGCTTAGTTGGAAATTCCCAGCAGGAACAGCTATCCCAGAGTTTGGCTACTTAAATGCCCAGAGCGGTGACTCAGGCAACACAGATGCATGAATGGTGCTCCACTGCTGATGGCATTTTTCATGTTTACATTTGATGTTATACTGATGTCTAGCAAACAGACAAAATACTTCATCTGCCACTTTGTATTAACATGCAGCTAATGGCTCCTCTTACTCCAAATGTAAATTATTTAATCTTATTTAATTCTTGGGATAACCACATGGGTTGAGTATTATTTTTATTCCCTTTCCAGTCAATAGTTAAGGAAGTTGTGAATAACAAACACATTAATGTGTACAAAGCATTTAGCTTAGGTCCTGATATTTTATGAGGAGTTCAGACATGCTGGAGTACTTTATTCTATTTGTCATTTTTATTGGTATTTTTTAAGGTAAGATTTTTTCAACAAGACAGGACAGGCACAGAGTTTTGGACAAGACAAAGCCAAGTACCCAGGCCAGGTTCCATTGTTGGGTAGATGGCAAAAGCAGCACAGTCCCAGAGTAAAACAATCTCTTCTATCTGAGTGCTTCCTTCTAACAGAGTGCACTAATGAGACATGTCTTTGACAGACACATTGGAAAGTGCTTTGTTGGAAATGGGAAATGCACTGTTTAAAAAAAGTGTCAATGCAAGTTTCATTCATTGGTCTCCTTCGAAGAGCAGGTGGATTATCTTTGCATATTATCTTAACTCCAGGGAAGTTTCCTTGTGATACGTGTGCATTTTCTAAAACTGAAGCCAAAGTCCTTGATACTTTTCATGGCAAGCATGAAACTAGCATTATTCCCTTGTCAATACCTAACGGCATCTTAGTCAGCAGAATTCTATTGTGAATATCTATGAGGGACCCTGGAGTCTTACATATGCATGGATAGGAACTAAGTTCTCATTCCTCCCGTACTGACTAGTAGACTCATATATTAAATAAAATGGCTTATGTAGCAAGTATAAGAAGTGCTTTTTATTTCCAAGATGCTGTTCTTAGCAAAATTAACTGTCATCCTATCAGAATGTTAATGAATCATAGAAAGGCAACCTTGTTGGTAGCTTACTATATGGTAAACCCTTTAGAAATCCTAAAAGTGTGTTTTTAAAAGGAAAAAAATTTGAAAGACTGTTCAGTTACGTAGGTCTTGTAAGAAGCAAAATATTGGGCCACAAGAAATTCATTTTGTAAGTCAGAAAACACCATCTTAGAGTTTTTGTTATTGTAGTTGCAGTAAATTATTTTTTAAACGCCAGATCTGTATGCTAGACTGTGAACTCCTTGTGAGCCGAGCCATGTCCTATTGTTCACTGCTGTATCCCTTGCATCTGGCATAGTGCCTAGAACTTTATAGGCACAGAATAAATAGGGAAATAATAAAAAGTCAAATAGAAAATGTAAAATAATGACTAATGTATACCAAATGAGATGTCACTTATAAAACATTATATATCAAAGTCCTATATAGTAGAGTATTTTTTGTTGTTTTTTTAAGTCTATATTGTGATTGTCAAGCACAGGGCTTAGTAATGCATAGTCCTGTGAGGTACTGTGCTGTAGTGTAGTAGCTAAGAAAGGGGCATGATGGGACTAATTTGGGGCTGCTGTGGTTGGTGAGCCTGAGTTCTTGAAAATATTTATTCAGCATTAGTGCCAGGACTATGTGTGGTGACTCTATAATGGTTCCATGTCTCTACTGCTGAACATGCCTTAGGAAAAGCAGGGAAAGAGGATTAAATATTATGAAAAAGCATCAATAAAAACAAGTGACATGCTTATAGCTGGATTCAATATACTGGAAGAAAGTGCCTATATTTTTAGTTTGGATTTTCTGAGTTGCTGAACCTAAAAATTAAATTTTTCACTTACTTGCTTGATTGAAATCACAGATTTTGAATCCAGTGGATAAGTGCCCTGACTAGTTTAGGATTCAGAAGGATTAATAAGAGACTTAGATTCAGAAGGAAGGTGTCTATGTGGTGTCTGGAGGCAAGAAAATAGTACCCTGTGTTCTAATGAGCAGAGGCTGTTAGTAAATATAGAAGAATATGATTTGAATTGAAGCCTTCTCCGCAATAGTTATAGTTGCATAAAGAGGAGTAATTGTGAGAAAAAATAAATAAATAAGAAGTCCTGCAACTGCTGCCACAATGTAAAGCAAAGAATAAAAGGGTGTGTGTGTGTGTGGTGGGGGGACACATAGAATCTTTTCTCTGGGCATTGCTCCTTTTATCTTTGGTGTCCTTTGAATACTTTAAGATACTGTCAAGCCAAGAAAGAAGAAAACAGGTGAATTAGTGGAAAGACCTCATAAATCCAGCTGCTTCTGTCTCATTTTACAGACGAAGAGACTAAGAGCTACAGAGGTGGATTAATCCGCTGTCATAGCCTCCCATCTCCACGTGCAAAATTATTTTCACTGGAAGATATGAAGTCTCTGCCCCTATTATTCAGGAGTTTCTTCTCTAGGGTTTCTCACATTTCAAGTGCAAATTGCCATTTTTACAGGTTATGGATAAAAAGTCTGCTGGCCTTTAGTTTGGAAATGTCCCTAAACCCAGACCCTCTCTTGCCTTAATTCATTGGCCTCCCTCATGATTGATCTGGCCATGGTTTTGTACCATGATTTTTGCTTTCTTGTCTGAAAGCACTTTTACCTAGTTTTGTTGGCATCTTTGGTGATACGCTAACTTAGTGTACTTGGTTATTCTTCACAGCTGACCTTCAAATATGTTCAGAGTTTTCCTATAAACTTAAACTCAGCCAATGAGTATTCCTGTGTTTGGTATTTATTCCTTGGGCAATTTATGGCAAATGGGAGTCCTGTTACCACATCGTTTGACAAATCTATTGTGGCTGAGGCAAAAATTGGAATCAACACAGAATGACACATTCTCCTGAATTTTAGATCTCCCTTGCCTACGCCATGAAACACTGTAATGTTTATATGTTCTTAGAATAGATGCCTGTAATTGACCCAAATAAACACTTAACCTTAGCCTATGATTTTTCTTAGAACACTTTACATGTAAATTGCTTGGTGTGGAGCAGGGTTTTTCATCCTCAGCTCTACGAACATTTGGGGCTATACCATCCTTTTCTGTGGAATGTTGTTCTATGTTTAGCAGCACCTGTGTCTTCTATTCACTAGATGCCTCAGTGGCACCCCAGCCCAGTCATGAACAAAACATGTGTCCAAATTGTTAAATGACTCTTGGGGGGGGGGAACTATAACTAACTGAGAACTCCTGGTGTAGAGTATGGCACATAGCAAGCAACTCAAAACAATTAGTTTTAAAAATAATTTTCTAAATTTTGTTGATATAAACTTTAAATACAGTGACATGCACATCTTGAGAATATAATTTAATGAGTTTTTAATAAATTTATAAAGCAGTATAACCAAAATTTTAAGACATAAAAACATTTTCAGCTCCTTTATAGATAACCATTTTTCTCCTTTCTATTGCCAGAAATTAGTTTTGCTTATTCTTAAACATCATATAATTGGAATTAAACATGTATTGCAAACGTGTTTTCCAATATGTGGTTACCATTTTCAATTTCTTAAGTGTCATTTGATGTGAAGGCTACTGTATGTTTGGTGAAGTCAGTATTATGTTGTTGTTTCTGTTTTTTTATATTTTATTGATTTCTTTTTAGAGAGGAAGGGAGAGGGATAGAGAGTTAGAAATATCATTGATGAGAGAGAAACATCAATCAGCTGCCTCCTACACACCCCCTACTGGAGATGTGCCCACAACCAAGGTACATGCCCTTGACTGGAATCGAACCTGGGACCCTTCGGTCCCCAGGCCGACACTCTATCCACTGAGCCAAACCAGTCAGGGTTTATGTTGTTGTTTTTATGATCAGTGCTTTTT
This sequence comes from Myotis lucifugus, assembly GCF_000147115.1. NCBI lineage: Eukaryota > Metazoa > Chordata > Mammalia > Chiroptera > Vespertilionidae > Myotis > Myotis lucifugus. The sequence continues at coordinate 5,998,253 of NW_005871054.1, read as the reverse complement.
GTATTCTAAGAAATATTTGCCTTGCCAAGGCCACAAATATATTACCTTAAATTTTCTTCTAGAAGCTTTATAATTTTGGCTCTAAGGTTTATGATCCATCTCAAACTAATCTTGGTGGTTGGTGTTACGTAAAGGTAACACTAGCAATGTGACCTAGCTGAATTATCTACACTCCTAATGTTTCTGTTTCCTCCTCTCTAATGTAGGGGTAAAGTAAGGATTAAGAGGGCCAACTCATATAAAGCACTGAGAACAATGCTTAACATGTATTAATTGCTCAATATATGTCAAATTATTATTGAAAAAATTAAACAATATACACATAAATATGTTTCATAAACTGCTAACAGAGATATTCATTACTTGAATTAATTGCTATAAATGTGTATAAATGAATGAAAATTAATGAATAATTTTTTACTATTTTCTTCTTTTTATATTGATCTACATATATACATATTTAGTAAGATAGATATAGATTTGCATATATCATATATATTATATATTTATATAAATATATATTTATAAATATAAATAAATATATAATATATAAATATATAAATATATAAATATATAAATATGTAAGAGAGAAGCCCGATGCACGAAATTTGGGCAATAGTAGGCCTTCACAGTTGCAATGGCTGCCTGGATCCCTCCCTTGCATCCACGGTGGCTGTCTTGATCCCACAGCTGCAGCCCCGGCTTCATCCAGAAGGTCGTCCAGAAGGACGCCCAGTCTAATTAGCATATTACACTTTAGACTGCACCCTCTAGCAATCTGGGACCCCTCAGGGGATGTCGGGGGTGGGGCCAGCAAGCAGGCAGGAACGGCCGACCTCTAGGTCCCTTCTACTGTCCGGCAGGCTCCAATCGCCCAATGGCAAAAAGGGACCCAGGGGTGGGTGGCAGGGGATGCAGGCAGCACCAGGCCAAGGCCCCCGCCCCGCTGGTCACCCCACACACAGAGGTCACCCCCACGGTGGGGGCGGTGCCATGAGTGGATGGGACCAGCCGACCTCTCAGTCCCTCCCCCCACCCCCACCTGGCTTTCAGGCTCTGATCGCCCAATGGAAAACTGGGACCCTGGATGGGTGGCAGCGGGGGGTGGGGTCAGCTGCTGGTAGTTGGGGAAGATGGCCTTGATCACAGGCTAGGCCTAGGGACCATACCTGCGCACGAATTTTGTGTGCCAGGCCTCTAGTATGCATATACGTTCTTTGGTTAATCTCATCCGGCCCTCCCCCATCCTCTCTGAGATTCATCAGTCTGTTCCATGTTTCCATGTTGAGTGTCTGCCTCCTGGTGATCAGTGTGCATCATAGCTACCAGTCGAACAGTCACTTAGGCTTTATATATAGAGAGATTTAACCAGAGCAGATTGGTGTATTTAAAGATCAATTCTATTTTCATCACTATTTATTTATAAGACTGAGATAATGAGCTACAATTTCACATTAGAAGAAAACAAAAGATGGTTGTATCTAGCCTTAAAACAATGCTATCCCTTCAAGGTGTCCTTAACCTTGGAAAGTAAGGGTCTATGTTTACAAAAGGGGAGAACTGGTCCTCTCCTTACCATATGCTGTCCTGCCATGGTTGCTATAACAACCACTGCTGCCCCATTATCATGGTTCTGAGGTAGAGAACATTACCTGTGTCTTTATATAATTTCAGTGGCTTTTCTTTCTTAAAAATAACATTTATTTAACATGCCTGATGTTTTATAAATAAATTTAACACAACAATAAAGGTTTCTTTACATGTTAATATTTATATTTTTTAATTTATTCCTTAAAAAAAAAACACTACTTTTTTCTGTTCTTGATGACTGCACAGTGTTTTCAAAATGTTTTAAGTAACATTTTCAATATAACACTAAAGTGGTGTTTTATATGCAACTTAAATAACTTTATGTTTTATGCCTTGATTTTATATACTGCTCTACTGACATTTACTATCCATATTTGAACTCCCATATTATTGCTGTTCTGTAGACCACAGCTATAAAATAGTATGCAAGACTGAACATTTACCACAAACCTCAAAAAGCTGCAGGAGGAAGTAGGCTCCAAAATGTAATGTCCTAAAATGACTTAGTGAAGCAGGGATTTCAGTAAATTTCTTCTGTTAGAAAACTACTGTTTAAAATTGCCCAGAATGTAGGATAACAAGTAGGACTAGATAGTTTTAATTAATAGCCAATTTTGAAATAATTCTGAACACTATTATTTTAGGTAAATTTCTCTTTCTCTCCCTTCCTCTCTCTAAGCATGTCCTAGGATGAAGATTAAAAAAGAAATGGTGGGCTCGAATCCCAAGTCTGCCTCCTAAAAAAAGCACACAATTAGATTTTGTGGCTTTGTGGTGTTAAAGATCTAATTTGACTCATGTGTTAACCAGTTTCCAACCAATATGACTCCCATTGAGTTACCCTTCCCATTAGTCACATATTTATATGATCCCCTCCCACATTTTACTAGGTTTGGTCTATATGACCAACAGAATAGAGGAAATGTGATATGTCACTTCTGAGATTATATTGTTAATGTAAGGTAGCCTTCCTCTTGGGCATGCACTCTGATTTTCTCTCTGTGATTGCTCAGTCTGGGGAAGGTGAGCTACCAGATCATGAGCCGTTCTATGAAGAAGCCCATGTAGCAAGTAACAAACTGTCCTGCCAACAGCCATACAAATGGATTTAGAAACAGATTCTCTGTCCCTACAAACCATAACCCTAGCTGTTAGCTTGACTTCAACCTCATGAGATTTTTCTGAGCCAGAACCACCCACTTGAGCCATTCCCAGATTTCTGACCCTCAGAAAATGTGTGAAATAATAATGTTTGTTGTTTTAAGTGGCTATGTCTTAGGGTAATTTGTTATACAGCAATAGATAAGCAATACAACTGACAAAGAAAAGAACAAGGCCCAATACTTCACAACCTTCATAGCAAATCAGGATCAGTGAATTGGCCGTAGATAATTAAAGGGTTTGAGGCCCATGAGAAAATTATTTTGCTCTGAAAGGAAATGTTTCTTATATGCATATAAAAAGTAGCAGAACTAGAAATACCATGTGACCCAGCAATTCCACTTCTGGGTATTTACGTGAAAAAAATAAATAAACCAATAAGCATAAGTTCCATGTCTCCCAAGTTCTAGACCAGTGGTTCTCAACCTTCTGGCCCTTTAAATACAGTTCCTCATGACCCAACCATAAAATTATTTTTGTTGCTACTTCATAGCTGTAATGTTGCTACTGTTATGAATCGTAATGTAAATATCTGATATGCAGGATGATCTTAGGCGACCCCTGTGAAAGGGTCGTTCGACTGCCAAAGGGGTCGCGACCCACAGGTTGAGAACCACTGTTCTAGACAGTCCTGAATTTATACTGACAAAACTTACTTGTCAATTTCCTGTTCATCTCTCCCTACCACTCTTCTTTTCTTCATATATTTCCTTAGCCCTACACATGTGATTCAATAATTAATTTTAAAGAAGCCCCCTTATACCAGTATATATTTTAAAATGAAATATTTTAGAAGCATCCCTGGCTGGGCTCTCTAGCAGGGTTGGTATGAACCACTAATGAATTATTTCACTTCTCAACCTGGAACATCCAATACACATAAGCACGTGTTGCCAGGCACCTTGGGGAATGGCACATTTGAAGCAACTGCACCAGGAAATGGAACCATCCCAATTATCCTCCACATTTACAAACATGTGACCAGACAAATCATTTTGCTTGGTATTCTAAGTAAAAGGCAGATAAATAGATGAATAGTGCAAAATGAAATTTTATTTTACTTAGATAGGAAAACTAGGATTTGAGAAACTCTATCCTATGGTTTTAGTAAATTACTTTGCCCCAAGGAGATTAAGTAGTTATCTGGGCATGTATTTCAGGTTGGGACATGATTGACTATTTATAAGGCTGGGTCTTAATATCTATTTGATCTAATAATTGATTAAATATTTGTATTTCCTATCTTAAACTGAGGAGATAAAGTCTGTGTTTCAATTAATGGTGTGTGCTGGATGCACCAGTGATTTATTTCATTAATTCAATAATCATTTCAGCTGCAATCACATTCAGTCACAGGCAGCTAATGTTGCAGTAATGTCTTCTGAGAGAAACTAATGCTAGTAGCCTCTAGCATTATTTGCAAATAAGTATCATGACACTCAAAGATCAATCCAGGGGAGCATATGACTTTGGTGACTTTCGAAGCATAGCTTGCAGACAGTAATTTTTAGAGAGCTCATAGATTGATTAAGGAGAAGAGAAACTAATCACAGATTTCTCCAGTCTTATAGTTTTTAAAAGACTATGAAAAATGCTGGTCTGCTAATCATACAACTACAATTATACAAAATTAGCTCATCTATGTCCAAAGTAACATCAAGCACCAGGTTTTATTTTTCTTTTATTTTACATGATATCCAAAATCAGTGTTAGGGAGCCCTAGCCAGTGGACAGAGCATTGGCCCTGGTTTCAGTTCTGGTCAAGGGCATGTACCTCAGCTGCAGGCTCGATCCTGGCCCTGGTCTGGGATAGTGAGGGAGGCAACCAATTGATGTGTCTTTCTCACATTGATGTTTCTCTCTGTCCCTCCCCCTCCTTTCCAGTCTCTCTCAATATCAATGGAAAACTATCCTCAGGTGAGGATCAATAAAAAATAAAAATAAAATAAAAATCAGTATTAGTGAGGTAGCTCACTAATTCTAAAAGAGTAATGGAAGATAGAAAACTACATAGAATTATTAAAGCATTTTAGACTCACTGCCTTGATATGTATAAGAATTTTCTCTTGTATCAATTAACTGATTTTGACATGAATAAGCATGAATTAAAGCATGTATTTCTTAGACTCTTTGCCTTAAATAATGAATGAAATATTTTTAGTACTTCTAAATTAAGTCACAATTATTTTCTTCATAGCTCAATTACTTATTAAGGATTCTTTATTATTAATATCACAAGTGTTATAAAAATACCCCCCCCCCTTTAGTGTAACAGCAATGAATGCCTGTAGATTAAGGCAACTGGAAATCTGTTTCAGTGGGGGTTTGAGATCAGTTATGGTGTTTGAGCCACTTTTTGTGTTTGTATGTGCCTGTGTACATGTTTTTATGTTCATAGATTCTCAAGTACAAGTGGGAAATTTTTCTACTGTAACACATTGTATTGAGAATGAGTCATGGTACTGAAAAAATATAAGTTCATCTGGATGCTAATGAAAGACCTTTTAATTCATATTTGTTCCAAACTGTTCTCTGAACTTCACACAAACAACTACATATGTGGCCTATTCACTTAGATGCTCAAAGCCATTTCAAACTCAAAATATCCAAAATAAAACATATGCTCTCCCTACCCACTTCTTTCCTCTCAAAGCTGTAAGACAACTATTATGACCTCTAAAATATCCTCTCTGCATATACCCATGCTCTCTTCCAATTGTTTCACTTCCTGCTGTCTGAGGCAGCTTTTTAAAGATGCAAATCAGATTATGCAATTGGTTCTGAAAACTGTCACTCAAGTTTGAGATCTGGTTCCTCATCACACTTAGATTCTTTTATTTGATTGGTGCTGAAAGATAAAACACACACATATGCAAGTTCAGAAAAACAAACTTACCTTTTATTCTCCTTCTGTCTTCATTCTTTGGCTCATAAAGGAGAGTATATGAGGGGTGGGAAGGACCTTGCTCTTAGATGAGGGTGGGCCCCACAATCTTCCTCTTCTGGCAGAGGCCAGTACATCTTGGGGAGGATGAAAAAAATAAGAGTTAGGCTCATAGCTTGATGGTCCCTAAGATGCTGGGTCATTATCCAATCAAGGGAGAGAGAGCCTTACCATGTGCTGGCCCCTGTGGTGTCAGCAGAGACCAGGGTGCATATACCCAAAGGGACAAGATTCTCCACAAATGAGATATAGCCTCTCTTTGTATAGGAGGTTAATATGCTAGAGCTGAAGTTCAAGAAGTTTTTATTAGATATTCCCAGCTTGTTGACTCTCATGTTCATTATGAGTAATTAGTCATAATCCTCACTGCCTGAATTTTATGCCCATAGGCTTTTATTAATTAGTTAATAGTCTGGGGATCAATTTAAAGGGGTCTTTTTACCTGATGTAAAAAAAAAGCCAACACTGGTCTTTCCTCCACTGATTTGGATTATATTCAATACTTCAAATTGCTTTTAGGACAAGGAAAAAAAAATCCTACTACAACTTACAATGGCCCTGGCCTTTTTAAGTTTTCTAACAGTTTTTATGCTTCTTTTAGTCTAAATGCCTTTGCAAATGCCATTGTACTTTGCTTGAGATATCTCCCCTCTGCCTTCACCTGGTTAGTGCATCTTTCAAGTTTCAGCTTCAGTCATTTCCCCATCCAAGGTGAATCTTATTTCCGTAGTACATGTGTCAGTGTACTTTTCTGCAAAGCATTCACTGCCATTTTTACAAATTTAATGCCCATCTCTACCATTAGAATGTAAGTTCTATGAGGCCACAGGCCATATATATTTTTTGTGTGGTTCCTTATATTAAGTAATGCTCAATAAATATTTGTTAAATGGATTAATTTAAACAAGAGAACAAAAAAAATAACTGGATCTTATCAATCTTTAAGCACACACATCAAATGCAAAAATATAATTTCTACTCAGGAAATGGTTATAGGCTGTTAAATACTGGAAAAATAAATGCCCTTGTTATATACCATTTAAAGATAAAACTTATCCTATATAATAAAAGGGTAATATGCAAATTGAGCAAACAGCAGAACAACCAGTTGCTATGATGTGCACTAACCACCAGGGGCAGACGCTCAATGCAGGAGCTTCCCCCTGGTGGTCAGTGCACTCCCATGGGGGGAGCACCACTCAGCCAGAAGCCTGGCTCAGCTCACGGCTGGCAAGTGCAGCAGGGGTGGCGGGAGCCTCTTCCACCTCTGCGGCAGCACTAAGGATGTCCGACTGACAGCTTAGGTCCTAGGCCCCCCTAAGCCATCAGTCAGACATCCCCTGAGGGCTCCCAGACTGCGAGAGGGCACAGGCCAGGCTGAGGGACCTCTCCTCCCCCTGAGTGCATGAATCTCGTGCACCAGGCCTCTAGTTAGAATATAAGAGAAAAAGAAATGGTAATTATTAGACTTGTACAAATAAATAATTGTATATCCTGATACTAACTTCTATCTACAGAGTTAATATTGACTATTTCCATGTCAGGAAGTGGAGTATATTATAATGATGAAATCAACTGTTTTCAAAACATGTGTGATATCAATGTCTCCATTTCATAGGTTTCACCAAGGACTGAAGCAGGTAAAAGCATTTATGTCACTTCAAGTGTACTGATAAACTCCAGTTAGACTTATCTTCACATTAAAATATTGCTAAAGAAAATATTTTTGAAAGATGTGTACATCCATATTAGAGGAACATATACTACTCATGATAAATAATCCATTTTATGCATCAGTTTAAAAAAAAGACAAATAACAAATAACTGCCCACATGAAGGAGAGTTTTGAGCACAATTTCTCTTTCCCTCCAATGAGGAAAAAATTCAGTAAAGAAATGTAGAATATTTGAAAAGCTAATTCATCTGGACTATTCCAGTTTTATGATAACTAAAGCCAAAGGGATTTTGACAAATAGCATGTTTTTCCCTACTTATCTCTTCTGTGTTAAACAGGATTTCTTTGACAATACAACTGAAGCTTATTTCGCTACACAACCAAATGCTCAAATGGATTCTGAGGCAAAATTTGATGTCAAAGGAGGCCATTGTCCAGTGCAAAATCAAATGTCAAGTTAAAGACATTTTTAATTAGCTTTTTTAATTTAATGATTAAGGTATTCTATATGTATCCTTATCCCCCCCATCCCCCCCACCCCTCCCACTCCGGCCCTCACCCCCACCCCCTGGTGTTTGTGTCCATTGTTTAGGCTTATATGCATGCATACAAGTCCTTTGGTTGATCTCTCCCCCTTCCCCCCACCCTCCTTTACCTTCCCTCTGATCGATGCTTCTCTGTCTCTGGATCTGTTTTTGTTCATCAGTTTATGTTGTTCATTATATTCCACAAATGAGTGAGATGATGTGATATTTATCTTTCTCTGACTGACTTATTTCACTTAGCATAATGCTTTCTAGTTCCATCCACTTATTTTTTAAATATATATTTTATTAATTTTTCTACAGAGAGGAAGGGAGAGGGACAGAGAGCCAGAAACATCGATGAGAGAGAAACATCCATCAGCTGCCTCCTGCACACCTCCCGCTGGGGATGTGCCTGCAACCAAGGCACATGTCCTTGACCGGAATCGAACCTGGGACCCTCCAGTCCGCAGGCCAACGCTCTATCCACTAAGCCAAACTGGCTAGGTCTCCATCCACTTATTAAGTTAAATGGCAAGTCTAATGAGCACATGAATCCTCTATTATTCTTTTAGACTTAACATTCAGACACCAACACTAAACATCATTAGTTTTGATTGCTTGAGGATTTAGAAATTAATTATATTGAAATATTGTTTTGTGGAATACTGGGAAAAGTTTTTATTTCACATAACTAGAATTAGGGAGAGGAGAAAAGTGTTGCAATTTACTGGATTATAGAAAAGAAAAAAGCCAACATACAAATATGCCAAGAAATTAAACTCTAAAAAGAATAAAATGAACTTGAAGAAGTTGAGTGCTATACTAGAGATGAAGAATTATTTGGTATTAGTAGACTATGAGAAAATCTATCTAGTTTCAAATATAAAATATGGATTCACAGATTTAGGATGATGTCTGCCTTGTGGCAGGTGTTCAATAATAGATGAATAAAATGAACATTACAGATGTTATAACATGTGATTTAATGTTAAAACTATATTCATCCTGCCTATCCTATAACATAGTATTTTGTGTTTACGTAGAAAAAATGATTTCTTATAAGTATCAATATAATTTGTTATATCATAGCGTTTTAGAATCTGACCAAAATACTACACCTAGAATATCCTGAAAATGTAAGAAATTTAAATTATACTATGCTTGTGATATTAATTTGCCTGTGATATACTTTGCTTAACTAAAGATACAAAACTTTGGATTTTTCATTTCTTACTTTCTGAGTTTGCATAATACTCAAATCTATGGTCTCTTCTCTCTTTTCTTTTACTCTTTTCTATGTAAAGTATAGGTAATAGCATTCAATTTATTTTTAGGGAAAGCTATAAATTGTCTAGCAATTTCTGCCCACCTACTTTTTATTACTAAAGTAGACCCTTTTCTTTCCACCTCAGCAGGGGAAGATATTGCATTATGATAAAGCAGTATGTGAAATAAAATATGTGAATATTGATTTTAAAGTCCAAACCAACCAATTTAGAACGGTAAAAATGTTGACTTCTAAGCACAATATATTCCCTTATTGCTGGTGACCATTACTTCCTATTACAAAATGAGGTGGTCCCAGGATCCATAATAAATTTCTCTCAGTGTTTGTAATCAACTAAAAACTAGGCTCTGAGACAGAAACTCAACAGATGGGGATTCGGCTCAGGAGTACTTTATTTTTAAACTTAAATTTAGTTTAAATTGGTTCAGCCATTTCTAAGTGATAAGAGAGTAGCTTTAAAAATTTTGGAATGCAGCATGTCTATTTTTGCATTTCTGTAACTAGGAAATTATTTTTTTCTAAAATAAAATTTGTATTAAAATAATTTTGCATGCATAAACTTGGTGAAAAACCTAGAAGAAATTATAAATATTTTTTTCCTTAAAGATAGTTTAAAGTCAATTCAGTACTTATTATGGTTACTTATACTTAGTAATTATTTATTATTAAAACTGATAATTGCTACATAGTTAAACCAGTACCAACACAGTATAATATTAATTAGAAAATTCTATATTTAATGCTATATACTAATATACAATGTAATGTATTTATAGATTTATAGCTCTCCAACTTCACATCTGTATTGAGAAGGAAATGATTTGGAGGAAATGACTATACAGATTACAAGAGTAAAAGCTGCAAATTATAATTTTTCTTTCATCATGAGTTTGCACACTAATATGTCATTTAATCTCTTCTAGACCCAAGCCTAGTAGGGGCACTATTTTGAATTATTTATCCAGCAATTGGGTGCAGTTAACTGTGCCATTCACTCCTTCCCATCTTGTAGTACTTGTAACTAGTAGGCTTGGTTTAAGATGATAATCATTGACAGTGGAACACAGAGGAATTCAAGGACTCATCATATATTAGGCCCCCTTCACCCCCTCCTGCCCCCTCCCTCTGGCAGCTACTGCACTGCTCTCTGTATCCACGAGTTTCAGGGAGAGTGTGTTTCATCCTTCTCACCCAGCTCCGGGTGGTTGCCGTCAAAACTTGGAATTCCTGGCTTCTAAATATGTCTCCCATCTCTGCCTCTGTCATCACATGACATTCTTCTTGTGTGTGCCTGTGTCCAAATTTTTCTCTTGTTATAAGGACTCCAGTCATTGGACTTAGAGACCATCCTAATCCAATATGATACATTTAATCGGGGCTTGAACATATCTTTTTGGGGAACATGGTTCAACCCATAACACCTCTTCTTTAACTTCTCTCAGCAGTTGTATTAGTCAGGATTCCAGAGAAACAGAACTAACTATGAAATAAATGTGTGGCTGGAAAAAAAATGGGGTGGGGTTAGCTGTAGGGCCTTGTCAGATCATAGTTAGAAATTTCTACATGGTTCTATAAACATCAGATATTTATAGCAAGGAAGCTATTTTTATCAACTCTGCATTTTTGAAAGTTAGCTGTTTTGACATTTAGAGGATAGACTGAGGACATTAGTGCTGGTGTCAGGGAAAATTATTAAAAGTTTATTGCTATGGTCAGTTAAGAGAAGATGAGGGGCTAAACTACGAGAGTAGGTGTGAGAATGGAAAACATGAGATAAATGAGAGAAATCTCATTCATGAGCCATTATATTTCATGTAAAGTACTGAATGCCTAGTAAACCTTAGGTAGTAAATGAAGCACCCCAAAAATTGCTGGCAAAGAAGGTAAATTTATCATTCAATAAATGTTAAACATCTCCCTAGAAAGCATTTTATAATGAAATCATCTGATATTATGATAGTGTCATAATGTTTACACAATCTCCATTTTTTTTTTTACCTTCTTCCAACTTACCTTCAATATAACAACACAAAACTGGAAAAGAATTTAGGCTTAACGGTGGGAGCTGGCAGGGATGCTCAGGATAAAGTAAAGCAAATATGTTCTTTTGCTGACCTTACCTCTCCAAAATAGGATTTGCTGAAAGGTGAAATTAAAATCATTTGCTACGTAAAATTTCAATAACATACATGAGTTAGTCAACCTCAAACAAAACTGTAGTGTCATTTAAAAATTCTTTGAAAGTGATAAATCACAGTTGACTTCAGAACAATGTAGCCTTTTAACTTCTAAAATCTGGGACTTGTTGCTAATTAGCATTGATAACTGCTAAATATAACTCTCACTTTACTCCTCAACAATTCAATGAGAATTGAGATTTTTTTTTCAGTAATGATTTTTTAATCTTCTCATTTCCCTAGATCTTCTTTTAGCATGAATTTTCCACTTTAGCCTTGAATTATATTTCCAGATTTTTATTTATATTAAATTGTATGCCTTTGTACTCTGCAAGGTTATTAACCTAGATATATTAGTATGCCATTACATTTCTCTTTGTTTGCTGTCTTTTCCAATTAGTTCTTTTATTTAAATTGCAAAGCTAGAATTTCATTACTATGTTTTAATGAATTAGCTTTAATGTCCACTGTAAGGTTCTACCAACTTTCCTTGTATTGTATCAGAAGTTTGGTATATCATTGGTGAATGTTCTACAAGGTAGTAGTTCCCAGTGATACATTACATATTTGATATTTGAAGAGTTTATAAAATACTGTAAGAAATCGATGTAAAAAGAAACTTTCAGTTTATGGAATCACATTCATTAGAGGTGTTAATGTTTCCCTTATGTTTGTATGAGACTGATTCAGGTGTGTAAGAGAGTGGTTGAGAGATTCCTTTGTAATACACAATCTCATGTGCCTCTAATTATGCATTTTTAAATTATGCATGTGACTCATTGTACATTCTGTATTTAAGCATCATTACTACTGAATCATAAAATTCTGCAGTAGCACTGAGGTCTGCCTTATGATTTAAACATCAGGCAGTCTGGTTTTCTCTCCCTTGACACCCCTCCTCCACCCCCTCTCCCAGGACACCCTATCAGCACCTTCCATGTGGTAACTGTTACATTAATAATAGAAAAGCAATACAGATGCTGGTACTACCTGGAAATGGGATACTACTATCTACATTAATAAAAGAGAAACATGCAAATTGTGTCACTCCGCTATGCCCACCAGCCAATCAGAGTGACTATGCAAATTAACCCAACAAAGATGGCGGTTAATTTGCATACGCAGGCACGGAGCTAAGACTGAGGCTCTGGCTGGAGTGAAGACTGAAGACTGAAGACTGAAGAGGCTTGGCTTCCCTGCTGCAGCTGGAGGGGAGAAGCCAAGCCTCGCTGGGGTTGCAGCAGAGAAGCCAAGCCTCGCTGTGGCCGGAGGGGAAAAGCCTAGCCTCGAGGCTTGGCTTCTCCATTGTGGCCGGACCAAAGGCCTGGGTCCTGGGAGCCGGAGGAAAGCCAGTGCCAGCAGCCAGGGGAAGGAAGGCCTATTGCATGAATCTTCGTGCAATGGGCTTCTAGTAATAAATATTTTTAAAAATGTGGAAGTAGATTTTTTAAAATTAAATTTATTGGAGTAACACTGATTAATAGGATCACATAGATTTCAGGTGTAGACTTCTATGTTATAAGATCTGTATATTGCACTGTGTGCCCACCACCCAAAGCCAACTCATCTTCCATCACCATATATTAAAATTGGATAATGGTGGAAGCTGGAAGAAGTTTGAGGGGCATTACAGGGAAAGCCTAGCCTTCCTTAGACTGTAGTAGAAGTATGGCATTTAAAGAGGCGTCTAGTGAGGGCTCCGAGGAAGTGGGGAGCATAGTAGAGGACACCTATACTGTCTTAGAGAATTCTTAAATCATCATAAAAAGACGACTCGCATAAATATGGATATTAAAGCCACTACTGGTGATAGTTCAGAACGAAATAACTTAAAGAAAGGGTATCCTTTTATATGATGGCAAGAAATTGACCTGTACTGTATCTTACAGTTGTGTAGAAAGTAAAAAGTGATGAACTTGGCTATTAGGCTGAGAAGATTTGTAAGTTAAGTACTGAAGATATGGCTTAGTAATACGGGAGAGGAAAGGTAAAAATTGAGGGATGAACTGTAAAGCAAAAAGGAACTGGGACTAGATAATCTGAGAAATTCTCAGTTTATTCAGAGTTCAGAAGACGCTAGTATCAAGGATTTACTGTCAGGAAGCATGCTCTGGAAAGAAAGCCAAGGGTGTAGCTAGACAACCTTTTGTTAGTGCCTTCAGGGCTCCAAAGATGAGAGTATTTAATCACACAGAAGACATTTTGAGTAGATGAGGCACATGAATCATGATTTCCCTCCGTCATCTCAGCAGAGGGCTAGTAGTGATAGGCTTGTCCAGGAATGTTGACAGCCTCTAGAACAGTGATAGCGAACCTTTTGAGCTCGGCGTGTCAGCATTTTGAAAAACCCTAACTTAACTCTGGTGCCATGTCACATATAGAAATTTTTTGATATTTGCAACCATAGTAAAACAAAGACTTATATTTTTGATATTTATTTTATATATTTAAATGCCATTTAACAAAGAAAAATCAACCCAAAAAATGAGGTGACATAGGTTCACCATCACTGCTCTAGAAGCAGGAAAAGGCAAAAAAAGAAAAAAGAAATGAACACTGCCAACACCTTGAGTTTAGCCCAGGGAGACTGCTCTTGTACTTCTGACCTTCAGATAATGTGTAAGATAGTGTGTGTGTGTTTAAGTTACTCATTTTGTTACAATAGCAATAGCAAACTGTTAGAGATTTTGATTCCCCTGGGGCTTGTTATTACCTAAATGAATACAAGAAGGCATGCGTGAGTTTTTAAAGGTGGATTCTGGGTCAGTTTGCTGAGAAAAATACTTTGTTCATAATTATTTTTAATAATGGCACCAGGTTCTTTTGCCAGGCTATTCTCTAGAAGGTTCAATCCTTTTAAGAATATAAGCTCCAAGGTTCTGCCTTTCTTATTCTGTTTCCCCAACACCAAACAGCAGCAGTATCTGGTCATGGTAGGCACTCAATAAATAGTCATTGACTAAAATATATGAATGAATGAATGAATGAAGGCCTTATTGCATCTGAAAATTTGATTTCATCCTTTTGCTTTAGCAAAAACTTTCATTCTTGGTTAACCTCTAATGAATTCATATCCTAAGCAATAGAGTTTCATAATAATTAGTCCTTTCAACTTCTTTTCCCTCTACCCTCCATTCCAGATGAAAACAGAGCTCAGATATATCACTTTCCAGTACTTCTAGACTTGCTATCTAAGGTCCTTTGTCTCTAGCTTTACCCTATTTTTAGCCTAAACTCACTGTTTCCCTACATATATTCTACTTCAGTGACTGCTTCCTTACCCTGAACTTCCCCACCTCTTCAACTTATGTACTTGGAACATTCTGTCCTATCACTATCATCTCCACCTGTCAAAATCCTACCTAACCTTCAGGTATTTCCCTTAAACTGCCTTCTTAATCCCATCAATACACACCTTTCTTTGAAATTCCAGAGCACTTTTTGTGACCTTACTCCCCATTAACTGATAAGCTCCTTAAGAAGAGGGCCCATACCTTACTCATCTTGCTCTCTCTGAGGTATTTAGAACAGCAGATAATTTTTTTTTTTAGAAAGTTCCATCCTGGCACATTCAAGCATTTCAGAGTTTAAATTGTGCCAATTTCTTAAATTCTAAATTATCCTATTAGTACTTATCCCACATAAGGAGAGTTACTTTATTTTCCCATCTGTAAGTGGGGCTGAGGATGGTGGTGGGGTAGCTATTGCAGAACAAGTAATTCTATGAATAATGGAGAGCTTAATTTTTTTTACAGCTTGGATCAACATTTGGTGGACTGAGACCTTCCATTTCATGCTACTCTTTTATCAAAATGAATTCTAAACATTTTAGAAATTCTGGATTTAGGCATGTGGTCAAGCAGATATTGAGCCATCATTCCACATTTCATGGAGTTCTAGAACCTAACAAGACATAATTTATCTTACCCAAAATCATAACCTAAGATGCTATATTAAATAGTTTTCATGCAAATAAAGAAAATCTCTATACCCTTTATACCATGACAAACTGGATTGAAATCTGGCAAAAAAAAAACAAAAAAACAAAAGTCCAAAGTGTAAATTTTAGTTATTAGTTGGAACTCAAGACACTGAATAATTTAGGTATATGGAATTTGGAAAACTCTAGGTGTTATTCATTCATTTATTTATTTATTTAGAAACTTAAAATGTCATATTCAGCTGATATCAAATCTATTTTGTTCACATGGTCACTCACTGAATAAGAAAATTGAATGCCCCACAAATTTAGCACTAAGCAGTTTGTTCTCTCTCCCTCAAAATGTGTTAGCACGGCTATTATTTGTAAAAATATTCTATAAATATTGAATTCTTAACAGAGCAATTTATTTAAAAGCATGATATATATATATATATATATATATATATATATATATATATATGGATTTATTAAACAGAATCAAATATGATCTCATCTTATAGGTGAAAGATTCAGATTTTACTATTTAGCTGGTCCCAAAAGTATATTTATCAAAGACCCTATGAATAATAGTGAGTACAGGTCCATAATAATTAAATAATTATCACAATAGCTATTAAAATAACTTTTCATTATTTCAGGTCTTATCAAATAACTTGGAATCCAGATCAATTTAGTTAGGCACTGTAAGGATATTTACCTTATCTTTTGTATCCCCATAAGAGGTTGTTTAAAAAAGAAATAATAGAAACCCAATGTAGAAAGAGAAGAAGAAATCTGACATATTAATTTGTTTTCAACCACACAAAATAGCATAGGAAATTCCCAGGCCCCCACAGTGGGCAATTGCAAGTGGAATGCTGAGGCCTGACAGCATTCTGAGTGATGATTCTATTTCTCTAGTATGAGGAGGCTCCAAAACAATAAATCACATACACACATTGCTCAACATTCTGACAAATTTAAACTGTCAAATTATTGTGAACAGCTGGGAATTTTATCATACTTAGACTAATCCTGGATGTATGATTTTGTAAACAGCTTTTCTGCAGGTAGTTTATCGGAGACAGCCTTTGTTTATGTGTAATTAGGCTCTTTGTAAACATTTTGACCTTGGCAAAATCCCTTTATCTGAGCTCACTTTTCTCATCTGTGTAACATCTATTTCCTTCCAGATATGTAGTTGCACAACTTAAAATATATTAACATTGTTTAGAGTGTCCTTAGGTTCTAGCATTAATAATCAGAAACTGTGTACATATTTTGTATTCTTTAAATGTTTATACTGTCTTGGGTACAGTTAACTTCCCTTTGAAATAAATCATAGTAGGAAAAAAAAAACAAAAGTCTAAAGCATTTTTAGTTACTTTGCTGTGTTTAAACCCAGCAGTAAGATAGATGGTAAATAGAATAATAAGATGGTGTGACTTGACTGGGCATATACCATATTAGGAAATGATATAGGAAACTGGTTGACTACTAATAAATACCTTGTTTTTTATTACATTAACAATGTATTCCTTCAAAAAAGACTGGTATATCTATAGGAAATAAATGCAAATAAAAATAATAAGTGGAAAGGATCATATGAGATGGTACATGTTTTTTTTTTATAGGTTAACCTGTATGGGTTAGTATGTTTTATTAGTCCTAGTTGACCAATGAGGAAATTAGAGTTTGGGAGAACCCAAATACGTTGCTCACATCCCTCAGGCAGTAAGTGGCAAGTCTGCCTTGCTCAATGCCCATGCTTTTATCTCCATGTTATGACACTGCCCCCAAAATGTATTTGCATGCAAGAAAGTAAAAGATTGTGTACTTTGGATGATGGATGAAGCATTTTATTAAAGAGACAGACTTACTCTGTATCTCCTCAGCATTTTCTGTAATAAATCTTTCCATTCTATAATAAAGTTTCCATTGTCTCATATTTTAAAATACTACTTTAATCTAAGACTAAAATTTAAGAAAAGATTGCTACCTTGAGTGATTTATCTGCTAGAAAATATAAAATGCACCTATAAAAATCAATAATTTCTTTTTCAAGTTTTTAAGGAGCCCAAGATTCTGAGAAATTGATGCTATTCAATGAGAATATAACTATCTCCATAGTTTATTTGTTTAATTAATTATGCAAAATTGAATATTCTGTTATTTGCCCACTCATTTTAGGAAACTGTTTACTCACATTTAAAAAACAAATAAAACACTTTGGCAGTGCCCTCGGTGGTCCGGGATCTGACTCTTGCTTCAAAAGTGATTGGACACAACAGATCCAGGGATGCCCCTTCTTCCAGCCTCTGACCACCCTCCAACCTTTTTTCCAGTCACCACCTTCAGAGCCACCTCCAACATCCTCAGCCTCCGAGACCAGCCTACACTGTTTGTTTTTTGTTTGTTTTGTTTTTACTTTAACTTCTATTGCCAAATAACCATGAGCTCCCAAATTCCTTAGAATTACTCCACTAAGGTGGAGGCTGCTGTCAACTGCCGGGCCAGCCTGCATCTGTGGGCCTCCTACACCTACCTGTCTCTGGGCTCCTATTTTGACTTCCATAATGTGGCTTCTGAGAGTTGGCTGAGGAGAAACTGGAGGGCCCGGAGCTTCTCTTAAAGATGCAAACCAGTGCAGAGGCCGCATTCTCTCTCAGGATGTGCTGAAGTCATCCCAAGATGAATGGGCAAAACTCAGGACGCCAGGGAAGCCGCCCTGGCCTTGAGAGGAACCTGAACCAGGCCCTTCTGGAGCTGCAGCCCCTGAGTTCTGCCGGCACAGAGAGTTGTCTGTGACTTCCAGGAGAACCACTTCCTGCGTGAGGAGGTGAAACTCATCAAGAAGATGGGAGACACCTGACTCACCTCCATAGGCTGGCTGGCCCAGGTGGGCTGGGCGAGTATCTCTTTTAAAAGGCTCACCCTCAAGCATGACTAGGAGCCTTTGGAACCCAGAGACCTTTGAAGGGCCCCTCTGCATCCCCTGGTGTCTGGCTTTTGCCCGAGCCTCTTCCTGAAACCACTAGGCTTCCTTTTAACCACCCTGGAGCCTTCTCCCATGCATTGGGCCAAATGGAAACAATAAAGCTTTTTGCAGGAAAGAAAAAGCCAACAACACAACCTTTTAACACATAATTAGAATTTATCTTTTAAGTAAAAAGAGGGGAAATATGCTTGATAGAGTGCTGATGAATCTATAATATTTGTACTTCAATCTTTGCTATTTTATAGTTCAACTAAGTAAAAATTTGGATGTTTAAACAAAACATATAAATAAAAAATTATTAGTTTAGCCTAGGAATTATTAGTTTATTATTGTTTTTCTTAGATTTTCACTGTGTTTTTTGTTGTTGGTGGTGGTTTTTAATAGTGTTTCCTTTTATGGTATGACACTAGCCCTGAGACTAAAAGAGGAAATATTTTTATTTTGTTATATTAAATATGCTATCTATTAAACTAATGCTCAGCACTTATAGCTTTGAAATGTATATTCCACATTAGAGGTTTCCTAATTTTTTCTGATAATAAATCTCTGAAATTGTTCTATTTGCATATTTCTACGGAGCCTATCAATATTATGCTTTTAGTGTTTGTATATGAATGTGCCCATGTGGACAATAGGCATTTGCTGATAAAAGTAAAACAAAACAAAATACAACACATATTACTCATTTCAAACTGAAGTACCATGATACAATGGACAATGGACCTACAATTTAGTCGCTTACTCTTTACTTACTAATGACTGAGATAACCAAACTGATGTTTGACTAACCACAAACATCCTTGATTTGGCATACAGTGAATATCATTGGTTTACTTTTTGATCTAAGATTCTAAAGAATGTGCATTTATTAGTTACAAGTTTAAAAATAATAAAACAATAATTATAAGATTCTGTCAATAAAGTCTCAAGACTCCCTGCCCCTTTTATAGATAAGGATGGTTGTTCAGTAGCAAATAAGTTTATAGTGGGAGAGAAATTTTACCTTGCTTTGGGGAAATGCCTTCCTGGTAATATATCCTACCTATAACAGATAGTTTTCTATGCAAAAAAATTTTTAAATGAATAATGGACTATATCTGCCATAGCAGAGAGTTGCTTACAAGTAACACATTGTTTATTGATATTGTTCTTGCAGAAGAAATGCTTATAAAAAAACTGGGTAGGTAAAGAATTAAATTTTTGGATATAATAGTGTGATTTAATTTATCCATGCAATCCAACTGTGCAATAATATAATAATAATTTGTAGTAAATATACACTTAGGTTTAGGCTATAGTAGTGGAGAAGGAGATGTGATGCCCAGATGCTCCTTCAAGGATGCATTGTTGTACCAATAGCTGAGAGTGCTGGCACCTCTTCTGAAATGGCTTCAGCTACAGAGAGCAGCCCTGCCCAAGTTCACGCCTTCTAAGAGCTGGCCACACCAGTAACTGCTGGAGTCCCAAGCATAAAGGCTTGTTCATGTTGACCCAATGCAAGACATTTCTTATGGATCATTTAACTCCACAGCTCCCTATAGGGTTGGCTGAAACCACAGTCCTACATTGTAACACATATCTCCTTTGGCCCTAATAAGAATTCTCCTTCCCTGGAGGACAGTCCAACTTGCAATACAGGGATCAGAGAGCTCAGGGCACTCAGAGGAGACACTATCCTGTTGTAGAATATACACAGGCACATTTTAAAAATTATTTATTCCACTTTTATCCCTCAGCATTACACGTATATGTTTATGTATATGTGTATGTGTAGTATATGTGTTTTGTATATGTATATATATGTATATATGTGTATACATATTAATATGTATATATGTAACTTTAAGCAAGCTTTTAAAAATGTAATGTTAGCTCTGGCTGATGTGGCTCAGTTGGTTGGGGTTGTCCTGTGCACCGAAGAATTTATAGATGGGCTCCTGGTTGGAGCATGTGCTGGGTTGTAGGCTCTCTAGTGGGGGGCACGCTGGGGGCAGCCAATCGATGTTTTACTCACATTGATGTTTTCTCTATCTTTCTCCCTCTCCCTTTCTCTCTAAAAATCAATGAAAAATCTTAAATTAAAAAAAGTAATGTTATATGTGAGTATTCCATGATATCTATAAGTATTTTTGAAAATTTTGTGTAATTTTTAGAATAACAGCAATTCATTAATAATCCATGCCAAGATATATTTAAATCATGTTATTTGGCACTAGATTTTGCTTCCTTTAGATTGCCCTTATTATAAGTCATGTTGCAATAAATTCCCTCTTTGTAAATTTTGTGCATGAATGTTCCTCTTTTAACCCATCCTATACAATTTTGAACATTACAAAATTAATTATTTTTATACTTTGAAAAGTAAAATAATTAAATCTTTATTTGTACATAGAAGAGATACATTTTAAAATTAGCATGGTCCAATAAAATGCTAATAAAGAACAAAATCCAGAGCCTAAATAAAATTCAATTTATTATAATAGACTAGAGGCCCAGTACATGAATTTGTGCATTGGTGGGGTCCAGCCGCCCCCCTCCCACCGGATGAGGGCCATTGAGGGAGGGCTGGCTGGGGTGGGGAGGCCGATCCAGGGGCTGGGCTGGCTGGGGCGAGGGGCCGCAGGCGTTCTGGTCATTCTGCCGTTTGGTCTATTTGCATATTACCCTTTTATTATATAGGATTTTTGTGAAATATAAGGGGTATTAAATTAATCATGAGTCTTTTATCCAGGCCCTTTATTTTCGGGAAAATGATAGAATTTTATAAGCTCAATATCTTTTGCCTCCAATTATTTGTATTTCACTTTTCTAAAACAAATTAACATGCCTTGGAAACTATAAAATTGTTAAGGCAACCTTTTCAAACCATTGAATTAATTCTGCCCTATTAAAATTTTTCTACAATTTATAATTGGCTTCACTAGCTTTTATTGTCATCTGTTTATAACTAAGTTTAATGAGGCTAATCTGATTTTCTGGGTGATCTCTAATGCCTGGGATTGCTGGTTATCTAATACCTGTTAGAGCAGTGGTTCTCAACCTTGGCTGCACATTAGAATCACCTGGGAATCTTTAAAATCCGGATTTCTGGGCCTCATCCTCCAGAAATTCTGTTTCTTTGTTACTAATGTTGTGGCCCCACCCCATAACAAAGAAACATAATTTCCAGAGGATGAGGCCCAGAAATCAGGATTTTAAAAAGATTCCCAGGTGATTCTAATGTGCAGCCAAGGTTGAGAACAACTGTGTTAGAGCTACATATTTTTAACCTTCTAACTAGATAACATCAAATTGGTAGCAGTTGTGTAATACTACCTTTTTTTTATGCACCCAATGTGTTGCTGATGGAAAAGTCCAGGTAGCTTAAACAGCTAAATATATAAATATATGTGGGAAAGGAAGGTAAAGCTACTTCCAACAGATTCAGAAATATAAATCTGCAAAAGAATCTCTCACTCAAATACTACTTCTGCTGATGTAAAGAAAGAATTCCCTCAGTCAATCCTCCCCCCATGCAAAAGTATGCAACCAACAGCAAATAACATCATAAACACAAAACGCCAAAGTTGTCAACCTAAGAAATGTTTAAACCTGTGGAGAATTTATATGAGTTTATTTGAGCCAAACTGAGGACAATTGCCACGAAGCAAAATCTCAATGGATTGAGAAAATGCTCCAGAGAATAGCAGTTTGAGAAGGGGGAGAAAGCAAAGTGGGAAAATCTCTGCGATTGGATAAAATGTAAAACAAATAGACACATACCTCTTTTCTAATGCTCACTATTGACTGTAATATGTGGCTCATTGTATAAGTGTCTTTTAAATGCTGAAATTAAATTTCTAGACAATGATTTGCAAGATGTCAGGCAGTTGAAGTATTTTAAGGGTAGTTGAGAATAAGGTACTTGGTGAGAATCTTTGGATTATGCTACAAATACATATAATTAAATATGCATGTTGAAATTTTAATCACTAAAAATAAAATCTATAATATCCAAACCAAGATATAAAGTTAAAGGAAAAAAAGATAAAAATAAAAATAAGAGCTAAGATTCAAGGATAAATGAGAAAATAATTTTGTATAAACAGGAAAAGGATATGCAGGAAGATGAGACAAATTCACACACTTTAAAAGCACATTTATTACATTGTCAAGGTCAATAAACATAAATTTAAATTATTAACAGCTCATCTAAAAAGTGCAATTAATTGAAAAAGAAATATTGAGATATTTTGTTTTAACATGTGTGTAAACTCTACTCATTTCTGGCCACTGGCTTTTAGTGGAATGTGAATTAAAAACAATGTACAAATTGGGATGTCTCACAATTCTCACAATTCAAACAAAAATCTGTACCTGCAGGATGAAAGAAATGAGGTGATGTTTGTTTTCTTAGCCTTCAGAAGGGAAGACAAAGGACGAGAGAGAGAGAGAGAGAGAGAGAGAGAGAGAGAGAGAGAGAGAGAAAGAATACATCTAAATAAGAAATACTGCTCCCACCCTCAACCCCAGACATAATAGGGCAAAATATAACTCTGGTAGAAATATTTGCTTTTATTGCAAACTACCCTTATGCAAGTATAATAGGAACACAAAGAACACACATGTCATGGAGGAGGATGTTGTCAATAACTCTATTACTACACTTATTAGAAAAATACTGGTCCTCAGTGTCTTCATTATGACATTATTCTTTCGCTCATTCCTTCACCAAATTGAATCCCATACTTGTTTCCACCTTATCCCACACTTCAACCTAATTATTTTAAATGATAATAATTGGTAGCTTATAATTATATTGTACTTTATACATCTGCATTTTCATATAATTCTAAGAGTCACATTGGTATGTATATGATTGCCATTTCACAGGTGACAAAAGTATGACTCAGAGTAATGAAATGGTTCTCCTATGTTTACAAGTCTTTAGAGGGTTAAAAAATTGGGGCAAGTCTCAAGTTTGGCTCTATTTCTGTTGAAACAAGGTAAATTTTAGATGGTATCATTTAATAAATGTTAACTGTAAAGTTAACTCATTTATAAAATAAAAGACAGCATAATTACATGATTCTAGTTTTAAATTAATAAAACCACACTATGCATAGATTTGTTTTTAAATCAGTACTTGGGGAGATGCACATTAATAAAATATTTTAATAATAAACATGAATAAGAGCTGAGAGAGTTAAGTCAGGATATGGAGATAATTTTTCTTGGAAGCCTGGTTAGCTCTAAGAGTACTAAATCTTACAATTGGGTAGAGATCTACTAGTAAAACTTAAAAAGTTCTTTTCCAGCTTCTCTGTTTTGTATAGTTTGTCTTTTAACCCCATCAGTACATGGATTGGTGTGTAAATAAAGGAAGGACTGGGGGAATCAGCTACTGCTGCAACAGGAACTGGACCATGCAGGTACCCAAGCCTTAGGCATCTGTTGACATGCCTCTCTTTTGCCTAGTCTCCAAGGATCTACAGGAGAGGAGATGACCTCACTCAGCTTATACTTCTAAGGAGTCAAACTACTAAGGAGATTTGAAAGTAAAGACTAATTTTTCACAAACTCCCCAGAGCAGTGCTTTATAACCCTGCTGTGGCACAGAAACTCCCTATGAGCTACTTAAAAATACAGATGTGTAGACATCCTACTAGGGTGTGCTTTGGGCCCTTGTATTCATTTAAAAACTTTCCAAATGATTTGGTTCTCAGGATGGGAACAATTATTGTATTTTTCACATATCAGCACATGGAGCTGGGGACTCTCTTACCCTGTCTTTATTAATTATTGTATTATTTTTCTTATGAACAACTGTGAACCTTCTTTTGCCACACCCTGTAATTTGAAAGAGAATATAATATCAATCTTAATTTCTGTGGCATAAAAATCTTTTTGAGGTCTACTATTATTGATTTAAATAAATGTATTTAAATATATCATACTAGAGGCCCGGTGCATGAAATTCGTGCATGGGTAGGGTCCTTAGGCCTGGCCAGCGATCAGGGACAATCTGGGGGGTGACTGGCAGGGTGATTGGGGCTCCTGCTTGCACCCTCCTTGGCTGGCCTGGTGCTGTCCGCTCGCCAGCCCCACCCCCCGCCACTGCTGCCAGTAGGGACCTGCGGGCTGGGGGTAGCTCCTGCATTGAGCATCTGCTCCCTGGTGGTCAGTGCATGTCATAGCGACCAGTCATTCCACCGGTCAGTTGATTTGCATATTAGGGTTTTATTATATAGGATATATAAACAAAATGTTTCAACAATAAGATATTTTACACTGCTCCTTTTTCTTTTTTTAACACATATTTCCTTTGCAATCTAACATATTTTGAGCTTCAAAGTCATCCTATCCAGAATCCCAGGTGATAACCTGGACTTGCAATTAGCATCTGAAGTGGGGAGTGGGGGGGAAGTCTTGTGGGACTGAGCCCTTAACCTGTGACATTTGACACTATCTCCAGGTATATAGTGTCAGTATTGAATTACATTATAGGACACTCAGCAAACTGTACACATTTGGTGACCAGAAGTGCAGTGTTCTGTGTAAATAATAAAGGAGACACACAAGAGGAAAAACCTCTTTTTCTAAAACATACAGCAGTGGGCAAAAGTAGGTGTACCTAAGTGCACTGTGCCATTGTGGCATTCGTTTTAGTTAATAAAGCTATTGTAATAATCATAACCTACATGTTTTTTTTTCCATATGAACAACTGTAAATCTACTTTTGCCCACCCCTGTATATATCCTTTCCAACTATTTAAAATTTTAATAAAACATTTTAACTCATCTTAAAATATATGAGTGGCTATATACATTTTCAAAATCATTCTAAAAGATATTATAATTTTGATCAAATTATTAACTACTTTCTCAGGTAATGATTAAAAAAGTAAAATATTTTATTTTCCCTTTACTTCCTTTTAATTCTTTGTTCATTTTTAAGAAGAAAAAAATTTTGTCTATAGATAAAAGAGGAAATTTTGCATTTTATATTCAGAAGATATAGATCACACAGAAATTCTCATTAAAAAAATAATGAGAATAAACCATTAGAGATGTTAGATTTGGAGCTACTTCCTACACAGTTCTATCCCTTGAACTATAGAGCAAAGACATCTAAACCACATGAGCTATTTTAGCTCTCACATCTGTTTCTTTCTTTTTTTCTTTTTTCCTTTTTAAAAAAATATATTTTTATTGATTTCAGAGAGGAAGGGAAAGGAAGAGAAAGATAGAAACATCAATGATGAGAGGGAATCATTGCTCAGCTGCCCCCTGCACGCCCCCTACTGGGGACCGAGCCCACAACTCAGGCATATGCCCTTGACTGGAATCAAATCCAGGACCCTTGAGTCCACAGGCCAACACTCTATCCACTGAGCAAAACCGGCCAAGGCTCACATCTGTTTCTTTATCAAAAAGGTTCATCTATTAAAGAAATCTAAAAGATAAGAGTGACTAATAAAAGATTATGCTTTATACTGACAATCTATTGCTCAGATATATAGTTAAAAGTGCTAACAGGGCCTAAAATACGTGTAGATAACTCCAAGTGAAATGGATGAACTTTATACACTTTGACCAAACCTGTTTAAAGAACAAATGGAATTTCGCAAGATGGGGTATATGTAATTTCCCTTCTGAACACAATTATCCCCCCTAACATGTAGTTAGTCTACAGCATTCCCTGAGCCATAATCAGGTTGAGTATTCCAGAAATCCCAATCTCCCATGCATAATTCAGGAAAACATACAGGTTTCTTTGGATTTTCTTTATTATAAAATCTAGATCTAGATTTACTATTTTATAAATTCAATGTTCCCACCTCACTGATATAAAATAAATACATTTATTTACCTGAAATTCAAGGCCTAGCTGCTTTATCCTTTACTTCCTGCTTTATGATTTGATAGTACTCCTTTAATAGAAATAGTGATATCCACCATAGATGGACAATCCAGGTTTCATACCAACAATCATATTCACCTAGGGCCTAGGCATTTATTAGACACATTTAAAATGAGTAACATTAACTTTCTCTTCTAACAGTGAAATTAAGTGTATCAATTTCTTCACTGTCAGAATAGCATAGTAGGAGGGCTCCTTTTTACTGTTTGTGTGACAATCTTGGATGGGTTGCATAGTTCTCTCAGAACTTCACTATTAACCACACATGTCAACAGGGTAATTTTAGCCCCTGTGCTATTTACCATAGGCTAATTATGATTTTTCAAAAATTCTTTGCCTTTGATCCTGACCTTTTAATACTCTGTGAATGTATCCTCAAAATCAGCACTCAAACCCATCATTTTGTGGGTCACTAAGGATGTGGCTTTTTACCATGAGTGGTAATGGTTGCCCTTCTCTGTGTCAATGTCTTCAACCTCACCAGTTCTCTCTGCTCCTCAGCTAATTATCTATTACAATATTGCTGACAAATCCTTGTGATTGGCACCTAGCTTTGCAGTTTCCACCTGGGGCCAGGAAATGCGGTGAGATGACCACTCTTCAATTTCCATCTAGGGGCGGGGTTTTTATTCTTGCCTATTCCTCAGTTGTCAGTGTTTCTCACATGCCCAAGGCCAGAATGTCTACCAGGATAATTGGTCATGTTTTCACTCTAGGTGAGAAGTTCTTGACCTCAATGAAGCTTTAAAAATTGCTGAGGCCCCACTTCCAGATTCTGATTTCATTGGTCTGGAGTGTGGCTTAGACCTGATAATTTTGTAAAGCTCCCCGGACCTGCTAATGTGTTTATAATGATTGGAAACTACTAATACAGCAGATTCTAGAAACATTGTGTTATCATTCCTTAAAGAAACTAATTTTATTTTTAAATATTTGCATAAAAGTCCAAGTTTTCAGGCACAAAATTATTGCATGATGCCTACTGTTTTCCCCATAAATTCAAGTAGATGGAAAATGATTAATATCTTAGAAACTGTTCACCCTCTGGTTTCACTGTAATAATAGTAATTGTTATAACTGCTATATACAAGCCAGACAAATATGTTATATTTTGGCCTACTGGGACTTTTGAAATTCCTAGAGAGAGAAACATTATGACAGAAAATTATTTCATATGCTACTGGACATTTTAAATAGCTTTTAAAAACCCAAAGTAATCCCGGCTGACATGGCTCAGTGTTGAGCATTGACCTATGAACCAGGAGGTCACGGTACGATTTCCAGTCAGGGCACATGCCCCTGTTGCAGGCTCGATCCCCAGTGGGGGTTGTGCAGGAGGCAGCCTATCAATGATTCTCTCTCTCTCATCACTGATGTTTCTATCTCTCTCTCCCTCTCCCTTCCTCACTGAAACCAATCAATAAAAATACATTAAAAAAATAAAACATAAACCAAGGTAATATGTGGTATAATACATATATACAGTGTCCCCCAAAATGTATACATACATTAACAGCTGATAGCTCAATGAATATTTCTTTCTTTTTAGATTAAACTCATTGGAATTAATAATCATTCAAAGTGTGTACATGCTTTGGACATCCTGTATTTGTTAATAATGATATGCAATAGTATTATTCTTTGCTGATGTGTTTGATGGATATGATCCAGGAATAAGGAGGATTGAATAATTTTTACCCTAGTTTTCATGTATGTGCTAAAATATATTCAGTTTATTGTAGGTGTGTATGGCATATACATGATGTCCTTAAATAACAGACGTAATGCATAGAGGGCATGTGGGTGATTACATGATGAGTTTCAGGATGACAATATATGATGTGTTTGAGTGAGTTTGATGCCTGTCTGGGCCTAGATGCCCTTCCTGTCTTAAGAAAAATATTTATAAAATCAAAGAATGTCTTAGAGATTTTTTTCAGAGAGATTTAAAGAGCAGATAATTGTCATGTGGGAACATGGATGAACATATCAGTACCAGTTGTGACATCAGATTATCTAGCTTTCACCTATCAGAATACTGGGATATGGAGGAATATGGCACAATAAGGAGATATTTTGATTGAGAGTTTAGATATAAGGAAGGTCCTGAATATGAGACATACTTCAAAGAGAGTGTTGTGTGTTACCTGACAACAGTGAGCAGGGTGTACGAGAGTGGGGAGTGTGGAGAAGGGTAAGAACTCAGAAATTTGAGCAAAGAAATATCAGAATAAGAGTTGGGGTACAGAGTTGGAGAGAATTAAAGGAAAAACTAGCCTATTTTTAAGGTAATAGTGTATTGGGAGGGGAAAAAAAGAATGCAAAAGCTCGTTATCGAATAATAGTTTCTGGTATGCATTAATGCCTTTAATTGTGTGTAAGAATTTTATAAAAGAGAGAAATTTAGCACTTTTTAGGACTTGGAGTTAAGAAAAAAAATTAAACTTCCTCACAATTCAAAAATTACTTTTCCTTTCTTTTACTTTTGGGTTGCGGGAAACGAGTTAAGTCGGCTCGAGTGAATTGCGCGTACTCCGCGGGAGCGTCTTAAACTCGGTTCATATAGATTTGCGGTGGAGTGCGGGAAACGTGTAAACTCGGGCCGATTGTAACTGCGTATTACCAAATATTTCATTTCAATCGAACCCATACTTCAAAAGATATAGGCATTTTAACGCGCCATCTTATATTTTGGCGGGAAATTCACCCGACACCGTAGTGTTAATCACTCTTGCCTCTCTTTGCCTGCTTGTCAATTTTTATCCTAATGTCTATTTCAGACGATACTGTACCTCAGCTCTGGACTGTGCTTTCCTTGAGAGCAGTGGCATCTCATTCATCTCTTATTTCCCTGGCTTTACACAGTCCTGACATAGGAAGGACTTTCCGTAAATCCTGACATTAACGGAACTGAGAGCACCCTATCTTCATCTCGACCTCCTAGCTTTCCAAGTGGAATAAAATTGGGCATAACCCTTGTTTCCCTATAAAAGCTGTGATGGTGGTACGTTAGAGCCTCCAGCAAAGCACCATCGTTCCATAAAGAGCTAGCATTTCGGTTACAAACTGTATTTGCATCTCTTAATTCAAGATGGCCTAATTTAAGTAGAAAATATGTTTGAAAGCATAGTAAAGTAATAGCCATGAATAATCATTTTGCTTCCTGTCATATTGATAGAGTGAAAAGGAGAAAACATTTTTGTTTTAGATAAAATGCTTGATCTCAGTGTCAGTGGTTTCAAGTATTAAAAATCTTGACATTAATATTAAAAATGAGCATCATTGAATCTATTAGTAATCTGGACCATGGAGAATGTGCAAGTTGCTGTTAAATACATGGTATGTTTTCATAATTATAATCAACTAAACCGCATAAATGAGTGATATTGTTTAAAAATTAGGAAATTAAAAGTTTGAATTATTTTTCTGTAAATTTGCTACTGATCCTTAAGGAAGCTTAACACTTGTTGAATGCCAAAATTCTCCATAGCCACTGATTGTGTGCTGTTTACAATCAATCTATAATTTGCCTAGCTGCTTCCAATAAAATATTAATGCAATCAAACCTAGACTGTTTTCTTTCCCATTCATCTTCTCATCCTGAGTCAGGCTATAAAACTGTTTTATTAAAATGAGCCAAGCTGTTTAATTGCGTTGGTGTAAGTTTGGAAATGTTATCCTAAAACATTCAAGATATATATATTTTTGTCTTGGGACTCAGCATGTATAACTTTTTTGATTTTTCAACAAGGTATTTATTGTTGATATGCTTTTATTTTTAAAACAATTAATCAAGGCAAGCTGTAGATTACTAGGGGGTATAGGATAAAGTCTCTAACATTTATGGTATGATTTGGGAGGTAATGATACACGTACAAAGCATAATTATGTAAGACAACATGTTCTCAAAGGAGTGCTTCAGGCCATTGTTTCTGAAGGGGAGTGGTTTTCACTGAGGGTCTGGGGTAGGCAGAATACACAGGGCTGCAGGGCAGTAGTGTGCAAGCCTTCTGCCCCTCCCAGTGACTCTGGTCCTGCCCTCCCTCACAAGTAGAGAACCTTTGTAAAAACAGTTTGATAAGAGGAAAATCTCATTTGTGTTGAAATGGCCAAGTACCAAATTAGAGAATTTTGTTGTACTTGAGCTGAAGTTTTTGAAGCTAGAAATTGAATAAATGGAAAGCTGAAGGGCAGGGACTTCCAGCTGCAGAAAAAATAGAGAACAAAACAACAAACCTTTGGGAATGATTATGACCTGTAATCATTGAGCAGGGGTAAGTGAAAAAAAAATGGTGAGAGCAGTCTGGCACAAATTTATAGCATCTTTGAAAGGCAAAGATAAAAACTTTTATGTCTCAAAAATAAATCCCATGAAGGCCTAGCTGGTGCTATAGAGCTTTTATTCCCAGACAGCACAGATATTATATTGGGCCAAGAACCTTTTTGTCCTGGATGTGATTAGAGCAACACTAAACTTCCCTGATGGGCATCAGAGACTCCACATTCAGTAGCAAGAGCAGCCCCAAACTCACTTCACACTGTGTCCTGCCATGTGTGTTCACTAAACGGGATTACTGGCTTCTCCATTCTAAGCAGCTAATGGATTGCCACAGTTAAACAACTTCTGGCCTCATTCAAACAAATAGTCTAAGTGATTCTGACACAAAGACTAATGTCTTACCACATATCCTTTGGTTTATGCCTCATGTCAAATCAAAATGCAAAGGCCACCATAACTGCATAAACAACTCTGAGTTCCCTGATTACTAGGCAAAGAGGAGCTACATCACTTAAGAAACAGGTGTTGTGGGTCTCCCTGAAAGAAATGTAAAGGGTTGGTTTAGGGTTTCTCAACAGTGGCACTATTGATATTTTCATTTAGATGATTTTTCATTGTGGGTATATTGTAAGATACTATACAGTACCTCTGGCCTCTACACACCAGATGCAAGTTACTTCAGCCCCTAGGGTATGACAAGTCAAACTGCAGACATTTGCAAATGTCCCCTTGTGAGTAAAGTTACCCATGTTTGACCATCACTGGGAAAGATAAAAGGAAAAAAAAGAATACCAATTTCGAGTTTGTCTTTGGTTGACCAATGAAATAGACTGTAAATTTTTTTTACATATAGTCTTTATATGATTTAAGTATGAAAAGGAAGGTTATAGCTCTCAAAGAGGTCTAGATGAGATGAATGAGATGTTCCAGGCAGTTATATATGCATGATTGAGGCTTAATTATTTTTCTTTACAGCCTACTTTATGGACCCTTATTATCCTTGAAAATACAGAAGAAGTTGGCATTGGGTTCTATGTTAATAGTTTCCAGGTCTTCACCACTATGTACATTACTATGGGCAGATGCTCTCTGAAGTGGATTTAGATGGATGTCCTAGTATTCTGTCCCAGCTGAGCAGAGGCGGTTTATTTTCCTTTTGTTAAAGAATGAGTTTTGTGCCATCTGACAAGAAAGCAGTTATGTGGCATTATTTAAAACTCTGGAGACAAGACATCTGAAGACATGCCACGAATGAGAATAACTGCAGTCATGTGAGATGGAATGAGAAGACACCTCAGAGCCACACTGAAGATTCCCCAATCTTGACAGGGAGAGCATGTCTCAGAGAGTGCCAGTGTCTATTTTTTTCCAGCCAAATGCTTTATTATACAACACTGGCATTACATAAAATTGTTCAAAAAAATTTCTTTTGCATTCAACACTTTTTTTTGTATTAGTTTCAGTTATACAGCACAGCAGATAGAATTCATGTAGGTTACAAAGTGTTATTCCGATACTTTGAGTGCCCACCTGGCACCATTGATAGTTATTGCAATATTGTCAACTATAGTCCCTATCTTTAATAATAATCTTTAATAATAAAAGCGTAATATGCTAATCAGACCGGACATCCTTCCGGACGACCTTCCAGATGAAGCCGGGGCTGTGAGGGAAGCCCAAATTTTATGCATCAGGCCTCTAGTGCTTTAATAACCAAGTTGCTCTTCCCTTTAAGTTGAATATAGATTATTCAACTATCTCGGTGGTATTATTCCACAGGCAGCAGGAGATATTAACAATAGCATATATTCTACACCGGCACACCAGTATGCAAACTATCCAAAAGCACTTAGGCCAATGTATTCAGTCAAGTTGTTGTGCTTTTAGGGCTTATGAAGTGTTATTTATCACGAACCAATATTAAAGCAACTTTGGATTGGTGGCTCTCCTTTTAATATCTTGAATGTCTCCATTCATATGTAATAACATCATCTTGATTAGATAAGGAAATGTAGTATACAAGTTAATATAATATACAAAACTGACATGATTAATTTCTCCACTCTTTGAAATGATGTCATGATAAACCTCTATATTATAAAAGGATTTTTGGATGTGTCTGATTTAAGTGAAGTCAGTTCATAAAAGATGAGATGGCTTAGTGTAGGATATCATCTGAAACCCTGATTTAATCCCTGCCTACTTTAATATATTATACACATTTGCATATGCAATGTATTTGCATATCACCATAGGCACTGTGCAAATGGTTAGAACTGGTTGATCCACAAATTTTTCCCTTCTTGCTAACATATCTGTTATCTTAAACTCCCTCCTACTTGCCTGCATCCAGTCACCCATCCTGGCTAGCCTAACATAAGAACCACAATTGATAGCTGTCCTCCCTCAAACTTTCATCTCTGTCTTGTTTACCTTCCTTTTTTAGAGCGATGCCACTCTAGTCTAAATACCATTTAATCTAGGGATTCCTTTCTTCATCATGCTCAAACCCCTACCCCCCGCCCCCCATCTTCTGTCTCTTCCTTAAGTGGACTGTCACTTCACATTAACAGAAACTTGGCTTTCTCCTGTGAGGACATTTCTCATTGGGACGCTGGTGGAAGGAATCCCATTCACTTCTCTTAACTAATACAGAATCTTAATATTGCCCATCTAAATTTCTGGGTTTGATATTGGTTCATTTACAACATGCTTTCCACATTCTTGTTTTAATCACACCCAAACTTCAAAATAAATCTACTTTAACAACAATTTGTATGGAAAGGAAATAAAAGTTCTACAAGTTTTTAGTACAAGTGCAATAGTAGCAATAATGTGGAATTGCTACCTCCTGGAAAGCATGTCAAATAAGAAAGATGCTGTTCCATTCAAGGGCTGTGGTTTACTATTTAGTTATAGTTCTACCTGTAAAATTTAGATATGCATTTAAATAGAAAAGAGAACTATGAATAACTAGAAAAAGAAAAGAAGAAAACAACAACCCTGTATCAAGGGCAGGAAGAAACTGGCAAGTGGGTAAGCATAATAACCAGGTAGAAAAAGGGTCTCACAAGAAGGTCCAGAAGGATGGGTCAACCACATGAAATGAGGGGAGAGTTTATAACACAGACTCAGTGTTTCCTCTTCTTAGAGACAAAGCCTCTGGATGAGTGTGCTAGCAACAACGGATTGCTAGTAAGTCACACTGACTAAGGGGCAACATTCTTTGACAAGACTTGATGGATCTAGGGGGAGGTCTGGGGCAGTACTAGAAAGAAGTTAGAAGTCAGGAGAAAACTGAACAAAAGGAAAGAACTCCTAAGTTTTGTGCTAATGACTGGAGCCTTGTGGTTGTCCTTTACTTACTTCAAACTCTAGGTCATGGTGTAAATCAACTATTTTCCAGTAGAAAAAAATTAGCCATGTTCAGCTATGAAAACATAACACGTGAATAAAACTAAAAAATGAGATTAATCCAACCAGTAGACCCATCCAAGGGTCTCTGCTGCTCTGAGTCATGTGATTTAGGGTGGAAATCTGTACTAATGCTTGAGCGTAAGGTTTAGTGTAATATGGTAATTATTTTAGTGTCCAAAATTTTATCAATGAATAAATGGAAGAGTAAGAAAAAAAAATTCTCCCCACTGAGTATATTGCTAAAGAAATAACAAAATTACAGGCTGTATCTCCATGCCCTCAAAATCCTCCAAAACTAAGATGGAAGCCAAATCAGAACAACGCTACGTAGGTTCAGATTCTGAAACAGTACAGTATGGAAACTGTGTGAGGAGAAAGGGGAAATAGAGTAAAAGTGTCCTGTAAAATTTAACCATTAGGCAAATAAAAGTGGTGATTATGAAATATTGGGACTATGCATATAAACTTACAGTTAAATTAAACGGAAAATAACTTAAAATTACAAAATTATTACATAACATGATATTTACTCAAGGAAATGTGTAGTTTTTTAAGGTATTTGCAGGATTTAAATGTTAATTATTTTCATGAATGTTCCATGTGATGAATATTCAATTTTAAATAACTTTGGAAAGGAAATACACGGGATAAAATTGGTCAGAATATCACTTATTCTACTTCACATAATTCCATTCTACCTGAATGAAAGGGATTGGAAATTCATGTGCTTTACTTGTCCTGTTGGTGTGAAAAATGCAATCTCTCCCCATGGTGAGTACCTTGTATACTTCCTGGGTTTTGGCTCCAGAAATGATAAACATCTCACTTCAGGGGAAAGCTATGCTATGCTAAAGAAAATGAATATCTCCACCTAATATTCCTTTCTATTCGTTTTCTTAAGTTTATATCAATAAGCTATCTAACATATCTTGAGACATTATTTATGGTGGCTTTATTTTGTTTCTAGTTGTCACTCTATGAATATTGTTAAAATTGAATTAAAGTGATAAAGAACAGATTGACCTAATGTCAAAGAAGTCACACAAATGTGGATACCCACAGGAAGTCAGTGTAGTGCAAAAGCATTGTGAAAAAGTAGAAGGAAGGGCTTCTTCTACCAAGTCACTGCTAATTCATTGGCATTGCTAATTGGTGTTAACCTATTCCTTCTCTGTAATGTGACATGTGAGTACTTCACCTTTAGAATCTATTTCTCTATTCCAGACACCACACACACACACACACACACACACACACACACACACACACTTGTACCTTCCCCCACAGTGAGAGAAATAAAATACACATGCACCAAGCTAACAAGATAAAGTCTAGAACCTCTACAAGGTAGTATTTTTTCAAAGTATCAAAAACATCAAAAGGCTAAAGATTTATATCCAAGAAAATTATTTTGAATGTATATCTGAATAAAACCAATGAATGAAGTTGTTTGAGTATTTTCTTTAAAATTTGTGAAAAATCTACCTGAGTAGTAGTATAGAGGTGAAGAATAAGAAGCTGAGAAAGCATCTGAAAAAGAACAGCAGGGTTGATCAATAGGGGGAAAAAAGTACAGGCACATAAGAAGAACACTGACCAGACTGAATTGAATTTTTTTCCCTAACTCTGATAGAGTACAGCAATAAAAATATCACTCTTACCGTTATTATTACTCCCATCACTACTAACTGCAGTTAATGCAAACAGAATAAACATGGAATCTCAGCACCAAATGATAATTCTGCAAATCACATGCCACCATAATTAAAACAATAAAGCATTCTATATACTGAGTGCATCACAAAATTTATTTATTCCACATTTATTAGGCAGTTTTCTTATGTGCTTGCAAGTCATAAGAAAACTGAATTGACTTGATTTCTAGTCTATCATCATTTGTACGATTAAAGGTGTTTATTTGCCTATCTGTGGTTGTGCTTTCAATAAATTGATTTAATCAGCAGGAGAAAGTTTATGTTCTCCAATGATTTTTTTATGGATCTGAGACCCAAAATGAAGTTGACAGAAATTAGAAAGTAATAATAGTAATTAACAAATCAAATAAATTTACATGGCTAATATTCACACCAATACTTTGAGGTGTGTACTGTTGTGGTATTCTCATTTTATCTATGGAAAATCTGAGGCACAGAATTAATAAGCCTGGAAATCAAGCAAGAATAGAGATCTTTTTTAAGTGGACAACTTAAATCTTCCAGAAACAGTTACTTAACCTTTTCTACTGGCTTCTTCAAGTTATAGATTACTTTAGGAACATGTGAAATTTTGGGAAACAATCTTGTCAAATTTTCCCAGAATTGGAAGATGCCTCCCGGGCAGGCACCCCTCGTTTCTACATTAAGGCTTCTGGCTTCTTAGCTGAATGTGGAGGTGCTACGCACTTTCCTGTAAACACCACTATGCGCTTCTTTGACCTTGCTTATGACAGTGGATGCTACACACAAAAAGGTCACATGGGATCAAAAAGGTATTACTTTGACTAAGATGAACTTTTTTCTTCTTTCTGGTTATTTTTCACTGGCCCCATTTCCCAGGGGTAGAGAGCATTTACCATAGCTGAGGGAAACAGGGATTTAAAAGCAGGCATTTCACATCCTTTTCTGTTACTTAGAAGAAGACATCAGAGCAACAGTTTATAAACAAGACTAAAATGAATGGTCTAGCCCACTGGGCTTACATGTGTTTATATTCTTTGGAGCTATATCAAAGCAACACCTGACATTGTCATGTCCTCAACTTTTTTCTTTGCCTTCCCAATATCACCATTGTGCATTCTTACCAGAGGAAAAACAGGTAGAGTGCTAGCCTAGAAAAGGATGGAGGAGATAATTTAAAATATAAGGAAATAATAGTAATACCAAAAGCTGAAGAAATTAAAGGACTTCAAATTTGGCAAGTGTCCATTAAACTTTAATATCATATCCTAAATTCAATAAATACAAAGACTGAGGAGAAAACAAGAAATGATAGATAAAAGTGTGTATTATTTTAAAAATAATTTGGATGAGCTTGAAACTAAAATAATACTGAATGTCAACTGCAATTGCACAATAAAATAAATTCGATGAGGAGGAGTGGTGAGATAGAGCCCTAGCTAAAAAGGGTAATAAGCTTGGGTTTAGTTTTTTCTTTTGATGTTGGGAGAGACTCAAGTATAAAATATGTATAAAGACAGATAGTGGAGGGTGATAGGGCTGTCATCCACAGCAGAGGTGCCGGGCAAGTTTTGGATGGGAGGAGGGAAATTATTTCCAAGAAAACAAAAATGAAGCAGAGAAATCCTGATTGGATAGAAATGTACAGGGATGTTAAATAAGATTGAGAGAATTTAAAGAACTTCACATCTAATGGACACCATGGTCATTATGAAAAAAGAGTCAAGGGCATTTGCTGAGAGTGGGAAGAAGATGGCATGGCAGGGCTGAAAGGAGTGGCAATGATATAAATTACCAATTGAAGGAAAAGTTTCTAAGAAAATCTGAGCATACAGCTAAGGCTGGAGATAACGAATGTATAATGACTAGAACAAACAATCATGGATCTTTACCTCCATGACCTAGCAACTTGCGTGTAAGGACTGAAGAAAGGAGCTGTTGGATTTATACAAGGTTTTATTATCTTCCTGGACATGAGTGGGTAGGTATTTTAGGTAGTTTGTACTGTGTCAGAGGAGTGTCCCTAACCTTTCTGAAATCGCACTTTGCATCTATGCAACCCATAAACTAGAATATGAGAGTGGTTACTCTCATGGGCGCCATAGTCAGAACGCTTGGCTTCAAGCCATGCCTCTGACACGCGCCAGCTGTGTAATGTAGGTCAGTTTCTAAATTGTTTCATTTTCTTACCTTTAACATGGAAATAAAAGTAATTGTTTCCATTATCTCATAAATATTCATTGAGCTAATACCTAGAACAGTGCCTGCCTGGTTACATAAAACCTTCTATAAATTTTGGTAATAATTAGACTTTATTACAGTCACTTTCTTGAATTCAATGCAATCTCCAAATGATGAAAGCAGAAAGTTAAACATAAGCAAGGAATGAAGCCAAGAAATAATTATTTGATTTTTCTATTAATGTTATAAATAATATATGGAGTATTTCACTTCTCAATTCTATTAACTACTGAATGAGGATGAGGTTCAGGTTTAATTTTTAAAAAGCAGTTAGTTTGTTCCGTTAGTGACAGAATCTATTAACTTATTGCCACTTACTCTATTTCTTTACACATGGACAAAATCTTAATTCAACTCTGAATATAGCTGCTCCAGTGGCTAAGGGTTGTTTTATCGCCAGGTCATTAGATCAGTTTTGAAATTTTCTGCTGAAATGCGATCTTCTAATGACAAAAGGTCTAATGGCATATGCTAGGTAGCGCAGGGTAGTAAAATTTGAAGAGAATGCTCTTTTTCCTCTAATCAGAAGTAATGAGGTGCTTAATTAAGAAAGATTGGCACACCCTTGCACCCATTCATATGGCAAGAGAATAAGCAATCAATTCCTAAATGCCCTATGCTCCCCCCTGCTTCATTTGGCCACTAGTCATGGAAAAGCATGTGGCTCTCTGGTGGGTTGAAGAGCTGACCTTGGATAGAGATTATATTTGGCAGTTGTGCTCTGACCAGCAACCTCAGCATCACCTGTTAGAAATGCAGTCGAGGGCCACATTCTAGACCTATCTAGACAGTTCTGTATTTCCACAAGATGCCTGGGGATCTACATGCACGATAGTTTGCAGAGCCCTGCATAGTGAAGAAGCTCATACTCTCTGGGAAAATGAAGGCTGATTTAAGGTCTCAGCATCCTGCCCTTCTCCATTCCTTTGGCTTCTCACTAGAAAGAATGTTAGAGCAGATCTGGGAAATTTGAGGACAAATCAGGAAGGCACTCCATCCCTACCTGCCTCCACATGACCTCTTTTTTTCCCACATCTGAGTAAAAAAGAGTCTGTGTGTTCACATATTTCCTGACCTTGATTCTCCTCAGAAAGTGATGGATTTTTGGTTCAAGAAATAGGATGCTCAGGCTGTGGGTACCAGTACAACTCATCAATTTTAGCAACCACTGCTCTAAAACAAAATCATAAAATATGACTGAACCTACAATTCGAAGACCAGGGATAATTTTTCCTATGGTAAGAACATTTCTTAGACCCAAAAGTTTGTACTGGGCAACATGTGCTTTATCAATAAAGACAGTGGTTGTGTCAAGTTGTCAGCTAAGTGGATTTAAGAGAACAAGAAGAGATGGGACAACATAACCCAAACATATTTGTTTAAAGTTATGAATTAAGTATTTCTTGTTTTATTTGTTTCACTGGCCTGGAAAATCTTCACTTTTAGTAGAGAAGAGGGAATAATGAATTTGGTTTTCAGAACAAGATTTGAGATTAGAATTGAATTTGAAATGGCACTATTCATCTCAGATGTCTTTTTAAATGATAAACCAACTTTTTATTTTGAAGTATTTCATAAAACTAAAGTCTCACAGTGGAATGTGAACAAAATTTTTCTTCATCAAGTCCAAGCAGAATATGTCTGAAGTAATCTTTAAACAGTATTTTCCTCTTAAGGACGGGGGTCTTTAAATACAGTAAATAGTGAGTTTTCTATTGCTATACCATATCAATTTCTAGAACCACATTATGTTATCTGTATTACTGAGCAGATGAACTGAACATTTTAAGAAGATAACCCATATTTCTTGCCTTGATATATTTTCTGTGGATTAATTTCCATCTCAAAATTTACTTTGAAGCTCAAGGTTAAGAAACAATTTGAGAAAAAGCAAAGAAAGCCAAAGTGAATGAGATTTAAAAAAAGCATGATTATGAATAATTTGTAGTAATTAATCTGCAGTTTTATTATCCTATCCATTGAGAATTTAGACATCAGGTAATCAGACTTTGGGGATTCAAGAAATACTGAAGATTTGAGGTTGAATGTTCACATTACCAATAACATAAAGTCAACACATATTTTGTATACTTTATGCATTATATCCCTTGTATACTGTATTCTTACAGTAGAGTAAGCTAGAAAACAGAAAATTATATTAAGAAAACCATAAGGAAGAGAAAATACATTTACAGTACTGTACATATTTATTGAAAAAACTATATGTATAAGTGGACCTGTGCGGTTGAAACTCATGTTGTTCAAGGGTCAGTTGTAACTGGAGTTCAGGATTTGAAAAAGAATTGTTATGTTTTGTTTGATGTGATGGTCATTAACTAAAATATTATTATTTACTTTTCTTATTATCCTCAGGTTTTTTAAAAAGTTTCACCCTGAAACATTTTGGATGTACTGAGCTGAGCTATTGTCCCTGTTTATGGCTTAGTGAGTTGTTCTACATGTTGAGGAGGCACTGGAGAAAGTAGGTACTCTGTCCATTAGTTTACCAACTTTTTTTTAACATAGCTTCTCTGAGAGCTTGGTTTTATTGATATTTATGGTAAATGAAATACTAGAAAGTACATACATTTACAAATAGATATAGACCTAAAATAAGTAAAGCAACATACTCTTTATATTTAAAAAGTGCTTTGAGGATTTAGAAAGGCAAACAAAGAAACAAAAATCCCACTAGAACAAAATTTTCATTTAAGACTACAGACTGTATATTCTATTTAAAGTAACATATAATACTTTCCTTGGTTTTGAATGACTTAAAGGTGTTATCTGAAGTTGGGTAGGGAATACAAATATTGCTATTATTTTTTAAACAGGGCACTGTAGAATCCAGTATCTCTAGTCTAATTTAAAATATAAAAGCAAAGAAACTTTTTTTAAATTTAAAAGGGGGTTAGATACATACAGATGTAATTTGTAAATCATGTTTATTTGCAGCTGTTCCACAATTTCAGATCCAACGAAAAAGAGGCTGATAACCCTGGGGAAGAAGAAAGATATGATGTCTGGGGAAGTCTTTATTGGGCAGAAGTGGCAGTGAGGGGCATTCAGATCTGAGGCAATAGATTTAGAAGAGAAAGGAGACCAAGGGAAGGAAAATGAGCAGCAAGACACTGATGTCTTGACCCTCATTTATGGGTTGAAGTCTTGGAAAGGGGACCAATAATGTGTCATGTAAGTTTGAAGGGAAGTGTTGACTCCACTTCTCTCTATGATGCTATATGTCTATGGGAGTCTAACTCTGTGGGCCTGGGAGGGCAGCTCCTCAGAGACTTCCAGCTCTCGCAAGTATCCAGAGTTCTCAAGAGCCCTGCAGAGAGCTGCAGAAGGTGTGTGATGCTGCTGAGGGAGGAGTTAGTCAAGATATTACGGGGACTCAAGAGAAAGGATCCTACAGGTCAGCTCCACTGGGTTTAAGATGAAAAGGGTGTCCAGCCATTCTGCAGAGAAGCCAGGCCAGGAAGAGTGAAGGTGGTGCCTGACTGAGCTAGAGAGTATCATCAGCAGGTTACTAGCTTCAGAGAAGTAGGTACTAGGAGAGCAATAGTGACTAAAGAGGCAAGGACGCTCCTGCTGTGGAGGCCTGTAAGCTCTATCATACACCAGAGGCCCTTTATAGAAGAGCCACAAACAGCATTTACAATAAAAAAGCTGAGCCCAACTGGTGTGGCTCAGTGTTTGAGCATCTACCCATGAACCACAAGGTCACCAGTTTGATTCCCGGTCAGGGTACATGTCCAGGTTGTGGGCTCGATCTCCTGTAGGGGGCATGCAGAAGGCAGCCAATCGATGTTTTTCCCTCATCAATGTTTCTATCTCTCTATCCCTCTCCCTTCCCCTCTTTCTAAAAAAATTAATTAAAACATATTTGAAAAAATACAATCAAGAAGCTGAGTTACCCAAATGAGTTTACTTAATCTCCAGGGATCAAAACATGACTGCACACCAAGTTTAAAGTTAAACTTTCAACACGCACCTCTAAGGGACAAAGGGTTGGGGTGGAAATTTTGATGGTAATTATAGCAGTAACAAATAAAAAATGCACACTTAGAGTATACATGACTTCCCTGTATACTTGAAATTATAGTTATCCTTCCACACTTCAGCTTCTGATAAAGTCTTAGTCATGGGAAAAGTGAAAGGTAACTGAACATTGTCTCAATTTATTTCTTCTCCCTAATTATTTTACAAGTGGACTTGAATATTCGAGAGCTAGTAGTAGTGGTGACATATCTGCTTTTCATTGCTATGGCAACAGTGCTTCTCCTGAGACAAGGACTATATATTTTTGGTTCCCTGTTTTGGAATCACATGTTTTCCAACAGATACAGCTTTATGATGATTATTTTCAACTTAATTGCCTCAAGCAATGTGTTTTGGACACTGCTATGCTGCCGAGATAGTCCCATCAGGATTGAAGGATAATTTCATCCAGTTTGGAGGAGTGCTGCTGACAATCCTTTGTAAAATGTCTTCAGCTTAAGAAAGCCTCCTTGATCAAGGTCATGTCCCCGTACTAGGCACAACCTATATCCAGTGACTGCTTAATAAAGGGCTTAAGACTTGGCTCATTACTCCAACTCAAAACAACTCTGTAGTCCAATCCAATTTCAGAGCTTCTAAGAGGTCAGCCAGAGCCCAGCTGCTCAAGCCTGACCATTTGCATTCTCCTCAGATGTTAGTTCTAAGACCACTGCCTACTAAATGCCTTGCATGAAAATCTCCATCTTAGGGTCTGCTATACTGGCAATTTGACCTGCAACCATTGCCTCCAATAATAGGCTGAGAGAAGATGGACTGGACCACTTGCTATCCAGCTGATAGTGAGCCAAGTCACTGGTGGTGGGTGGGACTTGGACAGCTTCTAGAACAAGGTATCAGTGAACTTGTTAAAACTTTTATCAGTGATTATCTAGAGAGATAAATGGATGAATAAAACAATACACTAGCAGGTACAATGTAGTAGGTGCTGGAGAAATATGGGAGAAACGGTATTTTATAAGGAACATGGAATTGGATGATTATTTCTGGGGTGAACAATTCTGCGCATAAAGAATGTTA
Source organism: Myotis lucifugus (assembly GCF_000147115.1). NCBI lineage: Eukaryota > Metazoa > Chordata > Mammalia > Chiroptera > Vespertilionidae > Myotis > Myotis lucifugus. The sequence goes on along the minus strand of NW_005871054.1, from coordinate 5,955,376 downwards.
ATGTCTGGGGGTTTAATTTTCCATTAAAAACTAACTATGATAACTAGAAGAACTACTTGGCAGCATTTAACAGCTTTTATTCCCATATACTAAAGGCAGATCAGGACTGGGCAGAACCCCAGGGAAATAGTAGCACAAGGTTAAGCACTTAACCTAGTCAGATCTCATATGCCAAGTTCAGAGACCTGACAGGGAAAGAAAATGGGATCCTGAATATGGGAGGAAGTAATTTGGTTTCATGCTCTTTAAAATCTTGATTCCCTGATTCCTTTAAATTCTTTTGGGCCCTAGAAGTGACCCATTTCTCTCTGTTAGAGGATAATGCTCCCACTTGTCTTAAAGAAAATCTCTCTCCTACAGGATCTTGTGTACCTTCCTCAGGATCTGAACCTCCCTCTCCTCTTAGGAACCAGGCCAATAACTAGAGTTATGTCACAAGGTAATCTGGCCATGGAAATGATAGGTTTGCTAAGGGAGAAAGAGACTATATCCCATGGAGCTGGAGGATCAAGGCAAGGGATCCTATAGAGAATCAGGAAAATTCAGGGTGTCCCAAAAATGTATATACACTGTAAGAGCTGATAGCTCAATTTTGAAAATGAAATGTATTTTAATAAACTGCCTTTATAATTACTTAAAGTGTATGTCTACATTGGGGGGGGGGTTACACCCTATATCTGTGGAACTAAATTCAGAGAGAATTTAAAATTATATAAGGGAGAATTTATTGAGCAGGATAATTGCTTTTGGGAAATATTCTGGCAAAAAACATTCTCAAAAAGAAGAAAGGAGATGGTGCCACAATGTTTCTAGGACATCTCTTAGAAGGTAAAGAAAATGATGGTCCATAACAAGTAAAAAGATTGCTATGGCAAATGACAGTCAAAGAGAAGAAATGGATCAGAGAAACGGGCATGCCATGGTAGATATATGATGTAAGGCTGGAAAACTACCAGGTAATTATGTTCTGTAGGCACCAGGAAGATACTTCAAAGTAATTAGGAATATGGAAGTGAGAAAGCCATCAGTGTTAGCGCCTCGAGCCTAAGCTAGGATTTATGTGAGGAGAATGTTAGGGAACTGGTTTCACTAATAAGAATGGTGATATTAAGTTCCCAAAATAATGGAGTCTATGTAGCAGCTCTTAACAGTTTAAAATGATGTGGGCTCAGTAATCCCCATGGGTAACAAGGTGGGAATGACACTGAGAGGAGCATTGCAAGCAGAGAGCCATAGGCACAGCTAATATAGACTTTTCTGATGATCAAGATAGATGTACACCTAACAAGATAATTGCTCAATTTCCTTAACAACCACAACAAAAATCACAGAAGGATGATTAAGGAAGGAGACTTAAGGCAGCCATCCTAGAAAAATGTCCCAATTTCTTGTCAAACATTTAGATGTGAGCCATTATTCTAGCTCTAACCCATTGAATGAATAATAGACTGAATCCCCCTGATGCACTCCAGGTGTAATAATCCCCTCATCTTTTCCCAAAGATACCTACAGCCATGCATTTGAACAACTATACGCTGAGGGAAGGGCAATACCAAACATTCTGAGGATTGCTACACACAAGGAGTAAAGAGTCATTGATATCCAAGAACACAAATCATCTTCATAGGCCTCCTGTGAGGGACACATGGATGCCAGGTAATAAATGGAGTCCTGGTGCAAGTTCAGTTCAAAATGTGTACACTGGTTCCATGACTCAATGGAACCTTTCCCCAATTCCAGATGTATAATTTGAGTAAACATTCTTGGCAATTGATATAAATCTCTCCTGGTGGAAAAGGAAAAATGAAAGCCCCTGACACATCTCACCACCAGCAACACAAAGTATTGAAAATATTCCAGGTGAAATGGCAGAGATTAAAGATATAAAAGAGGCAGAGGCAGTGTTTCCATCACATCTGCATTTATTTCACCATGCTGGCCCAAAAACCTCAAACAGATCCTGGAAAATATTATAGATGACCACTACCTCAACCAAAAAAGAGCCACAATTAAAGCTACTATAGAAGATACAATGCCTTGGCTAGAGAAGACCAACCTCATCTCATATTGAGGATATTTAACTACTGAACTCCCAAACATGCTACTTTCTATTCCTAGCAGAAAGAAAGAACAGAAAGAGTTAATATGTTCAGGTGAAAAGGACAGCAGTATTCATTTACAGTTTTGGAGCACAGCTTTGCTAATTCTCCCACCCTTTGTTGTAATATGGTCTGAAGAAACCCAGACCATGTGTACATTCTGTAGAACATCAAAGCACTTCACAATGTTGATGACATCATGCTGATAAACCTGTATAAGCAGGAAATAGCAAGAACAAAGGAAGGTTTGCTTAGACATGTGTGATCCAGGAGGTGGGAGATAAGCCCTGTGATGATTCACAGGTTTGCAGTCAGTGAATTTGTAGGGGACTGGTGGTCTGGAGCATGCTGGGACATTGCTTCCAAAGTATAGGATAGAGCATTTCACCTCACACCCCAACACAAAGAAGGAAGTTCAATCTGTAATAAGTGGGTAGGTTTACTTGGGATATAAAGGCAGCATGTTCTATACCTGTCAGCATATTCCACAGCTAAATCATATACACAGCATTCATACGATGACAAGAAAAGCTTCCAACTTTGAATGGGACTCAGATGGCCCAGTAGATTCTAAGCATAGGTAAGGTAGTGCCTGTGGTAATAAAAGGTATCATGTGGGGTTTATGGCACTCCTCAATATGTGAGCCTAGTTTGGCCCCATGTTCTCTGCAAAACTGTAGAATCTTTCAAAAGTATTACCTTTGTCTTTCAAATTTCAACTTAATTATTTATTTATATCCATTATTTCAGCTTTCCTACCTTGAAGTTGCCCCCACCACTGCTTTAGCACCTAACAAAGACTGACTGTATCTTGGATTTCTTTCCTATACTTCCCAGACAGAGGAAACTAAAATCCTGAGTATGGGTCTTTGTTGTCACTGTACATGGCTCACTTTCCTAAAATATAAGCTTACCTTATTTGGGAAGAACAGCAATGGTCATAATAAATTCCTCAAAATATTATTAAAATCGCCCTGACTGGTTTGGCTCAGTGGATTCATAACAAACACAAATATAGTAATATAAATGCATTTTTTCAGGCTATAGTGATCCTGATCAATACTATTGGGTATACATAGAACCCTCGTGAAGGGAAAAATGAGGTTTGGAATGGTCACATATCTTCTTAGATTATGGGAATAAGAGACATAGCAGGTCAGCGTGTCAGGAGAGACCATCTGGACTAGAAGAGAGGAACTTTTGCAAAACAAAGAATTGTAAAATATTAATTATTTCCTATTGGGCAGAGACTCAGTGGAGATTTTCAGGAGAGCAGAGAACAGGCGTTGAATCCTTAGGTACCTACCTGCCTACATGTCTGTTTCTCTCCCCAACACCTTCCTCATGCTTCCTCCCTATCCCCCCCCCCCCCGCAACCTATTCCACTTTTCCTTTCTCTCAACTAAATATACTTCTCACTCCCCACACCCCATCCTCTCAAGGAACTCAGATATTCTTAAAAGCCACAAAAGTCATTTGTTGGCAGACAATCTCTGTTTTCATCCCTGCAAGAAAAAAGATCCTTAGGGAATACAAAACAAAACAAAATGATGGCTGCACGCTTGGTAAGAGAGAGAAAAACGCACACAAGTTAAAGTCTCTATAAACTCTGGGGCCACGCATTATAAAACACTTCTCAGCAATGCTCTCAGGTAAGTATCGTTATGAAATACAAACCGCGTGGTCCCCAAACATTCAGTGAGGGTGAATATAAATGAACCCACTTATAGAACAGCTAGCTTGGTGACCTGGGGTCATTTCTCGGAGCCTCAGATTTCTCCTTTACAAAATGAGGAAGTTAGACCAGGCAATCTCTAAGGACCCTTCCAAGCCCCAACTCTGTCTTTTTTTATTATTGAAATGGTATGAAGCAAAACAGCTCAGTGGGACAGCAACTTATAAAAAATTTAACTTATTCCAGCCAGAGACTCTTAATCTTTGCAGGTTTTATGTCACGACGGGAACAGATGCCGTTTGGCTTTGTAATTTGAATTTAATTGATTTACAGGCTTACAGTGCCCTGCAGTGCAGTGGCTTCTCCAAGTAGGAGAGAATTGCTACGCGAGAAGCTCTTCAAATTCTCTGGTAATAGAATTAAGCTTATGTTTCATGCAGAAATCACAATTGCCTTTCTGACTTTCCCAAGTACCTGCCCTCGGCCTGGTTCTCCTCCAGTCACTCTCCTGTCATGCCCTTTCCTTGCATCCTGTACCACTCTGCGAGAATCCTGAAATATATCTCTCCACACCCCTTTCCTGACTTCATCCTTCATGTCCACCTGCTGCTGGACAGCTCCACTTTTTAAAATTACAGTTTACATTCCATATAATTTTGTATTAGTTTCAGGTGTACAGCACACTGGTCAGTCATACACTTCACCAAGTGCTCCCCCTGACATTTCCTGTACCCACCTGACACCACACCTAATTATTACAATATTATTGATTATATTCTCTATGCTGTACTTTACATCCCTGCGACTGTTTTGTAACTATCAATTTGTACCTCTTAATCCCTTCACTTTTCCACCCAGTCCCCCAACCTCCCCTCCCTTCTGGAGGCATCAGTCTGTTCTTTGTATCTATGAGTCTGTTTCAATTTTGTTTGTTCATTTATTTTGTTCTTTAGATTCCACATATAAGTGAAACCCTATGGTATTTGTCATTCTCTAACTGACTTATTTAACTTAGCATAATAGTCTCCAGGTCCATCCATGCTATTGTAAAAGGCATGATTTCATTCATTTTTATGGCTGAGTAATATTTCATTGTATTCTAGTATATGTAGCACCACTTTTTTACCCACTCTTCTATTGATGGGCACTTGGGTTGCTTCCATATCTTGGGATTGTAAGTAATGTTGAAATGAACATAGAGGTGCATATATTCTTTCAAAATAGTGTTTTGGGTTTCTTCGGATAGATCCCCAGAAATGGAATACCTGGGTCATAAGGCATTTCCACTTCTAATTTTCTGAGGACCCGCCATACTGTCTTCCAGGCTGTACCACTCTGTATTCCCACCAACAGTGCGCAAGGCGTCCCTTTTCTCCACATCCTCGACAATACTTCTTTCAAATCTCCATTCCCACTTGCACTTAAAGATTATGAACTTTCTTTGCCTCACACATGACATTCTCACTCCCTAAGTATCATGTCAGTCTCTGGCTTTCCATTTCCTACAGAATATTTTTTCCATTTTATAATTCCTATTGAATTTAATAAAAAATTTTAGTACACATGAACGTTCATGATCTATACCGAATGTCTTTTTCCAAACTTATTTGTTACATTTCCATTATCTGCAACTTAAATCCAAACAACATTACATGCTTATTTTCTTCCAACCATCTGTGTAATCTGACAATACTCATATTTACTCTTGCATGTTCTTCCTGACAATATCTACATACCCAGGAAGAAGTTCAAACACCACTTAGGTCTTTATATCCCTCATCATCTGGAAGTTTTTTACCCATCTTATAATTTCCCATACTTAACCCATCTTTTACTTATAATACGCATCTCCTTTCTCACTTTCATTCAAGTTGCTCATGTACCTACCTCACCTTCCTTATTTAACTGCAAACTACTTCAGAGAAGGAACCATTTCATTTTATATTTGTATACTCTAAATAGCTATTCCATTGGAATAGCTTTCAATGAAGGAAAGAAGGACATAAATAAATAATGAATTGATAAATGAATGAATGAACTATCAGACAATACTTATTTATCTAGAATGTACTCTATAAATTGACTGAACACTGGCGAAGCCAATACCAAAAGAATAGTTGGGTAGGAGACATTTTTTAAAAAAGTGAAGATTAACTCAAGAAATCATAATGTAAATCTCACCACTGACATTGAGAAAAAAAGCAGCTAGGGTAATTAACATGAAGGGACTAAGTTTTCCATTTAACATGCACCAGGTTTGTCCTTTTAACTACGCGTGCACGCGTGTGTGTGTGTGTGTGTGTGTGTGTGTGTGTAATTTTATCCTAATATAAAACACCTTGAATTCAACCATGGAGCTGTCTGATTAAATATTAAAAATGCTATTTAACACAGTACACTGTTCTTTAGTTTCCATGTGTTTTTATGTATATTGTCTCATTTCAGTTTTCTCAATGATGTGGTAACAGTATTTTCTTTACTCAACAAAGGGATTTGGATATCAAAAATCATTAAGTTGCCCACCTACATAGTCATATAAGATTTGGGACTCAAATCCAGAATTTATACATTGAAATCCAGATTCTTTTATTCTTTCATTCCCTGCAAACCATGTAAATAGTTGGTATCCAAATTCAGCAAACCATAGTGACAAAAGCTGTATGTTATCCCCCTAAAAATGTACTTCTACTCTGATCAATGCTATTTCTACACAAAATAGTAAGTTCAGTTTGTCGGGGCTGAGTATCAACCTTTTCCATGCTGCCCAGGCTTCCCCTGACAAGGAGTAATGGCCGTCTACAGATTTCCTACCAGAGTGTAACAAGCCTGGGATGTAGAATCTATGTGCCAGCTTGTTCTGAGGAATTGTGTTGTTCCTCTATAATTTGTTTACTGTCTCCCTGGAGTCCATTATCTCTGGATGATTTTCTTTCTGAAAAGAAGGCAGAGGTAGCAGCAAGCATATGAATGTTTGCTGATAAATGCTGCTTTATTGTTCTGGAACACAAAGACATAATACATGGAGGAGCTGCATATTGTGATATTATGAAAAGAATCATTCTTTTTTAAAAAATAAAGAATACTGAGAAGTAAAAAATATTGACTCAGGGTTTCTTAGTTTGGGGGAGACAGACAATAACATTAATGAATGTAATCTGCTGTATTCAAAATTATTTATTTTATTTGGTTGCCAAAAGAGCTGAAGTTTGAGTTAAAGCTGTATTTATACATTTTTCTCTGTGTTCTAAATGTAGAATAAAAAATTAATTTTTATTTACTTTACATAAATCATACATAATTTAATTATATATCATTACAGAAAGCATCCAATCTAAATTAAATGTAAAATCCAGTATGTTAAATTAATAATTTGGGAATCTCAAAAAATGGGAACAAAGTTCAAATGATTCAAAAAGCCTGCCCATTAAAATACCTAAAAAGGACAGAAAACAACACAATTGCAAAAGAGTGAGGGGAAAATCAACCTCAAAGTTAACCTATTAGCAAACAATTCACCAGGTAGGCTATGTATAGAACTGAATTTAAAATCACAACCAGTGATAAACACTTATTTTGCCCCTACGAGTTCTCAAAACTGAAAAGTCTTACTGGAAAACTGAGAGCTTCCTCCACCTTCTGTCTTTGAACTCACAGTCTAAGAATCATCAATAACAAGAGGACTAAACAATTACCACTCTCTTTCATTTTCACTCAGAAAGAACAATATTTTCTCTCTACCTTCACACTTGTTGCATTCCATCAATATATCTCCATCTGTATCCATCTGTAGATTGCAACACACACACACTAGAAGTTAAGTATAGACTTGTGGTGTTACTCATATTTGGGGGGATGGGAAACATGAAATGCTGATTTTTTTTTAAGTTTCACAGTTAGGGAAGAACATAGAAATATAACATACTAGTGCATGATGGGAAATGTAGGTGGGTTTTGTGCAATCTCAGCAGTTTTTCAGTGATCAAATCTATCAGAAAAGAACTTTGCTGAAACTAGGAAATGTACTGTACTAAAAGTCTGTTTAATAGTACACACTGTTTTTGAAGTGTAACATGAATAGTTCTTCTATATTTTAAAAATGCCCATATATAGTTAATAGTGACCAAGACTTAAGGGAAGTCCAATTCTTTACTTGATGGCAAACATGAATCTGGAATAAACCTCAGGTTTTCAAGAATCAGTTATTACTTTCCCATATAATAATATTAGAATCTTAGAACATTTCATTCTACTTGCTTCTCTCTTGAAAAATGTGTTATTATTTATGTAATTTTTGTTTTTATTGATTTCAGAGAGAAAGGGATAGGAAGAGAGAGATAGAGACATCAATGATGAGAGAGAATCATTGATCGGCACCTCCTGCACACCCCCTACTGGGGATCGAACCCACAACCCAAGCATGTGCTCTGACCGAAATCGAACCATGACCTCCTGGTTCATAAATTGATGCTCAACCACTGAACCACACCAGCCACTTCAAAATGTGTTTTTTAAATCATCCATTTAAATCCTTATGCTTTAAACCCCAAAATACATTATTTTCTTTATTCAATACTCATTTCTATATACCCATATGTAGGGTGCGGCTATAGGGTTAAGCCTCAGACTGACCTGTTGGCAAAACCACAAACAAGTCCCAGCTTAGAGGGCACATTCCTCTTAGCATAATTAGGCGTGCTCCCTAGATCTTATCTGGGAAGCTAGTGGGCTGAGGGAGATGTAGCAAGTGCTGCCAAAACAAGTGAAACTCACAAGAACATTGTAACTATGGTGACCACTACCTTGTTTACCTCTGGCTTAAAATAAAGGCTCAGCTTGCCTCTGGATCTCTCTCTGTGGCCTCAGCCAGGCACAGGAAGATCCACCCAGCTTATTCTCTTTGTCTGTCATTTCTTCCTTCACTGCCCTCACTCAGGCTTGTGGAACCCTTGACTGAGCTGGCTCGGCACACTCATGTATTTACCATTTCTGTGACTTTTGTTCTCATATTTATGCTGAGGTACTTACTTTAATATTGTTTAAAAGCATGTATGTATCACCATCATATATTAATATATTTTGGCTAATTTTTATTGAATGAATAAACATCATCTGGATAGATGCATAGATATAGATATATTCATTCTAAAATTTATGTACACTTGGGTAGTTTCCAACTGGGGACTAATATAAAAAGCGACTTCTGAGTCCCTGAAAATCCTATACAAATCTAGTGAGATGTGACCCAGGCTAAAGATGATAAAAGAATCCAATCTACTCACACATCAAGAATTTATCTAACTGAGTCAGCTGGTTTTACTATTGTTTGAAATATATTTTTGCCTTTAATTTATTTGTAAGTTTAACTCATATAAAAGCATGATAATGTGGTCTCATTAATTGGTTCAAATATTAATGTCTTTAGATATTAATTTTTAAGGTAATGTAATTTTTGGACTTTAATATATACCAAGCACTTCATAATAAAAAGAATTTATATTCATATTTAAGACATATTTGTTGTTGCCATTCTTATGTGTCAAAATTTATTTAATTTTTTAAAATCTACTTTTATTGATTTCAGAGGGGAAGAGGGAGAGAGAAAGAAACATCAATGATGAGAGAGAATCACCACTTGGCTGCTTCCTGCACACCCCCTACTGGGGATCAAGCCCACAACCCAGGCATGTGCCCTGACTGGGAATTGAAGGAACCCTGACCTCCTGGTTCCTAGGTTGATGCTCAACCACTGAGCCATGCCAGCCGGGCTAAATTTATTTAATTTTTAAGTATCTTTATTTTTAAAAATATATGTTTTATTGATTTTTTAGAGAGAGAGAGGAAGGGAGAGGGAGAGAGAGAAAAACATCAATGAGAGAGAAACATAGATCAGCTGCCTCCTGCACACCCCTACTGGAGATTGAGCCTATAACCCAGGCATGGGTCCTGACTGGGAATTGAACTAGTGACCTCTTTGTGTATGAGATAACACTCAACCAATCTAGCCACACCATCCAGGGCTGAAGTATTTTTATTTAATATATTGAATAACTTCAGTTGAGCTATAATGGACTACACCTTTGAACCTAATTTTTGGTGAGAAAAAGAATATGGAATTGAATTTTCAGCCTTATGTACAAAGTGCCCTTGGAGATTATTAAATCAAGGTACTGTTCTAATACTTGTAAGAGATATCCTGGAAACTCTGAAATCTCCATTATATGATATGCTAAGAGGCCCAAAAGACACATAAAGCAACTGTAGCTGATAATGGGAAAGTGAGTTAATATAGCGCAAGTTACTCACGATTTCTTGTTCTGAGAGAGACAAGATAGCTTTAAGAATGATTTTAATGGTTAAACCCACTGAGAAAGGAACAATATACAGAAATCACAGATGTATCACGATTTAGGAGAGAATCTCTTTCCCTAATGTTATGACACCGTTTGAAAAGAGCCACACTAGGGTAAGCTTTTTAAAATATTCCTGCCTTCCTAGTGGTGAATAAGATGTGTTAGAATTATTACAGGTCATCCAAAGATGTCCACATTCTAATTCCTGGGATTTGGCAATATGTTGCCTTATCTATGTCACAAGACACGTTCAGAAATGATTAAATTAATGACCTTGAGATGAAATAATCCTGGATTGTCTGGGTGACCAATGTAATCACAAGGGTCCTTATACAAGGGAGGTAAGAGTCAAAGAGGGACAAGACAATGGAATAAGAGACGCAGCAATTGGAATGATGAATTTATAATGATGGAGGAAAGTGGGAAGAACCAGGAATGCAGGTAGCTTGTAGAAGCTAGAAAAGGCAAAGACGTATGTTCCCACTAGAGCAGTGGTTCTCAACCTTCCTAATGCCGCGACCCTTTAATACAGTTCCTCATGTTGTGGTGACCCCCAACCATAAAATTCTTTTTGTTGCTACTTCATAACTGTAATTTTGCTACTGTTATGAATCGTAATGTAAATATCTGATATGCAGGATGTATTTTCATTGTTACAAATTGAACATAATTAAAGCATAGTGATTAATCACAAAAACAATATGTAATTATATATGTGTTTTCCGATGGTCTTAGGTGACCCCTGTGAAAGGGTCGTTCAACCCCCAAAGGGGTCGCAACCCACCGGTTGAGAACCGCTGCACTAGAGCCTCCACAAGGAATATAGCCCTGCTAAAACCTTCATTTCAGGACCTCTGAACTCCAGAACTGTACGATAGTCAATGTGTGATATTTTAAGCCAATATATTTGTGGTAATTGTCATAGAAACAAGGAACCAATACAAAAAACTGTATTATATTTGTTCCTTCCTCCTCTTTCTCCTTTATCTTTTTATTTTTTCCTATTCACGACTGCCTGCCTGCAGAAGACATACATTCTGTTCTGCTCTTTTATGACATATATTGTTCAGGCAGATGAGCCTGGAAAACCACTGATTTTTAAACTCTGCGAGGGACAATGACTGGGTGAGTGTGTCCAATTTAGGGCTAAAATACTAGCTAACAGACTTAATGCTGTACTCTCCAACACAAGTCACAAGTAACAAATTGATTTTTCTATACGTCCACTTAATTCAAAAATCTATTTCTTACCTGTTTCCAATTCAGAAAGGTGAAAAGTTGGTGCTATATATTAGCTCTCTCAAATTCCTGCAGTAACTTCCTAGTAACCTAACCGTTTCATAGTTGAGACTTTGGGCAAGTCACTCACCTCCTCTGCATCTCTTAGTCCTTATCTCTAACATTAACTAACAATACTTTCAACTCAGGGTTGTCCTAATGATTAAATACATTAATGCTTGTAAAGTGCTTAAATCAGCATCTTCCATGTAGTAAGTACTTTATCAGTGTTAACTACCCTTTTAGATTGTACAGTCTTACAGAGCTTCTTTGGTAACAGCTTCTACAGTGCTTGTACTGGAACAGAGGAGCTAAGTACTCATTAGAAACATGACTGAAAAATGATTCCTTTTAGCACCAAATCTTTTTTTTTTTAATTAAATCTTTATTGTTCAGATTACATTTGTTCCTCTTCCCCCCCCATAACTCCCCTCCTTCCAGTTCCTGCCCCACCCTCCGCCCTCACTCCCCACCCACTGTCCTCATCCATAGGTGCACGATTTTTGTCCAGTCTCTTCCCCCATCTCCCATTCCCTTTTCCCCCCCAAGAATAGTCAGTCCATTCCCTTTCTATGTCCCTGATTCATTATAATCACCAGTTCATTCTGTACATCAGATTATTTATTCACTTGATTCTTAGATTCACTTGTTGATAGATGCATGTTTGTTGTTCACAATTTGTATCTTTACCTTTTTCTTCTTCCTCTTCTTAAAGGATACCGTTCAGCATTTCGTATAATACTGGTTTAGTGGTGATGAACTCCTTCAGCTTTTCCTTATCTGTGAAGCTCTTTATCTGACCTTCAATTCTGAATGATAGCTTTGCTGGATAAAGTAATCTTGGTTGTAGGTTCTTGGTATTCAGCACTTTGAATATTTCTTGCCATTCCCTTCTGGCCTGCAAAGTTTCTGTTGAGAAATCAGCTGACAGTCGTATGGGTATTCCCTTGTAGGTAATTGAGTCTCTTTCTCTTGCTGCTTTTAAGATTCTCTCTTTGTCTTTTGCTCTTGGCATTTTAATGATGATGTGTCTTGGTGTGGTCCTCTTTGGATTCCTTTTGTTTGGGGTTCTCTGCGCTTCTTGGACCTGTAAGTCCATTTCTTTCACCAGGTGGGGGAAGTTTTCTGCCATTATTTCTTCAAATAGGTTTTCAATATCTTGCTGTCTCTCATCTTCTGGCACTCCTATTATTCTGATGTTGGTACGCTTGAAGCTGTCCCAGAGGCTCCTTACACTATCTTCACACTTTCGGATTCTTTTTTCATTTTGCTTTTCCAGTTGGGTGTTTTTTGCTTTCAAATCTTTGGTTTGATTCTTGTGCTCCTCTGGTCTGCTATTGGGTATAATATTCTTTATTTCAGTCCGTGTATGCTTACTTTCTAATTTCTTTATCGTAGCATCGAGGGCCTCATTAGTTTTCGTGAGGCTCTGCTCAAGTTTATTGCAAGCCCTCAAAATTGCGATTTTTAGCTCCATATCCTCCATTTCTGTCATGTTTTTTTGTCTCCACATCTTTTATGCTTTCTTGGTGCACCCCCTTGTGGTCTTTGTGCACAGTCTTGTTCTAGTTAAGCCTTAATTGTTGTAGTTAATACTAGAGGGATTTGACCACCAGGCCAACTGACTGTGAGAATCAGCTGTGGGAAAACTTCAGTCCTCTGGGGAGGTGCTAATCTAGCCTTTGCCTGAGGCGATCCGGCAAATGGCTCTGCGCAGGGCTTGGGCGGGGCGGGATCAACAGGGCGGGTGGAGGGAGCAGCTATGGCTGCTCTCAGTCCTTCCCCAGGGGCTCCGCCTCTCTGTCCCAGCAACCGCTGCAAACCTTGGAGGAACCGTAGCCAGACAGTCCCGCTTCTCCCGTTTGAGTCTGGGTCCCTAGAGACTCGCCCGGATCTGTAGCCCAGAGTCTGAGACTCCCTCCTGATTGAAAACGACAACCGCGCCCTCAGCCACCAGCCCGCTTTGCGCGCGCACCACCGTACCTTTAAATTTTCCACACTGCGCCTCTTCTGAGCCTCGTAATGCTGTTGTTTTTCCTTCTAGTTGAAGAGTCTCTCCTCAGCCAGCCTTCCTGTGGTTCTGGTTGATGTCCGTTCCGTCTTTTAGTTGTATTTTTGAAGTGGTTGTTTGCGGCAGCAGTCTCCGGTGTTTACCTATGCCGCCATCTTCGATCAAGTTCCAAATCTTTCTAAATAGCTAAATTTCTCAGAAATGCTTTTATTTTATAAAGTGTTTCAAATAGATCTTTTCCCACCTGCCAATTAGGCCCACTTGAGGGAAAAAGGAAAACCAAAAAGTGTCAAGCCTGAAGGAATACTACCCAATTTTTGTTTCCTCCTTATTATCATAAATGCTCAGTCAGCCTGGAAAATAATGATTCATTGGAAACATAGTCAATTTCAATTTTAAATATATATATAAAAAAAAAAGCAGCAAAAAGCTAAATCTAGCTGACAAATCATACCAGGAAAAAATATTTTGGAAATAAAAGAAGCCAAGTTTTCATATAGCCATGGATTCACTCATATGTTCTAAAATATTTAGTAATACATTTAACAAAATCAGTCATCTGCTTAAATGAGAGAAATGCTTACTTTTTTATTTTTGCCTTATTTACTGACATAGCAATTTAAAAATCATAAGGTAGAGGCAACATTGTAATTATGATTTTAAAGTATTATTGAACACAGTGTGACAAATAGGTTGTTCATGTCCAGCAAATCTGGGTAAAATTGTTAAAGAGCAGGTTGTCTTAAAACAGTGTAATTGTTCTTGATAGCTGTCTCTTTGCATATAAATCATAGATGTTTATCAACCTTCTTTGTCCTTGTCATGCTGACAATGCAGATAGCATAATATAATACACAAATTCTAGGTCGTGGAGTTGCTTGCAAGTGAGTTACAGACCTGGAAGGACCTCACAGGGTCATGTTAAGTACAGCAATTCTTTTATTTTGTCTATATATCTTGCCTTAGGAAAAAGCTTCCTAAACGATTTATATTTCTCCTGTTTGCACTCAGTATTTGACAGAAGGTAAGGAAATAAGCACAATGTTCCCTACCCATACCTACAAACAGACTCTGGATCCTATTTTACATCTAAGAATTTAAATAATATTGGCAGCCTTTTCAACACAAGTTCAGGAATTTAGTTTATTATATACTCTAGAAATGATATCTTTTGCCAGCTATTGTTTAAATATAATATTTTTGAGGATTTATCTCAGTATAATAAATTTTTCAGAGACTGGACAGATTTAAGATGGTGCTGAAATTTTTTGTTCTATTGAAAATTAATTCAAATAGGGGACTATATGAAGAATTTTTCTCATTGATACAAAGTAACAAAACAATGTAACAATGTTGGTGATCCTTGACAATGACTGACAGACAGCCCCTGTGCTTGGGCAATTGAAGTGAATGTTTGTCAATGGGATAAATTAAAAATAAATGGCAATTCATTTCCTCTTTTGAGGGACTCAAATCCTCTTCCTTATATTGAGCAGTTGCAAAATACGTTGGAACTTCTCTTTTCCTTTTCTCATCTATCAACCTCACTCTCACATGTAATGTTTGAGAAGTGCAGCAATTCCCAATGTACTTGTGAAGTCAAGGTCATGTCAACATCCATATGAATTGGACAGGTGAGTTGTGAGCTGTTCTCTGAAGAATATAAGGTGGTAAACCTCTTTGTTGAAATAAACTGGCACTTCCTTCTGGTGAGTTCTGCTCTGATTAAAATTATGTTTAATTGATGAAAAGAAATAAATAATGGCTAAAATGAGGTATACTGTCCCAAGTAATCTTTCTTCCTTATTTGGCTCTACTTTTCTTTCTGTTCCACATGCTTTGAAATAAAGACTCAGGCCTTTTCACTTCAGTCAGTATGCTGCAGCTGGTGTTAATAAAAGATTTTCAAAACTTTTTATAATTTCTCAAAGTTAAAAAAAATAATTTACCTTTAATTGGCATGACATCGTTTATCAGTAAACTTCAGAGGCACTGTGATGAATGGAACTTTCATTTCAATCAAAATAGGTATATTCAGTAGAATCAGAAACCAATCCTGAAGGTAGGTGTTGTATGTATTAGGAGAGTTTATTTCAAGTATTGTTTCTCTGCTAAATCTAGCAGCTTTGCACAACAAATCTCCTTTTTTGCTATAATGGGCTTAGATTATGAAGGAGTTTTAGAGAAAGCTATTGGAAAGTGAACTGAACATTCCAAATCTTCACATTTATGTGACTGAAAAATAATCATACAATTATTAAAGCATAAAAGTAGTACTGGCAAATTCATCAGCTAGGAAAGATTGGATCAGTATAATTGCAGAATTTGCAAATAAGAAATCTCTTTTTCATATACTGACTCCAATTCACCCAGCCTGTGATTGCTAATTCAAAGTCTTCATCTTCTAACATCTGCCTCCTTTTGCCATATATATTCCAATCGATGGTAGTTCCAACATCTTAGACGCTGTGAGCCTTGACTGCATCAATATATATGGAGTGGAATGGCACAACTTAACCCTTAGGATCATCTAGGGAGACTAGCCTCACTCTATACCACAGTCTCTCCTCATTCTCCTTTCTATACATTTTTTTTAATAGCTTTTGCTACACAGGAGAATGCCCATCCCTTTTTCATCAGTCCATTTTCTTCCTAAAGGTTTTACATATTGACCCATCCATCTAGTTTCCATTGGTAATCATTCAACTCAGTATGCTATGCTCTATTTTCTCTTGGATTTTATGCAGGACTCACCTTGCAATTATCAAACCTGAAACAGACAAACAACCAGTCTACATTTCAATTTTCACTCTTTGAAAGATGTCAAACCTAGCCTTGGTCAAATTACACCCATGAGTTTCGGGCCTATAATTGCATTTACTTACTGAACACTCCTACTTTATGTTTCATGGACATCTCAAAATCAACATATTCAAAACTGTCCTCATGAATATCTCCTCTTCCTGTATTTCTTTTTTTTAACTATATTTTTATTGACTTTTTACAGAGAGGAAGGGAGAGGAATAGAGAGTTAGAAACATCGGTGAGAGAGAAACATCGATCAGCTGCCTCCTGCACACCTCCTACTGGGGATGTGCCAGCAACCAAGGTATATGCCCTTGACTGGAATCGAACCTGGGACCTTTCAGTCCGCAGGCCGACGCTCTATCAACTGAGCCAAACCGGTTAGGGCTCTTCCTGTATTTCCATCTTTGGTTAATAGAAGGAACTATCCCCAAGTCTAAATGAACTACAAGGTATTGCCTATCACAGTAAACTCTTTTTTAAGAAATGGCATTTTAAAATACCTGTTTATGCTTTTGTGTGTAGTTTTTCTCACTTGAACCTTCTATTCAAGCGATTATAATAATAGTGTCATTTTACAAATACTCTGAACTGTATGTCATCACATATTTCCAGTGAATAATAACAATAATTTTAGAAAATCTAATATTATCCATGTGTTAGAAATAAGAATATGGAATTTAAATAAGGAAGTCAGTTTTATTAAGGAGTCTCCTAATCATTACCATCTACTTGATTTTACATACATTTATCACATATATTATTTACATTTTTTTCTCTTCTAAGGGAATTTTAGATGAGAGCTTTACAGAGACATTCATTTCTAGAAGCATATATTAGACATGCTCAGAATTTTACAAAACAAGTAATAAACAATTTTCAAACATGTTATAACAAAATACATCTTCCAAATCTCAGAGATGATATTCCCCTAAAATAATCATTTCTTAATTTTGGTTTATTTCATATTTTGATTAATAGTCCCATAAGTGAAAAAATAATTTTTGTTTAAAAGGAAACAAGTACATAGCTATCATTTATGAATAGCTTAAATGCATGCAAACTCATATCATGGACAGTCAACGTAAAAGCAGTAATATTTGTTAATTTCCATATAAATGCTTAAGATACATGATTGTGACCCCTTTTAGTTTTTGAATTCATGTCATTCACTGAAACAACCTAACATTGATTTGTGCAACACTTTTCAATCCACGAGAAATAGCCTATTTTCTTTCCATGATGGGTGCTTTCCTTCAAATATTATTGCTGAGCTTCAAACAGGAAACGATGTTGCCCCGAATGTTCTTTTGCCTTTCAGAAATAGCAAGTGATGCTATCTCCACATCTGGAAATGGTACAGCCTGATGACTACCATTTAAGGACTCTGTATTCGATCAGTCAGCTGGTTTTGCTATTCACTAGTTGGGTGGCCTTAGGCAAGTTGCTTAACTTCTCAATATAGTGCCTCTTTCATAGTCTTCATGAGGATTAATGTGTGTTAATATATGTAAAGTACTTTGAATAGCGCAGAGCACATAAGTGCTCAATAAGTATTATTAATATTAGGTTAAAAAAATTAGGTAAATAAAAATATGAGCCAGAGACATATTCCCACTTCTATAATTTCTCATTTGCCCCACTTTAAGAAGGAACTCAAATAAGATGATTCAGTTCAAAATTCTTCTTTCCAACATATGTAAATTGTGGGCAATGACGCTATTCTTCATTTCTATTTCCCTAAGGACAAGCTTTGTGTCTTTATTCTTATCTAGCTTACAGACAACCCAGTTAGGGGTAAGGAGGAGGGAGGAGGAATAACTTCCTACAGATCAAGTCAGGACTAAGTATTATCACAGGTTTTCCGTGAAAGGGCTATGTAAATTACCACAGAACACTTACAGCTCAGTTCATAGTTCTAGGTGCAGACAGTAACAGGCTGAGGGGCCAGAAAAGGAAATTAGGGACTGGAGATTGTGGCATCAGTGTTTAAAGCTAGACGAGAAATACAGAGTGGACAATGTAAGGCAGTTCAAGGTATGAATTTGTGTATCAGCAGGAATAAGACAATGGTGTTATTTAAGTCTCAACACATTTTACACAATAGGTTTTGCTAAATTAACTCCTTTATTGCATTAGTTCTTAGTAAATTAAAGTGGCTATCTCCTATGTGACAAAGCAAGTTCTTCAAGTTAAACCATAAAATCTGCACCTGTCAAAGCAAAAACAACCAGAGCATCCAAGCAAAAGTGATAGCACAGTCTTGGTAATGTTAAAGTAATTAAACAAGGAGGCCATTAGACTGAGCTGGCTCTAGTGTCTTGGTAGCCTACAGGAGCAAACCAAAACCTTAAGCACTAGAATCTGAGAAAATGAAACTTAAGAACAACCAATCACAAGCAGCCAACTAAACTTTCCCAAATAAGGCAACCAATTGATCTGTAGGGGACCAAATAATTTATTTGCTTTGCTTCTCCATCTTCTTTAGATAAACCTGTGGCTGGCTCCTATCAGTGGAGAGCTCTTAACTATTTCCAGTTTGGCCCTTCCCAATTGAAATCCATGTTTGCATAAATAAACTCTTCAAAATTTTAATGTGCCTCTATTTATATTTTAACAGTAACCACTCAGTAAGTCACTCAGAAGTGTTTACCTGCTATTATTAAAGTGGTTATGCTAAAAAAGAATGCCAAAACTCTAAATAGCCTTCCTTTGGAAATAATAAGGAAGTTGACTAAAAAATTAAATATATTTGTGAGACTAGCTTCAAATATTAGTTGCAAAATTACTCTTTCTTTTTTTCTTTGTTCTGAGTGAAATCAGCGTGGAAATTTACTGATGTGCTCTAGGCAAAATGCTTTATGAAATTAGGTGGACTTGATCCAATAAAGCATTGCCAAATATAGATGTTGTTTCTCAAAATGAGTCTTTTCTTCTACAAGTAAAATATATAAAAGTGAACATGATTAGATGCACATTAATAGCATGTTCATCACTCATTTATGCCTGTTTAATTTTAAAAGAATGTTTTCTATGCATTCTGTGTTTAAAAGAATGTATTCTATGTTTTCTGTGCAGCCAACAATATGTCCGCTATTATTCTAGTATATTATACCATATACTAAACTAGATTTTGAGTCCATTATAACAGCTTTATTGATATATAATTAACATGCCATATGCTTTATCCATTTATATCATATAATTCAGTAATTGCTAGTATATTCACAGATATACATAAATATTATCACAGTTAATTTTAGAATATCCCAATCACCTAAGAAAAAATCTATACCATGTAGCTATTATTCCTCCCCAAATTATCTCAACCATAAGCAACCAGTAATCTTTCTGTCTCTACAATTTGACTCTTCTCAGAATTTCATATAAATGGTATCATATGATGTATGAGCTTCCATGACTGGCTTCTTTCACTGAGCATAATGTTTTCAAAGTATAAACATTGCTATACCATGTATCAGTAATCCATTGCTTTTTTGTGGCCAAATAATATTCCATTGTATGGTTCTACATTTTTCATATACCTATCAATTAATGGGTTGTTTATAACTTTTAGCTATTAGGAATAATGCTGCTATAAACATTTATGCACTCACTTTTGGTGGACATAATTTTTCATTTCTCTTGGGCATATACAAAAGATTGGAACTGTTGGATCATATGGTAATTTATGTTTAACCATTTGCCATAATATTTTACAAAGAAGCTGCACTATTTTATATTCCAACCAGCCTGGGGGTTCCAATTTCTCCACATCCCCACCAACATTTGTTATTTTCTAACTTTTTTGTTTTAGCCATCCTAATGGGTGTGAAGTAGTAGCTCATTTTGGATTTGATTTGCATTTCTATGATGTCAAGTATCTCTTCATATGCTCATAGTCTTTGAGTAATGTGCATTCAGACTCTGTTGTAAGAGTTCTTCGTAAGATATATGGTTTGCAAATACTTTCTGCCATTCTATGGGTGGTCTATGAATGGTGTTCATTGGAGCAGAAAAGTTTTAACTTTCATGAAGTCCAGTTTATCCATTTTTTTAAAGAACTAATTTTTATATACAAGCTCAAAAAGATTTATCCCAATATTTTCTTCTAAGTGTTGTATAATTGTACCTTTCACAGTTGGGTATTTATTACACTTTGAATTCATCTTTTTATATGGTGTGAGGCAAGGGTCCAATTCCTTCTTTCCATGTGGCTAGCCAGTTGTCTCACTACCATTCTGTGAAAAGATTATTCTTTTCCCACTGAATTTCTTTAGGATCCATAGATACAAAAAAGTTTATTTTGGAGCTCTCAATTCCATTTTATTGATCTTTAGGTCTATTCTTATACCAGCACCACGTTGGCAAGCATCACTGTCTTAATTAACATATATTCATAGTAAGTTCTGAAATCAGAAAATGTGATTTCCCTATTTTGTTCTTTGTCAAATTGTTTTGGCTATGCTGGGTCTCTTGTGATTCCATACGAATCTTAAAACCAGATGATCAATTTCAATTAAGAATCCAACTGACTGATTGTATTACTGTTACAGAAGAGCAAAGAAATACCAAGCATGCTTCCTAGAGAAAGGGAGGGACCCCATTTATTAACACTAGTGACTAGTGGACTCCGGGAATAATTTCCAAATCAGAGTGAGTAACATGCAGAAGCTTCACTTTTTATAACCTTCTGGGGTCTTTGTCTTGCAGATATGGTTCCGCCCCCTTTCGTGGGCTAACAGGAAGGCCCCCAGGTGTTGATGATCTGTCCTGGGGCCAGTGATAACGACCTCCCCTCCCCCCCAGGGCAGTGCATTGTTCACAGTTTTTATGGCCTGACACGCCTTGCAAGACCAGTTTTCTCCTCATTACTTCAGTGAAGTCTATTTCTACCTGAAGTATGAAGTCTTTGGTGTTGTTTCTCAGGGGACACAGTCTTAGGAATACTCATAGTCACAGTGAAAGCATAGTCACATTGGTTTTAGCAGGCCTCTGTTTCCATATCTGCACTCACCTTTTAAGCTCCATTACTTACGGGCTAGGTTGTCTACGGGTTTAATCAATGGTTCTCGAGAAATTATCTTGTTCACAGATTGATGCAATCCCATTCCAGGACTCCGTTTGCAGAGATAGTTCTATGATGTTAGGCACACACAAACCCAAGGAAAATCTTCAATACTAAAATGCTACTTCCGTAAGTGGAGGGTTTGGGAAACCTGAGAAAATGGGCAGGCCCACCACCAGCCTGGCAATTAGCAGAGTTTATTAAAGACCACTTACATATGGGTGGCTGCAAGACAAAGTACTAGTAAATGTACTCCCATGACATTTGACAGGGCAACAAAGAATTATTTAGGATAAAAAGGAAAAATACTATTAGGTACTAGTACATGAATGCTACCAGGAACAGAAATTACTTTACATGCTTGACAGGACAATGGCCTTTCCAGGAACCAGTACATAAAAGGAGGTGGGGAAGTGGTGTTGATTTATGTCAGAATGAACATCGATTATAATCAGACTGTCGCTACGGGGGACTTGCGTTAAGCAATCTCTGTTCTGGCCTAAGTCCAGCTCGCAGGCCAGGCAGCAGTCACGCCATGGAACAATCACTCCTCCACATATGGTTAGTGTTTGATATTTGCCTTCACTCACAAAGCTTCTCCCAGCTGTCTCTTTCCTCCTTTTGCTCTTACAAATTAGCCTGCCTACAGTTTAGCCTATATCTTCAATTAATGTATCACATCCCACTTGTCTTTCAACACAGTTACCACTGTTTTTCTGAGTGCCCTTAGATTTAAATTGCTCCAAATTTTGTTGCAAATTAAGTCAATTCCTTTGAAAAGAGATTTGGAGTTCTCTGTACTACTGGCCTGCTTTTTCCCTGGGCAAACTCTCTGAGCTATTTCACTGGTGCTGGGGGTGGGACAATGGTGTGCTTCTCTCTGAGTGAAACCCCCAATTTAGGAACAGAACATTATGTTGGAGAGGAAGGGAAACGCCCCAGGTCTTCTTGGCTTCCTACTCCTGGTGTGGAATTCCTGCTCTACAAACCAAGGCAAGAGGGAACAGGAACCCAGTATCCTCAGCACTGTCATGCCCAAGATAGGAATCTTCCTCTCATGAGCAAGGGCTAGGTGGGAGAATTCACCCCCAATCTTGCTGGAGCACATTTCCAGAACATAATCTCAAAAACAAGTAGCAGGGGGAAGTGTGAGAAATTCTGATGTGCAGCCTGTCCTGGGAATATAGTTCTGACTGTGAGCTACAGGTGGTGAACCGGTCTATGTTCTTGGCTGCACCAATCTGGGGTTGGATTTTCCATCTCACTGACATGAAAGAGAGACCGTGTCTTGGCTCAAAATTCACAGGCTCTTGAAAAGATACTTAATTTCACTAAATTGTGAAAGTCAAATAAAAACTACAATGAGATACCACTTCACACCCCTTAGGATGGTTATTATCAACAAGAAAAGTAATAACAACTGGTGGAGAGGTTGTGGAGAAAAAGGAACCCTCACTCACTACTCGTGGGAATGTAAACTGGTACAGCCACTATGGGAAACAGTATGGAGGCTCCTCAAAAAATTAAAAATAGAGTTACCATATGACACAGCAACCCCTCTACCCAAAAAATTTGAAAACATTTGTAAAGATATATGCATCCCTATGTTCAATGCAGCATTATTCATGGTGGCCAACACCTGGGAAGAACCGCAGTGTCCTTCGATAGATGATTGGGTCTAGAACATGTGGTACATATATACAATGGAATGCTATTCAGTCATAAGAAAAGATGAAATATTGCCATTTATGACAATATGGATAGATACTGAGAATATCACGCTAAGTGAAATAAGTCAGACTGGAAAAAGCTAAAAACTATATGATTTTACTCATATGTGGGATATAAAACTGAAGTCAGCAAATGAACAAACAAGAAGGACAAACAAACAAAAACTCATAGACACAGACAATAGTATGGTGGTTACCAGAGGAAAGGGGAAGGGAGTAGTAAAAGGTAAAAGGGGTCAAATATATGGTGACGGCCCTGGTAGTGTGCTCAGTAGGCTTGGTGCTGTCCAGTGCACTGAAAGGTTACTGGTTCAATACCTGGTCAGGGCACATGCCTGGGCTGTGGCTACCTGGGACACGCAGGAGTCAGCCAATCAATATTTCATTCTCTCCTTGATGTTTCTCTCTATTTCTCTCCCTCTACCTTCCTTTCTCATCACATTTATGGAAATGTTTCAAAACCAAAGAATTGGAAAAAAGTCACCATACTATTTTCAGAATTCCTTGGAATTAAATAGATGAGCTTTCGGGGTTAGTTTCTTTGATGTAGGAATACCCCTGAACATTTATATTAATATTAATGTCCAAGTATTAAAATATTTGGTATCTCCAGTAACACCTGGTAGAACTATGACTGTCAATCATTCAGGGAGTGATATAATTCAAAGGAGGTCCAACATTCAAAGTGATGAACCCTGAGGAAAAATGTTTCAGTAGCAGCAAGTAGAGATTACTAAAGTGTGTGAGTAGTCATTAAAGATACCAAGGCTACCAGAGCTTACAATTCATTTTAAAATTGAAAGTTACTTCTTAAAAATAATTTCCCATTTGTACTGGGTTCTTACTTGTAGGGCTTTCTTATACATTCTCCTGTAGTCTAAACACACAATGTGTCCACATTTAGCCTAAATGTAGTACCTCCAAGATAATCATTTCTAAAACAAGATGCATAAAACTTTGTGATTGGGGCTACAGTGTACCCTGATTTAAGGTGGGTAGTCTTCTCAGAAGGAGCTTTCATGACAGAGAAAAGGTTGTATATATCACAATTGTGAGGAAAAGGCAGTGCCAATATCAATAATATTAATAATAAAAGCAATTATTTATGTGAAGCATTCTAAATACTTCACAAAGAATATTTTTTAAATGGAATAACATTCTTAGGTACATATTATAATTCTCATTTTATACCTGAGAAAACTAGAATTCAGAAAGATGAACATAAGCTACCTAAATTCACACAACTATTACACTGCAGATTCTGGATTCGAATGTAGTATAGTTCTCTATGGGCACTCTCATTAGAATGGGTCTTCTGGTTTCTCCACTCTTTGTTTTATAGTTTTCTTACTATTCCTGATAATATTCCTGCTTTTTAAAAAGATATAACATCACTCTGAGATGAACACTGTAAAACATCTTCCCAATCTTTCCCCATTCTCAACAGGTTTATCACTTTTGCTTGATATGCTTCTATCATATTCTACATACATCCCAAATTTACTTTCCACTGTATTGACTGCTATTCTAAGAAGATGAGATGAGGATACATTCACAGAGAGAAGACCAATGAAGACACAGGGAAAAGATGGCTGTCTGGTAGACCAGAGAGAGGATCAGACGAAACCAATCCTGGTAACATCTTGGTCTTAAACTCTGGCCTCCAGAATTGTGAGAAATACATTTCTTTTGTTTTGGCTACCAGAAGGTGGTTCCCTGTTATGGCTGTCCTAGAAAACGAATACTAACATTCTCCTTAAAGCAATTTATCACACAGAAATACAAAAATGGGAGAAGACATATATGTTAATGATTGCCAATTGAGTTCCAAGTGTACTATTTTAAAAATAGAAAATATTCCAAATATGCTTTATTTGGAGATTAAAGAGATGCATTAAGTTGTTGACATAAATAGGAAAAAAGTGGAATATGTGGAAAGTTCTTGTTAATGAAAAAGATAAGCTTCAGAATAATATGCAAAATATAATCCCAATTGCATATATTATAATAATAAAACCTCTTCAAAGGTGATTTTGCTCATTTCATTTGCATGTTCTCTCTGATATTGCAGTTTTTAACAGTAATTGAAATGGCTTACAAACCATTTCAAAAGAGAAATTTATTTTTTTAAATAATTTTCCTTTAAATTGGTTCTCTTCCTAGCCTCTAGAAAGTTTATTCCATTTGTTCTTGCTGGTTGTATATTCTAGTGTACATAATCTTTTAAGTGACCTTACATAGATTTTTCACCATTTTATCATATTTTCCAATTATTTTACTCCTCATTCTATGCTCTTTATTTTGACCAAAAATGAACTTATTTCCCTTCTATTCCTGAAATCACTCTGCTTCTTGATCTGGTAGAGTATTAATAAGAAAGTTAATCATAACCTGAGGAAGACCAGAAGCATGGGTCTGTTTCATTGCATTGTCAGTGCTGTCGGTAATCTTTGAGTTACTAGTGCAATCAAAACCCATTTGGTAACCCTTTTCTTCCTTGAATCTATACTGAAACCTATAAGCTTGAGGACAAAGTCCCGATCTGTCTCTACCACTCTACCTCTAACACTCAAACAACCCTTGACATATAATTGGTTAAATGAAGAAATAAATAAATGTAGATATTTTTCAAAATGTTCAAAAATTTTACTAAACAAATGTCATATACTCAGAACTTACCATAACTGATGTAGGAATATTTTATAGCCATTTTTATAATTTGAAGATAAATAACTTGCTATCTCACTTGGAAGATATTTGTAAGGGGTACATGGGTGAAAATCATAAAATGAAAAAATTATGTCATTCAGGTTCTATGTGCTGAAGGACCTTGCTATTTAAATTGCAGTGTGTGGACCAGCAGTATCAACATCACCTGGGAAGTTGTTTGAAATGCAGACCCGTAGGCCCATTTCAATAAAATAGAAATAGAACCTATATCATTATAAGAACATTGGGTGATTTTTTTTGCAAGCTAATATTTAGGAAATATCCTGACAGACATCAAATAATACATGTATTCAAAGTGAGCCAAAGCCTGTCAGGAAAGACTTCATATAGAAGGAACTTGGTGAAGTCATGTAACTATAGAATTATAAAGAATAACAGACATGCTCCTGAATGCTAATAACTTTCCAAACATAAACTGAAATAGCTTGAAGTCACCAGTTTTCCTCATATTTGATTTACATTAAACTAAACAGTTTATATTCATTGGAAATAAAAGGAAAAAAACATTTGTTGCATGCCTTTAATACATGAGCCATGTATATCTTGAATCCTCCCTTATCTGCAACTTCTGAATTGATGTGACATCATTCAGGATTGCATCAAATGAATGGTGTAATTAGTTGATGTGAAATTAATGAAGAAGCAACAGAGAAAGTACAAGAGGATTGATGGCCTTAAGGTTGGCAGAGGTAAGTCAGGAGCTCCAAGCCCCCTGAAACTATCAAATGCCCATTAATCTTTCATGAACATGTAGATACATGTAGCTTTACATTTCCATTTGTTTATTTTTTTGAGGAATTGGAATCACAATTTGAAAAAGGCAGAAAGCATAGATCAAATCATAGCAGTTAAGTATAATTTTTACATAGCTCTTATTTTTGTATTCATATTATCTTCTAACAGATTGAGTACTTTTCACAAATGACCTAACACTGATGGCCATTTAGGAAACCTCTGCTCACTGGTTTAAAGACAGCACAAATTGATGACAATAATTTAAACAATCATTGATTAAATAGAATTGATGTCATATTAGCTATATATTGTGATGGTTAATTCTAAAGAATAATGAACAGGTAACATAAAACCAAGGCTACTCCAAAATCCCTTTGTACTTTTCATTGAAATGATTTCTTAAATCTTACTTGCTTTTTCATTTTGCTTATGTAAAATAGTATTAAATGAAATTTTAACTTCTAATTGAAACAGCATAACATGATAGTTGGATGTTTACTGGAAGCATATAAGGAATGCTTGACTACATAGAAGGGAGGAATTAGGATAGAAATTTTTTATAATTAAAATAACTATAATACTTTTATAATATTAAAGTTATGTATGCTCTAACATAATGTCTAATAAAATATTTTGATTAATAGGAATCACACTAAAATTCTGCAAGAAAGTTAATCTTAGATAGGATGATATAATTCCTGTATACGCTTTATACTTAAAAATAAAACAATTCGTAATGAAGACCTTTCTAAACGAGGTGTTTCAGATATTTCACAGTTGTTGCATGTTTCCTTATTTGTTATACAAACTTTTCTTCAAAATATGGCTTTTAAAGTTTAACTACTGTCATGATAAATGAAGATTGTTTTGATTTATTATAGCTTCTCTATATACAATGAGTTTATAACCAACAATGCTGGGATATGAGGCATTTTTCAAAGCAATACATGTGTTTTGGTCTTCTGCTCTCATCTTTTTTTTTATTATATAGTTACTATCACTCCTTAATTAGCTATTTTACATTAAAATGGAATTGTACTTAATCTCTGTTATTTAGCTATCTGCTATTATATAGAAAGAATATTAACTTTATAAGCTATAAGCATTCATCAAACAATGCTCCTTCATTTAGTTGATATTAAATTGGCTTATAATGTCATGATAGCAAAAATAATATGTCAATGATTAACCATGAAGCATCTAATTAAGAAACTAAGTAAAAAAGTAAGCTCATTTTAATATGAATCCTTTTTTTAAAGCAAAACTTAAATAGAAAACAAATTGAGCATGGCATTACAAATTATCTTGCCCCCTTGCTTTAATATTTACAAAATTAAGTATCAATGGCTTTTCATTTTGTGAAATCTCCTACATAAGCCAATCCTGGTGATGCTATAGAAGTAAGGGGTAGTCTCTGGTATCTCAGAATCTAACAACAAGAAATCCCCTTAGGATGCAGAATGTGTGAAAGGTAAGTGGTAGCTTAGAGAAGAAGCTGTAGCTGATGGAAATGGGGTTGTAAAACTTTCTTTCCATTGTATTGCACTACCTTGCTTGTATCATTGCCCAATGACAAGCTAAGAAAGCAGCAATGCAACACCAGGCTGACAGGGAAATATCAGGGCATCCCCGGGTCCCAGCAGCCCTGTAACAAGTGCAGATGAGCTGGCCCATACCTGAGAATCTGACTTGCCTTTGCATCTTCCACAGTTTAAATAAAAATGCAGCATATATCATTGCCCGAAGCTTTCCTGTCATCCCATTTCCTAAGCACCAAGTACAGAAGCTAGGTCACAGGGTTCAGCACCTTCCCAGAGGTAACACTATTGGTCATGAAGGCTGGAAATTGCAAGGAAATATGAGGCTAAGATGGAAAATAATGTGTCACTAGTGAAATTTCAAGCTCTATGGGAGACAAACAAGTACCTAACACATAACGGAGTTCCCTAGAAAACAGAGCTTGGGGCAAAATTTATGTTCTAGTACTACTGTAATGGGCAATCCCAGGGCAATGTGAGTGATGGGAATTGGAAGTGAGGCGGGAAAGTGCAGGAAGCAAATGCAATGGGATGCATTACCATGCTGGTCATGACGGCATACCCTCCAGAAGCTACAGCTCGACTCAGAAGACAAAAATGGCATTTCGTGCCTCTGGTGTCAGTGCCAGCTCAGACCCCATATCAAACATTCTCAAAAAGTTTGCAGGGGCTGTCAAATGACTGCAGCTATTGGTGGAAGCATTAGACATGTATTTTCAGTGGTTGTGATAGCGCCCCTAAGAGGCCCAAAATTGTTTTTTTGGTGGTAGGAGAAAAAAGGTTTCAAAACTTTCTTACACTTAAGTACGGTGTATGTAAAACAACAACAACCTGATACTCATATGGTTAGGGCCAGCTGAATAAACTGCAATGCTCTGTGTAAAATTAAAATGCAGGGAATCTTATTCAAAAAGCAGGAGAAAAGTGCCACTAGGTATATTAAAATATGTGACTTTTTCCTTTTTTTGGCAGTCTAGCTCTTTATGTGTACCTATTGCTATTTAATGTCATTCAAAGTAAAAAAATAAATAAATTTTGGATAATTTTTTTTATTTCATCTTTATATTGTGCAATCACAGTTTTAAATGCAAATATAGGACCATTTAACTCCTTGGTGGAATCACTAAAATTACACAATTTGTTTTTCACAGCATATATATTACTCTCCTTTATTATTTGTATTGTGCAATCACAGTTTTAAATGCAAATATAGGACCATTTAATATAATGCTAGAAACATTGCACAAAGTGTCTTCCACAGTGGCTGTCCCATTTTGCATTCTCATCAGCAATAAACAGGAGTACCTGTTATCCCACATCCTTGTCAGAACTTGGTATTATCAGTGGCTGTCCCATTTTGCATTCTCATCAGCAATAAATAGGAGTACCTGTTATCCCACATCCTTGTCAGAACTTGGTATTATCAGGGTTCTGGATTTTGGCCCTTCCATCTTTGCCTCATTTGAATTAATCACTTGTGAAAGGTTAAGAACTTGTGATGTTACTGAGTGTCAGACAATCCCATTTACCAGGGTAGTGGGGCCCCTACTTATCTCCCAGAGCCACAGATGGTCTTGCATAGAATTGCTGATGCAGCCTGGCTTGGGAAGCTCCACTGCTAATCAATGGGGTCCCTATTCTCTCACACACATAGCTAATTGGTCTCTAAAATCTTAGCCTGAGATTCTGTCTTTTTATGAACAGTTCTAATTGTCTAGCCCAGGTTTTCAAGAAAACAGAGCTTGATGCAAGGCTTATACTCTAGCATGTTATCAGGAAGTGCAATCCCAATGCAGCAAGAATGAAGGAAAAGAGAAATGAGGTGGGTAGAATGCGAAGCAAACACAGATGGTATAATTCTGCACTGGCCACTGTACCACACAAGCTATGAAAGGGCTAAGTGTGGTAGTTGCACTCTCTGGGCCCCCAGGTGAGGTTTTATTTGGGCTGTAATTTGGAATATACCCTCAGAAAAAAGGAAGGGGATGGGGATTTATGTACCGTCTTTGTATTTTATTAAATCTCCTACTGATCAAACTGCTTAAAAATACCCAAGGCCTTTGGGTGTGGTATTTATATAATTCCCTAAGTCCTAGTCTGCCTTACTTAGAATTTTATTAATGGTTTGTTCACTTAAAATCTTAGGCATTACTCTCCTTTATTATTTGTATGGTAATCAATAATGCAATCCTATTTTTCCTTTCACTTTCTGTCCCCTCCCACTTTTTAAGTTGTGTTATTTTCACTTTGTCAGAGCATCTACATGTATGCATTGTTCTTACATTTTATAGCCACCCAATTTATCCAGTGCTTTACAGAGGTTATTTTGCCAAAGTTTCCCCATTCATCTCCAGAATCAATGAAGTTTAATGTCCATAAGATTATTAAAGAAGGGCTCATTAGTACAAAATTACTTAGTATTCGATGTTCAAAATTGACATCTCATACCCTTCCTTTTTGAAAGAAAGCTTACTTTGATATAAAAATAGCACAAATTTTTCAAATATATTCAGATGATAATTATGCATGTTATAATTTTATATATAGTCATGTAGTAGTAAAATCAAAATGTATAATTTCTGTGCAAATAAAGGCTTACAATTTAATTACTAAAATAACTACTCTAAAATAAAGCAAGAAATGAAAAAAAGAAAACACAGAATTGATGAGGGCAACTAGAAATTGCAGGATGTATTGTAGAGCTAGAAATCAAATGTTTGGATAATTCCATTGAATGTTCTAAATTATCTGATCAAAAGACAAAGATCATCAGATTGGATTATAAAAAAATCTAATTTTTAATAATAAATTTATCTTAAAAAAAAACAAAGTAAAAGAAATGATAAAGATTCCACATGCATATATCCACACTAATAGTTATAAAATGACCTTCAGACAGAAAACATTTACAGAAATATGTAAGGCGATCCTATCAAAATAAGTTTATTTTATGAGGAAACAAACTATTTTGAATTTACATATCTCTAATTATATGATCTTAATATGAAAAAATTAAAATTATTAGAATAAACATAAATAATTATTCTGGAAATATTAATACACATTTTTTAGTAAATGATAGAAAAGTTAGGCAAAAATCAAGGACAGACTATTAAAAAAACTAGGATTTATAGAGAATGCTGCATCTATAACTCTTTCACACTATACATCTTTATTTCACACTCACAAGGAGAATTTACAAAGATTAATCATATGTTGCTGGCTATAAAGCAGTGCCAACACATTTCAAAGTGCTGAATTCATACAGAATATGTTTCTGACCTCATAGAAATTAAGGTAGAAATCAATAAGGCCAACACAAATCTAGGAAGACCCCAATGCCTGGATGTTTGAAAATTAATAGAGAAGAGCCTGGTAGAAATTGAAGGTCATGATACGCCCTGAACAGAGTGTATTTTTAACTCAATTATGTGTAAATGAGAAGAGGCAGGAGGGCTTGAGTGGAGAGAGAGGGAGAGAGCAAGAAAGCCAGAGTAGGGAGGTAGGGAAAGGAAGGGGAGGGAAGACAAAGGGAGGGGAAGACAAGGCAGGGCAGGGAGGGGTCTAGGGGAAAGGGAAGTGGGAAGGGGCCGCCACATCTAGCCCATGAGAGATAGGCCCCTGACCTCTTCTGTTAGTGGAAATAAAATTTACTCACATCTTTTCTCTACCCCACTATCAGAGGCTACACTAGCCACACCTTGCCTTCAGACTTTTAAAGATGTGAGGCAGTTATATTCCCTGTGGCTCCTAAACTCTGGTGACGCTGGTCAAACTTTTCAGATGGCTCTCTGAAGTCCCCTTCACTTGGCTGGACTGAAAGAGAGAAATGACTCAGACTTCTAATAACTCTCAGGATGTAAATCCTTTCTAAACCTCTCCTCACCCATCTCCATGACCCTGGAAGCATCCAAAATGATGATATAAACCACATGCTACAAAACTGGTTTTGAAATGCTATAGTAGATAGTTCAGCATCTAAAGTCCAAACATTTAGGAAATATAAAATTCTGAGACAACAAGAAAACGGTAATTAACTTCCAACGAAAAATATTTATACACACATATGTTTACATTTATTACATATAAAAAGGCACATGTTTTATAGGCTACCACATACATATATACAAACACAGAGACAAGCACAACACATATAGTTAATAAACCAGTATAATATTTGGGTATAATAATATACCAATGTATCTCACAAACTATTGAACCAGTTTATTAAACATTAGATAGCTATGACTATTATAGGAATGAAAACTAGTTATCTACTTGAACCCTGAATTGAGGACGATTAAGTCTAAAATTTGAAAATAGGCAAATATACAAAGGGTCATGTTAATTTTAGAACATCAATATTGGTCAACAGAAAAGTACACACAGTTTAACAAAATTGGATTTATTCATAAAATTGGGACAATTATTCTGATTGCATTATTTTTCATTGGAAAGCAAACCACCATTCAACCACCAGGTATATGGTAATTTAGGTGGCTAGCCTCTTACTTAGATAAAGCTAAATACAATACAAACCAGCAGCCCAAAATCCAAAAATTATAAGTAGAATAGTGTGCACAGATGAAATAAAGAAATCCCAGGATTTTACAAATTCTTAAATTTGTTTTTCTTGAACTTATTATCAAAAAATCAAAGAAAAGATCAGGTTAATAAAGAAATAAACAAAAACTAAAGCTAAAATAAGAAAACAATTTAACAAGAAGTCTGCAGCAAAAGAAAAAAAAACATAATGGATACCATATATAAAAAATGCTCAACATCATTAGAAAACAAAAATAAGTAAATAAAGCATAATGTGATGCCCTCTTTTACCTTCAAATTAGCAATCAGAGCAAAAGTGGGCTGAAATGGGCTCTTTGATACACTGCTTAAAAGAGGGTAAATTGCTGTAACCTTTCTGAATGGCAATTTGACAATCAAGGACCTGAGAATGAGTCATTATCTCTGCCACAGTAATTTTACATCCAACTTGAGGAAATAAACTCTAAAATAAAACCTAATGAGTAAAGGCATCTGTTGTAGTGATTTTTTAAAATATATTTTATTGATTTTTTACAGAGAGGAAGGGAGAGGGATAGAGAGTTATAAAAATGGATTAGAGAGAAACATCATGAGGGAGAAACATAGATCAGCTGCCTCCTGCACACCCCCTACTGGGGATGTGCCCGCAACCAAGGTACATGCCCTTGACCGGAATCAAACCTAGGACCCTTTATTCCGCAGGCTGATGCTCTATCCATGGAGCCAAACCAGTTAGGACTGTAGTGATTTCTAATAGTGAAAATAATCAAAATGTCCAACAAGAAAGAATGCTTAATTAAATTGTTATACTCACATTATGAATGTTATGCAGAAGCATAAATACTTTCTCATCTATATTAATAAAAGCATAATATGCTAATTAGACCGGACAGCTGAACGACCTTCTGGATGTCCTTCTGAATGACCTTCCGGACAAAGCTGAGGCTGCGAGGGCCAAGGCAAGCCGCTGCAGCTGTGAGGGCTGAGCCCCTTGCACGAATTTTGTGCATTGGTCCTCTACTCCTCTATAATAAAAGGCTAATATGCAAATTGACCAAATGGCAGAACGACCGGTCACTATGATGCGTTGGCCTGCGGACTGAACGGTCCCAGGTTCGATTCCGGTCAAGGGCATGTATCTTGGTTGCGGGCACATCTCCAATAGAGGATGTGCAGGAGGCAGCTGATCGACGTTTCTCTCTCGTTGATGTTTCTCTCTATCCCTCTCCTTCTGCCTTCCTCTCTGTAAAAAAAATCAATAAAACATATTTTTTTTAAAAAATGATCCCAACTATGAACACATATGCCCCCTAACTCCTGGCAGAAACAAATACAGAACCTCTCTGCAGAAAGGTAACTTTAACTCAGACACAAATGAATTTAATAAAATATAAACTCAAAAAAATTAAATAATGGAAGAGCTAACCAACAACTATGAGTAAGATTTTTTCAGATAAAACTTCCATATATAAAGGGTATAAATAACTTTAGGATCTTTGAAGAAACAAGAGAGTAGAAAAATAATGGCCAGAAAATAAGAAACCATTAAAAATAATAAGAAAATATGGATTAAAAAAGCAAATATAACCTCTTCATAAAAAAATATATGCTATATATTACATAATCCTTTATAATAGAACCCTAATATGTAAATCAACCAAATGGCGGAACGATTAGCAGAATGACCGGTCACTATGATGCTCACTGACCACCAGGGGGCAGATGCTCAACACAGGAGCTGCCCCCAACCCCGACTGGGGGCAACTCCTGCATTGAGCATCTGCCCTCTGAGAAGGAGGCGACTGGTGGCGGCAATTGGAGGCTCAGGGCTGACCAGCTGGCAGTGCCAAGCCGCCAGCCAAGGCATGTGCCAGCAGGGCCCCTGATCACCCCTCCCGCCGGTCACCCCACAGATTGGTCCTGATCATTGGCCAGGCCTAGGGACCCTATCCTATATATTGGGAACAGTCTCTTAGATTTTAAAATTAAAAGCTGGCAAGGCTACTCTGACACTGAAAAAACAGGATGATGCAGCGATGACATGCATGGACTCTGGCTTGCACATTTTGTGGTCAGCCCTGATTCTGACTCTTATAACTGTGTGACAAAATCAATTACTTAACTTCTCTCTGCTTTAGTTTTTCCACCCATAAGATGGGGAAAATGGTACTACTGCCTCAGAAGGATCATGTTATGTACTACTTTCTATTATTAGGGCAAAAAAATGTAGCTGCCCATACAACAGCAAGATGCCTTTCACCTGTATGAAAAGTATGGTCACTGGTGCATGCAGCATCCCAGATTGTGAGAGGGATGCCCATGGGGACCGGGCCTAAAACGGCAGTGGGA
This sequence comes from Myotis lucifugus, assembly GCF_000147115.1. Taxonomy (NCBI): domain Eukaryota; kingdom Metazoa; phylum Chordata; class Mammalia; order Chiroptera; family Vespertilionidae; genus Myotis; species Myotis lucifugus. The sequence goes on along the minus strand of NW_005871054.1, from coordinate 5,920,463 downwards.
CATCCCCCAAAGGCACAGGCCGGGCTGAGGGACCCTCTCCCCGCCCTGTGCACGAATTTTGTGCACTGGGCCTCTGATAATATATAATGCAAAATAAAACTGCATGCATATTTAAATACTGCTGAAGAATTAATAACTAGATGATAGAGCTGAATTTTCTCTCAAGGTGGCCCTTTATTTTCAACAGTGTACAATATTCATAGTTGAATTTGGAAGCAAAGAAATTGATTCTATAAAAACCCACTTATATAAGATTCGCTTCATTTGGACTCATCTATAATAATAAAAGCATAATATGCTAATTAGACCAGATGGCCGAACAACCTTCCTGATGTCCTTCTGGATGACCTTCCAGACAAAGCCGGGGCTGTGGGGGCCGAAGCAGCCACTGCGGCTGTGGGGGCCCAAGCCCCTTGCATGAATTTCGTGCACCAGGCCTTGAGTATGAAGATATTCTGAAATACTCTTTGGTCCTAATGATCTTATATTAAGATTTCTCTTCCTTTTGTGCTATGAGCCAAACTGATAAGAGAAGCTGTTCTATTTATGTTAGTGACCTGCACTAACTTATTCTCATTGCCTGGGGCCTAGGTTTGTATCTGTATGGATGTCAAAATTGATTTTGTCAAAGAATGCCTTTAGAGGAGCCAATTGTGACCTTCTGTCCATGTGAAGCCCTAAAATTATAGGGTTGGAATGTAAAGAATGGATCTGCAGTATAAGCAATCACCTCTGATCCAGCTATTCCTTCAATTCCGAAATGCAGATCTTGGAACTACAATATGCCATGTCGACAGCAAGTGTTTCTTCAGTTTTTCACATGTTCAATACAAGTCTTGAATGAAATGATCAAATGATCCAGAACAGTCATGTCACACTGTATTACTCTCTCCAATAAAATAAAATAAATAAAAAAACAGAAACTTCTGAGCCTAAAGACAGCATTAATTCAAATTTCTGTAATGAAAAAAATAAATAAAGTTGGAAAAAAAGCTAACATTTTTTGAATATATCCTATGTGCCAAGAACTGGGACTGATTTACAATTGTTATTTAATTTTACCTCCACAATAATCTTAAATAAAATATTCAGAGTTGTTGCTTAAAGATATGGCTTCTTGACTGTAACAGCAAAAACAGGTTCAGTCCAGCCTGCATGCTTGGCTTAGTAATTTCTCTGGAGTGACAAAATCTCAGAGATATAACCCCTATCTTCAAGTGTTTCAAGTGGTTCAGTCTCTCCCAACAACAACTGTGTGAGGCTTCTCTGACAAGATCTGATTCAGGGAATGAATGAGGTAGGTTTCCTTCAAGGAGGACAGACAGCTCATAGCCTCTGAGGACAGCTTTCAGGTATTTGGATCGTTGCCCTATAAACCCTGTGCCTCTCTTTTTTTTTTTTTAAATATATTTTATTGATTTTTTTACAGAGAGGAAGGGAGAGAGATAGAGAGCTAGAAACATCGATCAGCTGCCTCCTGCACATCTCCCACTGGGGATGTGCCCGCAACCCAGGTACATGCCCTTGACCGGAATTGAACCTGGGACCTTTCAGTCCACAGGCCGACGCTCTATCCACTGAGCCAAACCGGTTTCAGCACCCTGTGCCTCTCTTGATCAGTGTCAGCCTTCATGAGATCTTTGAGGGGAAACCCTTGGATTTCCTGGAGCCCAGGTCTCAGGAAGAAGACCTCACCTTCTTCTGTCATCAGTCATCCTGTCTTCTTCTAAAGACACAGAGAAGTCTGCATTAGATGTTCCCCCCAGGCCTTCCTAAGATAGATTTCTTCATTACTAACTATTATTCTTATTTTCATTTTAAATGTGTTTTTGCTTTGAGAAATGCTGTCACGCTGATACAGAAATAATAAAAGGGGAAAATAAATTGTAAAGCATTTTTTTTCCTAGATGGTGTTTTAAATGCTGCAGTCCTTCATGGAAGAAATCTTGTTTAATAAAATGTAGCCCTAACCGGTTTGGCTCAGTGGACAGAGCGTCGGCCTGCAGACTGAAGGGTCCCAGGTTCGATTCCCGTCAAGGGCATGTACCTTGGTTGCGGGCACATCCCCAATAGGAGATGTGCAGGAGGCAGCTGATCAATGTTTTTCCATCATCGATGTTTCTAACTCTCTACCCTTCTCCCTTCCTCCTTGTAAAAAATCAATAAAATATATTTAAAAAATAAATAAAATGAATAAGAAGAAGTGAAATGTAAACCCATCATTTTATGCAGATGATGTGATGATACTGTACATTAAAAATCCAGAAATATCTATGGATACATTGTTATAAGTAAGAAGATAGCAAAGTTGTGGGATAAAATGCCAATATACAAACATATATAAATTGTATTGACTATCATTTAGAAATAAAACATTTGCAAATGAAATACTAAATGATACTATTTTAATAGCTTCAAAAATTATCAAATGCAAAGCCACAATAAAATACTACTACACATTAGAATTTAAAACAAATAAAGGCTTCAAATATTGGCAAGGATGTGAAAGAACTAGAACTCTCAAACATTGCCAGGTGATAGATATATCAAGATATATAGATATAGATATATTCACATAGGGAAATTATTTTTAATTTGAAATCACCAATGAATAAATAAGCAAAGTTTTTTAAAAGTTCAGAGATAACTATATTATCATTGACTTTTTATTCTTAAGAAACACAATATATATAAAATAACAAAAATAAAACAAGCTTAATTGTCATTTGTAACAAGTACTATTTTAAAAGTCTAATATGTTATTAGAATAGAATGATATTGAAGCAAATTACTTTTTCAATTTCTTCATATTCATGTACATTAAAAATGAATTGAGACATAAAGTGTCGAATAAGAGAACGTGCCTGCACATAAAATAATTACACTCTAATGGATTTTAGTAGATAGGTTTATTCAAGTATTAAGTATGAAAAATGTGTTTGTGGTGACAAATATAATACGTTTTTCTTTCACTCATATCCATTTAATATAAAATTGCAGACAAATGCACCTCTCCACATATATCAGTCAAACTCAGTTTCCTTGAAACCTAATTTTCCCCCACAGTTTATTTTTCAGAAAAAAATCTACAAGATTGTTAAGAAACTAAATAACTGGTATCTACCTGACATCTCTCTAAAATTTGGTCCATGCATCCAATTGGAATCCTTTTTAAAAATCAATAATGTTGCTTTTTCATCTTTTACTCTAAAACTTAATTTTGTAGTCACATCCATTACTGAATATAATATTAAAGAATAATCAATTATTCCTATAGTAGTACCAATAAGAATTAGTTAAATGAGTAAATGTTACTAAGGAAACTATGAAATTATGTTAAATAATAAGAAACTAGAAGCACTCAGGAAATGAATATACATTTTTTCATTTAATTTATTACATACTTTTGTGTTCAGAGAGATACTTTGTCTTTCAGTATTACACTGTCTGCATTGATACAAGCCCAGAAAATGTGTATGGTAATGTAGAAGCTTTTAAACATTTCTAACTTGGCAAAAATATGAAAATCAGTTCACATGGCTGACGTCTTTTTCCATATTCTATTCCCCAAGATAGACTCAATCCTTTGCCCCTTATTTCATAGAACTATCTTTTTTTATAGGCCTTCAATAATAGGAAACTGCATCTATGTCCTGTTAATAAAATTAGCGACATCACAAGATCCTGCTTATAATTCATGCTTCTCTTTATCTGTCTTTACCCTTCCTTTGCCCTCTGTCTTTTAGTTTTGTTTGGCTTAGTTTAGTTGTGTGTGTGTGTGTGTGTGTGTGTGTGTGTGTGTGTCTTTATATATTCCTAATAGTATGAACTAAATTATATATATACTCCTAATAGTATAAAATATTCAATAAATGGCATTGGGATAAGTAGACAGGTACATTCAAAAGAATCAAAATAGACCACCAACTTACATTATACACAAGAATAAACTAAAAATGGATAAAAGACTTAAATCAAAGTTGTGAAACCATAAAAATCCTAGAAGAAAACATAGGCAGCAAAATATCAGACATCTCATGTAGTAGAATTTTCATGGATACATCTCCTAGGGCAAGAGAAACAAAGGAAAAAATAAACAAATGGAACTATATCAAACTAAAATGCTTCTGCATAGCACAAGAAACCAGCATCAAATTGAAAAGGGAACCCAATGCATGGGAGAACATGTTTGCCAATGATACATCTAATAAGGGGTTAATCTCCACAATATATAAAGTACTCATACAACTCAACAAAAGGAAGACAAATAACCCAATTAATAAATGGGCAGAGGACCTAAATAGACACTTCTCCAAAGAGGGCCTACAAAAGGCCAAGAGACATAAGAAAAGGGGCTCAACATCACTAATTACCTGAGAGATACAAATTAAAATGACAATGAGGTAAGAGGTGCATCTCACAGCTGCCAGAATGGCTACCATCAATAAATCAACAAATGACAAGTGCTGGTGAGGATGTGGAGAAAAGGGAACCCTCGTGCACTGCGGGTGGGAATGCAGACTGGTACAACCACTATGGAAAACAGCATGGACTAAAACTAAAAATGTAACTGCCATTTGACCCAAAGATCCCACTGCTAGGAATATATCCTAAGAGGCCTGAGACACTGATCAGAAAGAATATATATGCACTCCTAAGTTCACAGCAACATTATTCACAATAGCTAAGATCTGGAAACAGCCCAAGTGCCCATCAGTAGATGAGTGGATTAAAAAAGCTGAGGTACATTTACACAATGGGATACTATGCAGCTGTAGAAAAGAAGGATCTCTTACCCTTTGAGGCAGCATGGAGGGACCTAGAGAGTATTATGCCAAGCAAAATAAGCCAGTCAGAGAAAGATGAGTATCCCATGATCTCACTCATACATGGAATCTAATGAAGAAAATAGATCTAAAAACATTAAAACATGCAATGGACTGACATATTTCAGAAGGGGAGAGGATGGGAAGAGATTAAACAAAACTTATATGCATATATGCACAGCCCATGGACAAACATTAGTGTGGGGAACAACTGGGAAGGCTACGATAATACCAAAAAATATTAAATTTTAAGGAAAAATAATTGCTACAGATAAAGACATTTCATAAAATTATAAAAGGATCCATTAATTAAGAAGCTATAATTCTTGCCCTGGCCAGTGTGGCTCAGTTGGTTGAGGTCTTCCCATGCACCAAAAGGTTGCTGGTTCTATTCCAGATCAGAGCACATGCCCCTGTTGCAGGCTGGATCCCCCAGCAGGGGAACCCGCAAGGCTGGCACAGGCTGTGGAGGTCCACAGCTGGCACCAAGCCGCGCAAACATCATGAAGCAGAATTTAATCTATACATTTACTTAGTAGTACTATGGATACTTCATGGGAACAGAATCAAGTTAACTTACATAGTCTCTATAGTTTTCAATCGTTTGACAGAAATCCAGTAAGAATTTTATATAGAAGCAGTTCAGTGTGTCTATTAATGCTATGATTCTTTATTGAACCAAATATTATTAACTTCTTATAATTCTATTTATAGTCTTTCAATGTGACACAAATTAATGTAATCATCTAAAACTGTGGCTTTCTCTTCCGAAGTGATAATTTTTTGAGTGAATAAATTGTATAATAGCATTGCTTTGCAGACCATCGTAGGGAATCTTTATTCTTTGTCTGAGAGTACTTGCAGGAAGGATTAAACTTGGCTTGCCAAAGGGTATATAGAAAGAACATTAACTATGAGGTCACATTGACAAGCATCCATGACCTCTTTCAGTAAACCCCAGAAGATGATATGAATCCTAAAATTTTATACTTTAATAGGGTCTTAGATAAAACCTCTTTTAGTTTGAGTGAGAAGTCTGGGTCTCAGCATGGTTAAATTGTGATAAAAAAGAAAACAGCCATAACATTAATTGAAACAATTCTTTCTGGCCTTGGTTTACAAAATATTTCTCTATCACCTCTTCCAAGATTTTTGGAAGTATGACTGAATGGAAATATCATCAAGATGATGAGTATGATTTGTATCCACAGCTGGTAAAATTAATAGCAAAAGTATCAGTGAACTTGAATTCAGAAAAGTCATGTACCTATTTTGCCTTTATAGCTTAGAATTATTGTGACCCTGTGATGGTAATTTCATCTCATGTACTTTATCACATCATGTGTAAAATAAAAGCAATGCACCAGAAGCGCTTTCCAACTACATGCTTTTAATGTATGCTTGTGATGCAGCTGCAAATTAATAAAAGATCAATGAAGAAGAAATAACATTTATAGTGATGGAATAAACACCAACTGTATTGTAATCATTCTTTGTTCAAGTAACATTTCTGGCTAATCAAAGAAAAGTAAATTTTCCTCATGATTGCTTTTCTTTCAATGCATCCACTCAGATGTTAATCTAGAAAAGTAATTATGAGTCTACATTTTCATTCTCCTTTCAGATATTTGACCTCTGATATGTTTCTCTTTTTTGGTTTTCCTACAGAGAAACCCACTGAAGTCATAAATTAACAGGAGGATGTGTACAGTTGAATGTGCTTTTCCATTTTCAGTGACCTTTTCCTGGCAAACGCGTGGAAGTGCACTATCTGTGACACTAGGAGCTGCTCAGATCAGAGTGCCCACCAACTTTGGAAAGGGCATAGGTTTTTTTGCTACTCACTTGACAATTTTTTTATTTATTACTTTGAATCTGCTATATAAAACTCATTGTTGTTAGTAGCTCGTTAGTCTTAGATTCATTTATACATCTTGGTAGTCAGATGCAATTATTTTTCATTGCAATTAAAATATTTTGGAAAATTGTATTTCATGTCAAGAATAATAATTCCAATAAGGGCAGGCATGTCCAGAGGATGCCAAAAACATGAAACAAATCAACTCTACTCTAAATAGATCTTACCATTTTTCTTAACACAATTCCAAAGTACCAATTTGACTGTAATTTTCTTTTTTTTTTACTTAAGTCAGCTGCTTAATTCGGTTATCCATAATTTTAAAAATAAATATATACTGTTCTAAATAAATAAAATGTATCAAGGTCCCAACTTTTTCTAGATTGTAAAGCAAATTCACATTTATTTTTCAACCTGGAAAATAATCTATCTTCACTTTCTGCATACTCTCTTCTGGGTTTCTTGAAATTGGTTGTATGTTTTTTTGTTTTATTTTGTTTTTTTTAATATATTTTATTGATTTTTTTACAGAGAGGAAGGGAGAGGGATAGAGAGGTAGAAACATTGATGAGAGAGAAACATCGATCAGCTGCCTCCTGCACACCCTCTACTGGGGATGTGCCTGCCACCAAGGTACATGCCCTTGACCAGAATCGAACCTGGGACCCTTCAGTCCGCAGGCCAATGCTCTATCCACTGAGCCAAACTGGTAGGGCTGGTTGTATGTTTTAAAGGTTTACTAAACTTTCAAGTCTCAATACACTTTTTATAATTTAAAAATAAGAAGATGAAATAATTACATCATTAATTGTGATGAAAGATCAATAAACCACCCTTAAATTTATAGCCATAAAGGTATTCCATTATTGAGTCAGCATTAAAATTTTAAAATTATATTTCATTTTATATGACTATAGCTACATTTATTAAGTGCCTTCATTAACAGTGCCTAATTTATTATTTTATTTTTTGCATTGGTTATCTTTATTGACAAGTAGTAAGACATTGAGATTCTATAGAAAAAAATGAGATGGGAGTAGACTGGGTGAACTTTGGGGCATCTGAGCAACTCTTAAGTTTAGGATTTTTTTAAAAAAAATCTTTATTGTTGAAAGTATTAAATATGTACCCTTTTGTTCATAATTGACCCCTTCTAGCCCATTTCTACCTCCCACCCCAGGCCTTCACCACACTACTGTCAGTATCCATAGGTTATGCATATATGAATATAAGTACTTTGATTGATCTCTTCCCACCCACTCACCCCGCCTTCCCTCTGAGATTGGACAGTAACAGTGCCCACTTTAAAACTTTAAATATTTATTAGTGGTTCTATTAGAGACTGAAGTCCTTAGCAACATTGAAAGAAAGCCTGCAGGAATGTTCTTTTGGTAAGATTTTTTTTCTTTGCTAACCCGTTCCTACAATTTTTAAAAATCCACAGAGAATTCTTATTTCTTTAAAACAGTTACTTAATTTAGATTCAACTCTCTGTTAAAATTTTGAGTTGTAAAAGACCATAGGTTTTAATGATTAATTTATTGAGAAAATGTCTACTAAAAAGAACATCTTTATTTTTACTCACATCAGTATTATTAGTGCTAAAATAGTTCAAGCTAATAACATGTTTACTATGTTCTTGGTTTGTACATACTTATATATTTGTATGTTCATATAAACATACTAAAATTCTTAAATGTATAGAACTTTATTATAACTTATTTGATCTAAGATACCATTGTACCATTGATTGCAAGACCTAAGATATACCAGTTCCATGTGCCAGAAAGAAAGAAAACAAAGCTGATAAACTATTACATTAATTTTAATATACAACAGATATTAGAAAGTGAAAAATGTATATTTCACAATAAATTAGTGATGGTATTTATCATTTCTATCTTACACATAAAGTAACTGTAAGAGGAAAAGCAGAGTTATATAACTTGCCTAATATCACAGAGCTAGCAAGGGGTATAGCTGAGTCTAACTTCAAGGTCCTCAGACACTAACCAGTACCTTTCACTGACTGATATAAAAAAGAACTTAATTTATATCAGGAGTCCAAAATGTCTGGAAGAGAACTATGAGGCCAAATCTGGTTGTGCTGAGATAGAAATGATTCTAGTATCTGATATTTTAAAATGATAAGCAAAATCTTTTTCAGGAGGAGTTTAAAAATTCTCACACTGCATATGGTTTTTAGGTCAAATCAGCTGTAAGGAGATATTCTATGTCAACTTAAAAAATTTTAGATATTGATGAGATGAAATTTTATTGAAATAGAATGGTAGAAATTATTGACCAAAACCAGCTCATGTGCATAATTATGTCTGGGAGATAATGGAAACCAGTTCCAGAACCTCTTATGCACTAAAGTCTTAACTGTGGTGATCCCCAAGGAAAATGTGAAGATTTGACTTTTTTGTTTTTATTTTGATTATCTATAATTTCATTTATTCAACACTGCAAATGCACTACTACTGTTTATATGTGAGCACATGCGTAGGTCAACTAAACATGGACTTTGTCTCTTTAACTCTTTTAACCCTATAGAGTGTGATGGCATTACTTTATAAATTAAGGAACTGGAATCAGTGTGTCTGAATAAATGCTGTTTTAATGAGACAGAGTGTTTTATTCTTCAAAATAATTTCCTAGAAATACATTCAAAATGGCTGAAGAAAAATCTGAAAATAAGTCAAAAAAGTATTATTTTATGGTCCATCCTTAAAAAAATACATTAAGAAGTTTATTTCTACCACTGAAAGATTTCTGCAAACTGCATAAGTATTCATAAAGTGTTTTTCAAGAGTACCTCTAATCTTTTTGCTTTATATTACACATTAGAGTAACAAAAATTCTGACAAAAGAGTACAGATCGACATAGCATTTTTCATTATTTGTTTTCATTGGTGAAAAAAAATCTTCATTGTTTAAATATATATTAAGTCAACCAAGCCTTTTATGGGGGGAAAAGGTCTAATAGTGATAAATAGTACATTTTTCACTCACAGTTACCCAGGCATATTCCTTAGACTCTTATATTCTTGTTTTGAAAAAGCCTTGAAGATTAGCCATCAAGCTAAAATTACATTTTAGTGATCTAAACAAACTTTTTTTCCAAGTAAATATTTTAAATCCAAATGGAAAACTAGCCTCAGAATGTAGAGTTTATCATCAACTGGGAGAGTTACCGCTGGTCGCTCACAGAAAAGTATGTATTGTTTGCTTGTTGATATTATTTATTATTTTTTCATACCTCACTTTATTCTGAAGCTAACCTGCCTACTTTTTAAAAAATGTACCTTTATTGTTGAAAGTATTACAGATGTCCCTTTTTATTTCCCTACTAGAGGCCCAGTACATGAAAGCCTGGCCTGCAGGATTGAGCCAAAACCAGCTCTCTGACATCCCCTGATGGGTCCTGGGTTGTGAGAGGGTGCAGGCCAGGCCAAGGGACCCCACTGGTGTACTGACCACCAGAGGGCAGACAGTCGATCAGATGACCAGTCAGTATGACATGCACTGACCACCAGGGGACAGATGCTATGACTGGTAGGTTAGCTTGCTGCTGGGGTCCAGCAGATGGGGACTGAGTGAGACGGGGCCAGACACACCCTGGATCCTTCCCGTGGTCCCTCCCAGGCTGGCCAACCTCCTGCGTCCCTCCCTGGCCCTGATCTTGCACCGGTGGGGTGGGTCCCTCGGCCTGGCCTGCACCCTCTTGCAATCTGGGTTGAGGGACCCTTCCCCTCCTGAGTGCATGAATTTCATGCACCAGGCCTCTAGTATACATATAAGTTCTTTGGTTATTCTCTCCCACACTGCCCTTCCATCAGTCTGTTCCATGCTTCTGGACAGACCAATTCAGAATTTCAGAATTTCAAAAATCTATCCCAAAACACTTATTAAAAACAGTCTGTGTTGCCTGGCCAGTGCGCTCAGGGTTTGAGCATCAAACTATGAACCAGGAGGTCACAGTTCGATTCCCAGTTAGGCACATGCCCAGGTTGCAGGCTTGATTCCCAGTGTGGGGCATGCAGGAGACAGCAGATCAAAGATTCTCTCTCATCACTGATGTTTCTATCTCTCTCTCCTTCTTCATTCTTCTCTGAAATCAATAAAAATATATTTAAACAAACAAACAGAAAACAGCCTGTGCTAAGCACCATTTTACTAAATTGATATTTCTTCCTAAATCTCTGCAGTGTGAGAATAAAAGAACAGGTTTTTTAGTTGTTTAGCACTTAATGTAAAAAGCTTTTCGCCAAATTAAAGGCAGAATTCAGAAACTAAGTATATTGTTTGTTCCTATTATGTATAGACTTGTGCATATATTTATAATGTCTTCTCATCATAAATGTGGAAATGAGTTATATGTATTTAAAGACATAAAATCTCAAAAAAAGTATGCTTCAGGAAATTTGAAACTTAAGATTCTCTCATGATTGAGTGTATTTATTTTCAAGGAAAATATTTTATATATGTAATCTAGAAGAAAATGGAAATATATGCAAATTATGCAACCTAAACAATGCTTTTGAAAGAAGAAAGAACAATAAATATTTAATAAAAATGGAAATATGAAGCCAGACAAAGTGAAATTTCAGCAATAATTTTAAACTATACAGTTCACCTCAAGAATGAGCCCATTAGCAGTTTATCCTCCTATCAGAAATGGTGCTGGCAGTGGAGGGGGTTTGGGGGGTGTGGAGAGGAAAAATACATAAAAATAAATGATTATTTCTGAAAAGTGAGTTACTTTTTGTGCATTTCACCCCTCCAGGATGATCTTATTTATATAGACAATGCCTGACAATTTTCATCGTATATGAAATACAATGTTACAATGAACCCCACATTATTAAACAATTACTCTGTCACAGACACAGAATGCTAATTATTTCTTTTGAAGAGCTTTTTATTATTACTCTATACGTTTTCAGAGCTTTTGAATTGAAAGCAATCTTAGTTTAGCTCAGAGTGAATTGGGTGATGGCAGATATTCTGAATTGCATTTTAAGACAATGATACAATGACCAAATGAGTACATGCCTAAGACATAGAGGGTGAGTTTTATTTGTGTTCATTTTTTATTTAATACAATTAAACCATTAAATTGTTACCCTATACTCATGAGTGTGCTATATGTAAATTAAATGTTTACACATGAATAAGTTCTATGTCTAAATCTGTAAAATATCTGGTCCTGTAGATAATGTCAAATATTTATATTTCAATAAATTTAAAATCTGAATTTTAAGTTGGCATTCTCTTGCAAGTTTTTATATTTTGAGCTTCAAAGATAAGTGTGCTTTAGAACTGCTCTGGGTCAAAGTGCAAACTTGCAAATTTGGCTTCTGCAGGTTCTGCTTTCCCGTTCATCACCAGTACTTTCTCTTCTTCATACATTGCTATCTCTCTTCATATATACACTGAGTGGACAGATTATTATGACCACCTGACGTCTGTAGGCAAATTGGCTATAATTTCACACTGAAGTTGCTAGAGGGCCAGACCATTATAAACAGGGAAGCAGGTTGTTTACCATGACAGAAGTGATTTTTTTCTGAAGATATGGGTAAACAACGTGATTTAACAGCCTTTGAACGTGGGATATGTATATATACATATATATAACTATATATATATATACTACTATTAATTAACTATATATACTAGTACTAATTAACTATATATTAATTAGAATTAATTAACTGCTGCAGAAAATTTGAGCACACATTCATATTTAACAGTAATATAACCAAGAACCTCCCCTACAGGGTCAATTTCAACACCTATTGGCTTAGAGAAGGTGAAGTCCGTGTACAAAGCGTGCAGCATGACCTCTCGTGCACTTTACCTCTCCTCTCTTCTATTGCTCTGACCTTAGAGAGACCTGAAGCTGAGTGGGCAGGGATTTGGGAAGAGTGAAGAAGATACACAAGACAGAGGTACCCTAAAGAATTAAATTGTGAATCATTATTCCCTGCAGTCACCAGGCTAAGAGAGAAGATCTAATAGGAAATCAAGTTTGGAATTAGAGTACTACCATACTGCCTAGAACTAAGTATCTAATAAACAAATTGAGATTGTTTTGTATTTATCTATTTCATGAATTAAAAGAACCACAAGTGTCTTAGTCAGTTTGGGCTGCTCTAACAAGTTACTGAGTGGCTTATAAACAACAGACATTTATTTAGCACAGTTTCTGGAGGCTGGGAGGAGAATAAGTGCCAGCATGGCTGAGTTCTGGTGACAGCCTTCTTCCAGATTGCAGACTACTGACTTCTTTGGGCATTTTCACAGGGCAGAAAGAGAGGGAGCTAGTACTCTGGCCTCTTAAAGACAACCATCCTATTCATGAGGACATAGCCTTCCCAAAGGCCCCACCTCCAAATACCATACATAATAGCAATGGGGATTATATGGCAACTTTCACTTTTGAATTTCTCTTTCTCCAAGGTAAGGTGAAATAAAAAACAGAACTTTAAGAAATCACCTATTCAGTCTGATATAGCATCAAAACCCCCACGGGAATTTCGTGTCGAAGGACTCAATTTTCTTCTTTTTTAATCCCATTTTCTGTTACTTTCCTTGTCACTTCCTTTGTGTACTCTATGATCACCTTGCCAAATGCCAACATTTACATAAATGTCAGACTTTCAAGTGATGAGAGCCAAGTTAATAAACTTCTGTGCTCTCCAGCAAGCCCATCTATATGTCAATGTTGAAAGAAATAGCTAATAGACAAATAAAATTACTAATAAACAAATATAAGAATTTCCTAAAATATAAGGCTTCCTGAAGTTATATTGGGAAAAGATGTTGACTATTATTACTTTTGAAAAATGAACTACACTTTGCTGATGAAAAATTAAACATTTTTGAAATTATAATTCCATCTCAAAATGCTTATGGCAATGATGGCTTACATTGACACTGGGTCTAGAAGAGGTAATTATAAGGCCCTAGAGGTAATTTATCCCTGACCCTTTGATGTCTAATAAAACACTAATGATGCAGCTCAAATCTCTAGGCTAAAAACATCTTCGGTTATATAACATGCAATGTTGGTAGAGGAAAACCAACTAGAGGGTTCTTATGGTAATTTAACTCCTTTTATATGACTACATTCAGTCAAGGCCACATTTAGGATAAGTTTTTAAAATAAATTCCCTAAATTTTTCCACTCCACAAATCTATTCTGCCTCTTCAGTGCAGTACAGTAAATCCTCACTTAACATCTTTGATATTTTTGTGACTTTCAGGGAAATGATGTATAAAGAAACCAATTTAGCCCAGCCGGTGTGGCTCAATGTGACCCATGAAACAGGAGGGCACAGTTCCATTCCCTGTCAGGGCACATGCCCTGGTTTTGGGCTGGATCCCAAGTAGGGGATGTGCAGGAGGCAGCTGATCCATGATTCTGTCTCATCATTGATGTTTCTATCCCTCCCTTCTTCTCTCTGAAATCAATAAATATATATTTTTTAAAAAGGAACCAATTTTAGCACAGGCTCATTGATATAAACAAGAGTAAGTTCTTAAGTAAGCTCATCAAAGTTATAGCAAAAATGACACTGAACAGAACAATGCTATTTGAGAACCTGTTGTATTTGTATTTCTCAAAAACGCTCAGGGGAAACTGTGGATTTATGAGTTTTGGAAAGAAATTTGGCTCCCACATATATTCCTAAAAATCTGATTCTGGGTGAACTTTATGTTTCTCTGCAGTTTTAAATCTTTTTAATTTGAGGGAAAATTACTCAAACACATTTCACTTCTTTTTCAGTATATACAATTTTGCTTCTACAAGCTACATATACAAAGAAGCTACCTTAGGAAATAATTCCACAGGTTTCTTGGCTATTTCCCATTTGGGGGAGAGTAGAAAAAAGGTTTCCTAAAGGAATACAGAGTAGTCAAAGAACTTTCGAAGGACATTGAACACCCTAGACATATTTTGCAAATGCTAGTTATTGGCAAGCGTTGGCACCTTGGAATTCACATCTAATTGTTTTTCCATGAAAGTTTTTGAAAATAAAAGAGAAAATGAAAAATTCTACTTATGGACAAAGAGAATGAGAAACTAACAAACTTTAGGTGAGAAAGGTCTGCCTTTTTACATTTCAATTTAATCTCAGATATTCCAAAAATGAAAAATGTTATTTTACATAAATGCTATTTTTTGTATGATATTTAAAAGACTTAAGAGTTTTTGTGTGGAAACATTCTCTATCTTCTTTGATTAAAGAGTTTTGTTGTCAAATTACTATTTCTATGCAGCAAATACTACTTACATATCTTTTTCATAAAGAATGACAATTTTCTATATTAAAACTCTAGCTAAAACTCATGAAAATTTGATGTAAAATATTTAAGTCTGTTCAACACTTGAAGATATTAAGAGAACATCTGTACTTAACTATAAAATAATTTTTATTTTTCTGACGTGGAAAGTAATATCTGTATTTACTATTTAATGAGCAGGCTATCCTGTGTTTATAATTTTATCATCTACTGAAAACTGAAAGTAACATTACTCAATGCAGTGCATTTGCAATAACTGGTACGTGGATTCAGACGGTTTATCCTGGGGTTATCCTAAATTTAAACCTATAATGATGAAAAGTTCTGCAGTTGTACCAGGTTTAACATTCTCTAGTTTCTAACTTATGATAAGGAATTAAATCCAATTTCACAGTTTGGTAAGAAAAATCTGACTCTCGTAGAGGAAAAAAAACAAAAACAAACACTTTAAGTCGCCTGAATTGTATTGCATCCTTGGTTCCCTGTGGGACTGAACATGACCAGGTATTGTCCCCTCTCTATGCTCCCCATTTAGTTTGTAGGAATAAAGAGTGGGGAGAGCACTAGTCAGAGGGTCAGGAGATACTTTTTTGGTATCACCACCAACTGAAATTTTCTGACTTTGAGGCCTATGTGGTTTCTATGGAAAGTACTTAATAGTTCCAGGCAACACAATCCCAATTGTTCTGAATAGTACTAACTAGTTTCATACTGAACATAGAATATTACGAACCAACAGACTTTGATCTCTTATTTTTTTCTGACTATCATTGAAAGAAAAGTGATGGAAGGAATCTAAATAACGTCGGTGTCACTTGGCATTTCAAATTAGTAGCAGGTCACACGTAAATTAATTTAAATCTATATTATCTGTCTAAATTCTGTGCTAAATTTCTGAAGATACCTCTGAGGATTATATTCTTAAGTCACTAAATTGTTGTATAATAGACATTTTGTTAAACCGTTAAACCCAGGAAAGTATGAGTGAGTGAGGTAGGCACTTTCTAGAAATACTGTAGATGAAAAAAAGATCTTCCCCAGATGACTTATTGAGTGCTCTGTAAGTAAATTAATCATTGTTGCCGCCTCTGACATGATAAAGTTGTTTGGCACAAATGAGGGCATATATAAAATTGATGAGCAATTTCTTTGGAATTACAATTGAGATGGGATGAGCTGCCAAGATTCTTTTTATGAAGCAATCTCACAAGTATTCTCTTAGGTTGAAATTCTTGTCAGAAGATGTTAAACTCAGGCTCTGCTACTTGTTTAAAATATGCATATTCGAGAGTATACACACACCTAGTTGAAATCAGCTAAGAAATGTCAGATTTCTATCCCTAATTATCCAAAATAGAATGAATTCACATAATTTAGAAGGAGCCCTGGAGTGGGACTTAGGAGTTATCATATCAGCTAAACCTTTATCACTTACTGAGTAACTTTGCTAGGAACCCAAATCTGTCTGGGCTCCACTCTCATTTAGAAAAGACAGAGGCTGGTTTAAGTCAATGTTTTTTCACCTCACAGTCTGTTATGGGTTAAATTTACATACTGAAATCCTAACCCCTACTACCTCAGAATGTGATCTTATTATTTGGAAATAGTATCCTTTCAAATGTATAGTTAAATTAGGATGAGATCACACTGGAATAGTGTGGGGCCCTTAATCCAATATAATTAGTATCAATTTGGAATGGCATAGAAGTATGGGACAACCAGTTCCTTAAGAAGTAAGAAGAGACATCTCAATAAAATGCCAATTCCCCTTTGAGAGGTTAAGATCATGTTTTGTGAGAAGCATGACTTAACTACTCTTTCATTATAGACAGCACAAATTTAAAAAGTGTTTTGGGCATCATGTTTATTTTAACGACTAAATAATAGCAAGTCATATAGTATAAAGATTGTTTTGTTGACAGAAAAACCCCAGGATATTTAGACAAAGAGTACTACATAGTGGTAGGCCAAATAATTGCCTCCAAAGACATCCAAGTTATACCTTTGAACTTGTGACTGTTATCTTAAAAGACAATAGGGATTCTGCAGATAAGATTAAATTAAGAATCTTGAGATGAGAAGATCATCATGGATTATCTGGTTGGGCCTATAAACATAACCACAAGTGTCTTTTTAAAAGGAATGAATAGAGAGATTTGACTATAGAGGAGGTGGAAGATATGTAATGACTGAACAAGAGATTGGTTTAATAGGAGAAAGAAGCAACAAGCCCAGGAACACAGGAATCTCCAGAAGCTAGAAAAAGCGGAGAAGCCATTTCTCCCCTCAGAACCACCAGAAGAAACCAGCCTGTGGACTTTAGCCCATGGACTGAGTTTAGACTTCTGACCTCCAAAATTCTAAGAATATAAATTTGTGTTGTTTTAAGCCACTAAAAGTTACAATAGCAGGAGGAAAATAATACATATAACAATTCTCACAATCTTCCCCCTAAACTGGGATTCTCTTTCCCTCCTATGTAATTCCTTCTCCTCTAGTGCAAGGTAGGCAACCTTTAGCGGATTGACTCCAATTCTCTCTAGCCCACTGGGTTGCTTAAGAATGAAGGATTCATTAACAGATAGGGCAGCTTTTTCTCTCTCCTCTGCTGTGAAGGAGGCAATTTTTCACCTATTTAACCCAAAGGAAAGCAGGTAGATACATAGCGTGTGTGCCATGAATTACCAGGAGCACCATAAAAAGGAAATATGGTGTCACTGAAATACTCAGTATATAGTGACAAGCCACTACTATTAAAACTGTCATTTAGGAGGAGTGGTTTTGTGAGGTTTTTCAAATCATTCCACTTATAAGGTGTACAAGCAGATATTTAAAATTCTCTCAGCCATTTTAAATATATTTCTTGAAACAATAGTGTTTATTCTCTTTTCCAACCTAAAAGTAAAAATTTCATACATTTTAAATAATCTCAATAAATTTGGAATCAATGAAAAACATAGATTATCCACCTGGTGATTGACATTAATCTAAATTGATGTAGTTAAAGAAAAAATACTTCCAAAAAATAATAGGTATTTTCTAGCTAGGCTTTCTCATTCTTGTGGAAATGGCCATGGTAACAGATAATTATACTCAGGAAGGGTAAAAGGAGATCAATTTTCTTTGAGGAATTCAAGTCATGCAATATAATATTGTGAAGTATTTTTTAAATGGTAGGAACACTGTTATTCACTTATTATTATAACTAGAGGCCTGATGCACGAAATTTGTGCAAGGGGCTCGGCCCTCGCAGCCCTAGCTTTGGTCTAATTAGCATATTAGCTCTTTATTATATAGGATATCAACACATTTTACCAGTAAAATGGCAAAATATGAAGAAAGAACAGATCAAAACCATAATAAAGAGAACACTTAAAACAAAGGCAGAGGGGGGAAAAAAGGCACATGACTTATAAGGAAAAACATGTAATGAATGAAAACTATTGTTGGAAACAAAACAAGCCAGAATCCAATGAAACAATATTTTTAAAGTGATAAAAATGATGCCAACAGAAAGTCAGCAAACCTTCTACAAAGGGTCCATTAATCTCTTAAAAATCTTTTGAAGGCAAAATAGCAGACCTGTACTACAAGAAATGTTGAGAAGTTCTTCAAATGGAAAGCAAATGATAACAGATAGAAACAATTGTATACAAGGAGTGACGAGTTCCAGAAATGGTTTGTACACAAAAAACAGAAAACCATTTTCTCTTTACCTGATTTTCTTAAAAGATAATTGTTTTAAGCAAAAATAACAGCAATATGTGTTCGTAACAAATATAGTGGTAGAAGGTATGATGATAGTACAAAAATAGAGGGTACTGAAAGAATGTTGCTAAATTTTTCTCAGTGTCTTCTAAATAATTTTATTCTACTAAATCATTGTATTCGACTAAATGTAGAATATTACGACTAATAATATTATCAGTAATATTACTGTGATAATTCAAAGGTATTTACTGTAAGCATTAGAAAAATCACTGAAAGCACACCTTAAATTTATATTATGTCACGTATATTTCAATATAAAATGGAAAATCACTAAAATTAAAACAAAGAGTAATACTGTTTCTTCAAAAGTGAAGACAAAACTGAATAATAAATATAATACTCCAAAGAAGGTATATAGTATACATTTCTAACACATAAATGATAGTTTTTTACATGTAATGACATTGAAACTTACTTCTAAGATTTTAATTTAATTTTCAATATTTCAATAATGGAAACTTTGATCAACATCAATGTCTTATATACGACTTTTCCCTTCTCCCTGCTTCTCTGGCAAAGGGAATGAAGAACGATGTTTAACCAAAATGCCTTCTGCAGGGGCTTCAGGGGATAACTGCCCCACTCAGGTGTGGCTGAGGATGAGCCTTTAAAATCTTTCACTGGATGAAATACCACAAATCAGTTTTTCCATAAGGAAGTTCTACTCAGTGGATAAAATGGGATATGGAGAGTTTCATGTGTCAATACTATTGTCTTTAGAAAAATTAGATACAAAGACCTCTAAAGTCCCCCCCCAAAACCCCTGCTTTGCACAGCATTGTTTTGAGCCATATAAACTGAGCTCTTTTAAGCTGTTTTCATTGACATGTTCTTCCCTGCCTTCAGATGATTGAGTGAAGGCCTATTGAAACTGGATGACAGTCACTACCTCCTGACAACTGCAAAGCAGCAAGATAAAAGGGGGTGGCAATGCAATAGGGTGATGACAGCCAGGCACTCATTTGTCAAAAAATGTATTTGAGATGAGTTTTTATAAGATTTCAGTTTGCTGGAAGACACCAGGACATATTTGCTCAATTGCTAGTTTTGTTTTTAGAAAGTACTCTAACATTGAATAAATACATCATAGACTTGGGGAATAGAGAGCAAAAAAAGTGGGGAAAGTCAATATTGTGCTTGTTTGGGGGAGTTGGGTAAATGGGTGATTTTTTTTGACATTATGATTATAAATTTAGATATTAACATCTACATGAGAGAAAATAAGCAGCCAAACAAATAAGCACAGTAGTCTCAAAGGACAAAAATTAGATTGGTCTTGCATCTGGGAAAATGTGGGTATTCTAAAACTCACCCCCTATTTATATCCATTCACCCCCTATTCTGGTTAACTAAGCTTTAGACCAATTTCTTCCCGACTAGAGGTCCCTAACCTCCCTTTTCTTAGAATCTCATCCATAATGTCCTCTAGCATTTTTCCAGTAGCTCATTCCAGGGCTTAAAATCTCTTCCCTATAATGTTTCAGAGGAGTTGAGTTCAATCTCTCCTCTATTGCAATAGACTTGAACAAAGTCTTCCTTAGCTGTTTAACTTTGTCCAGGGAAATTTCCTTTACAAACCAAGTTTATTAAAAAGATAAATGTGCAAAAGGAAAGAGTCAGATGACTTTTTCCAGAGATTGTGAATTGCTAATCTACACTAATAAAAGAGAAACATGGTAATTAGCGTACGACCACTACCCTTCCCATTGGCTAATCAGCATATCCTTATGCAAATTAACTGTCAGCCAAGATGGTGGCCGGCAGCCATGCACTGAAGCGAACAGGGAGGCTTGCTTGCTCCAGTGACAGCTGACTCTAATGTTCCCCGCCTGAGTTGCCGGCCTCTCAGCTGCAACTCTAAACAACTATGTACTTTGTTGCAAATAAGAAGCTAAACAAAACCCCAGAAACCGGCTTTCAGTCAGCCAGGTTCAGCCAGCCGGAGCCGCAACATTGTATCAAATACAGAAAGGAAAAACAAAGGCCAAGAAAACGGCTTTCAGCAGCTGAGGCCTCAGAGCTAAAGCTGGCCCAGAATTAAAAAAAAAAGGAAAAAAAGGAGCTGTTTGGGAGCTTTAGTCACCCGCCAGCCGAAAAACGG
>NW_005871054.1:5886907-5899018 GCF_000147115.1 Myotis lucifugus | reverse complement strand
CTCCCCCATTGGGCCCTGCCCTGAGTGTGACAGGGGTGCAGCGCCCCCAACCCCCCTGACCCGCCCTGCTCTGTGTGTGACAAGGGGGCAGTGCCCCAACTCCCCTATCGGCCCTACTCTGTGAGTGACAGGGGGGAGCTCCTCAACCCCCTGATCAGCCCTGTTCTGTGCATGACAGGGGGAAGCTCCTCAACCCCCTGATGGGCCCTGCTCTGTGCATGACAGGGGGGAGCTCCTCAACCCCCTGATCGACCCTGCTCTGTGTGTGACAGGGTATGGAGCCCCAACCCCCCTGATGGGCCCTGCTCTGTGAGTAACAGGGGGCAGCGCCCCAACCCCCTGATGGGCCCTGCTCTGTGCGTGACAGGGGATGGCGCCGCAACCCCCCTGATGGGCCCTGCTCTGTGCGTGACAGGGGGCGGTGCCCCAACCCCCCAATCAGCCCTACCCTGAGCGTGACTGAGGGTGGCATCGCAACCTCCCGATCCGCCCTGCTCTGTGCATGACGGGGTGGCGCCCCAACTCCCCAATCGGCCCTGCTCTGAGCCTGACCAGGGGCTGCACCTAGGGATTGGGCCTGCCCTCTGCCACCCGGGAGCAGGCCTAAGCCAGCAGGTCGTTATCTCCTGAGGGGTCCCAGACTGGGAGAGGGCACAGGCCAGGCTGGGGGACCCCCCTCCCCTCCCGAGTGCACAAATTTTTGTGCACCGGGCCTCTAGTAAATATATAAAATGATATCATTTCAGTAGGAAAATGCAAATCAAAATGACAGTGGCATATATTTAACAACCATGGGATTAACTAAATTTTAAAAGTATATACAGTTGATTTTAGGTTAATTAATACAATTACTTAAAAGTAATTTTACAATATTACACTAAAGTAATATTGAAGGCCCAGAAACTGCACTAGTCAGTATGGCCACTAGAGAAATTCTCTCACATGTGAAATGTGAACACAAAGAAATGTGCAAGATTTATTGAAGCATTGTTAATAACAGACAAAAAATTTGGAAAAATAAAAACTCCCATTATTAGAATAATGGATTTCATATATTGATAGGTTTGAATATTATACTGTAGTTAAAATTGGTTATATTTAATAATATGAAGAGTCTGTAAAGCAATAACAATTTAAAAAATTAAATAAATATATGAATTTTAAAAACCTGCTAAGCAATACTAAATAATATTCACAGATACACACTATGATATGAAACTATAAAAAGCATTTATGAAAATTATAACCAATGAATTTATTAGAGTAGTTATTTAACCTTGGGGAAGCAAAGTGAAAAGTAATAGATTTCAATGATCTTATGTAAATAGATAAAGATAACCTGTGTTTTAACTGTTCTCTTTATCATGGTTTTGATCTGTTTTTTCTTCATATTTTGCCATTTTACTGGCAAAATGTGTTGATATTATTATAATAACTGAATAAAAATGTTCCTACCATTTAAAAAATACTTCACTATATTTTATAGCATGACCTTGAATTCCTCAAAGAAAACTGATCTCCTTTTACCCTTACTAATAACAATTACTAGTATCTATTTCAATTGCCATTTCCACAAGAATGAGAGAGCCTACCTAGAAAAATACCTTTCATTTTTTGGAAGTACTAGTATATTCCTTTAACTATGTCAATTCAGAGACTCAAAGGAAGACAGAGGGATGGGAATGTTTATAGTAGAAAAAGAGACAAGGCTTCAGGTATACCTGACTGGAAGCTTTTGGCAAGGAGGAGTTGGAGGCAGGCTAACTAAAATCAGGACATGTATGTAATTGGTTAGGGGAGCACATTTGGCTTTTTCCAGTTGGTCCTAAGTTGGATGTGGAGGCAAACATTAGGGAAGCTGTCATTTTTTCATCAAGTCCTGGCCATTTAGAGCTGCTTGTCACAGTGATTATTGTTTGACTTCCTGGATTGGTGATTGCAGGTAGTTATTTGGCTTGGGGGCTGGTTGCTGAAAGTTGTGGGTCACAGTTCTATTTTTATAGATGGTCTGACCATTGTCCCTTTGTCTAGTCAGTCTACCAATTTATAAAGTTTTACTTATTAAGGAAGATTCATACTATTCATATACGACAAAATGTAATTCAGTGGAAAAATACTTAAAGTAACAAGAAGTATAATTTTATATTAATAAAATAAAATCTAAAATTAAGGTATTATAACCATGCATATTTTGGTGTTTTTTTGCATTTGTTATCACTTTTATGCTCATACATAAGCACAATTCTTTAACTTACATAGTTACATCTATGTTTCCAAAAAGCTGATTCTTAAAACATACAGCTCAAGATGTTTTTGACACTATTATATGATTAAAAATAAAATTTTATTAAGATATCTTTTCATAACTGAGCATTGTAACTGAGACTGGACAATGCACATAATGTATTATATTTCTCTTTTAAATGTTTAAATTTATGAAGCAGAATTAGATATTATGAATAGCTTTAAACAAATCATCATTTTTCCCCTAAGCTAGTATAAAATGGGTGTTGATATATGGTACTAGCTTGTAAAAGAAACAGAAAATTTGGGTGTAAAAAATGCTACTTTTAGGGTCCAAATACATCTATTTTTAAAATAGGTGTTTCCTTGAAGAAGTCATATTATCAAGCTGAAACACAAGCATAACCTCATATATGGTAAAATAATATAGCCTATTTTGTTTTCTTACTTGAATTAATTTTGATGTGGCAAACGTTTCTTAGAAAAGAAATGGCAGGGGTTGTTATTGAGAAAATCATTATGCTTTATATAGGAATGGACTTATTTGAGAAGGGGGTATGGGGATTTACTATGGGGAATTCTCTGGCTTTTTTCTTAGACTCTGTAAGATGCTTGGTATGATTAAAAAAACCTAACTATGGATGACTGCAATTAGGCTTTTGTGAAAGTTTTGTTGGTTCCATTTTTATTGTGGCTGCTGTGGTTGATTCTGTTTTTAGAGGAACAGTGCCCTCGTCATCCAAATGATATTAACAGGGATTTAAAATTGTCTCCCTTCCACTCATTCAGCTTCAAAATCAGGTCAGGTTGTTCTGTAAATGAAATCCCAACTGAAGCTGTTCCTCTTATCCTCTTCTTTAGCTAAATCAGTTCTAGACTTCAAAGCTAAAAACATAGTCTTTTTCAGGAGCAATACAATCAGTGCAGACAAAAGGGAAACTTGTAGATCAGCCTCTTCAAACTTTGAAACTCAGATGAAAAGACCCATTTTAAATTCCATAGACAGTGAAATGTCATAATAATCAGGACAATTTGACCTGTAGGTACAATTTTCTTTTACATATTTGCTTTAAGTGCAGTGGGCTTAGTCATGCAGTCATTAAACTTAGATAACATGAATGAATTTTTCTTTAATAAAAGCTATAGATGGTTTCTACAGGTCAATTCAAAAGTTGTAGCACATCTTCATGAATACATGGAGTAAAAATATTTTTAAAGAAGAATTTATATCCCTGTGCAGCATTCCTGAATTCCTGCCTTATAAATCTAATAACTGACTATATATCCATTTTATCCTGTATAGAAAAAAGGAAAAAGAGATTTTTTAAATTAATATGTTGAGTATCTTTCTTTAAATCTCAGAGAAATATGAAATATAATACTTTAAAAATATCAATTTCCTCAAGAATATCAAGTTCACTATGGATGGGTGACAGTCATAAAATCATAGTTAATAATAGGTGCTATTCTAAAGTTTATGTTACATAGATAGGGGGAAAACAACTTTCTAGGAGAATTAAGGCATTGCAGGAAAAGTAACTTTTAATATGAATTTGGAATTATGAAGAATTATAAAGAAAGTGGAAAAAAAGAAACCTTTATGTGGAGGAAAGAGAATGGACCAAAAAGCATGAAAGGACTCAATGTGTTTGAGGAAGCTCAGTTTGGCTGGGGCATAGAACCTATCACTGAAAATATGTTATTGTGTTCATGACACTGCCAAGAATTTTAATACTGGCTTCTGACAATGAGCAACCAAACAATATGACTATATTGACTATATTTTGAATTTACTTTTTAAATTTTCTTAGAGAGAGTGGAGAGAGAGAGAGATTGATTTGAGAAACATTGTTTCCCTCCTACATGGGCTGACTGGGCTGGGGATCAAACCTGCAACCTAGGAATATGTCCTTGACCAGGAATCAAACTGGTGATACTTTGGTGCAAAAGCTGATGCTCTGACCATTGAGCTATGCCCACCTTTATTTTTAAATCCTCACCTGAGGATATGTTTCTATTAATTTTTAGAGAATGAGGAAGGGGGAAAGAGAGACATTGATGTGAAAGGGAATCACCCATCTTGTGCACCTGACTGGGAATAGAACCTTCAACCTTTTGGTGTACAGGATGACACTCCAACCAACTGAGCATCCAGCCAGGGCTTACCTGATTTGGTTTTTGAAAATATGCCATGAATTATGATCGAAGAATGAGCTCTGGGGAGAAATAGGTGTCAGAAAGTTGGAAATGAGGCTGCTTCAGTAATGAATAATCAAATTCAAAAGTCCATTATATAGGGAGGAAGTAAAGAATCCAGCTTCCAATTACTTGTTAATTGGTCAAAAATGGGAGAGAAAAAGTTAAAGGTTAAGATTCTAGTTTGATAAGGACAGTGGTACAAATAATCAAAATAGGGGATATTATAGGAGAAGTTGAAGAGGCTGGGACAGAGAATGAAAATAGAAATAAATGAGATCTTTATATCCAGGGTGATTTTGAAATTCCTAAAGGACACTCATTAGCAAATTAGACATACAAGTCTATACCTTGTCCCATAAACCCTCAAATTCCATAGTTGGTATTCTGTCAGCTGAAGAGTTCATCCTTTGAACAGTATACTAAGTGAGAAAAGGTCAAGAATGAAGCTCTAAGAAGACATAGCATTTGAAGGCATGTGGAGGAAGTGGATTCAAATGGGAAAACTAAGAAAAAGTCACATATTAGAAGTTGTCACTGGTAATGATATTATTCTAAAATCCAAAAGAGAGCATTTCCAACAATTCACTAAACTCTGTCAAATGACAGCCCATGTATCACAATGGTGCTATGTTACTACTTTCAGGAATGTTTTGTTAATTTTCAGTTCTTATTTTGTCAAACCACCAGGTGACAATTATGTACTAAATAAAAAAATTCATTACAGTCATGCCTTTTTTCTTCTTTTATCTTGCACATATACACAATAAATGAATGTTGCATGTAACAACATTTTTTGGGTTTGTTTTTTTTTCAATCTAGCTGTGTCAATTATAGATTGAATTTGACTGAGAATAACAGAATGCCAAAATATCATTCTTTAAACACTCCAGGATTTAATTTCTTATGTTAAAAAAATAAATGTAACTCTCTCTGGCCTATTATATTAGCTTTATAGTATTCTGGATCTGGCTCTTCCACATAACAGTCTACTTCACCCTCTTACCATGTGGCGTTCATTCTCAAGGTTAAGATGGCTGCTGAAGCTCTGGTTCTCACATCTGAGTTGCCAGTCTAATGAAAAAGAAAGAATAGGGATTAAAAATGATGTCCCTCTCCACTGAGTCCTATCCTTTGAAATAACCTTCCCAGAATTCCCTCCCACAATTATGTGTACTTGACCACATCTAGCTTCAATAGAGATTGGAAATGTAACATTTGTTTCTTGTAGCAATGGACCAGGATAAAATTTGGAGTCTGGTAAAGAGGATGGATAGTTGGTAGGTTACTAGCTGTCTTTGCCATGAGTTCCTAATATATGGAAGGGCATGGCTAGTTTTAAAAAAAACATAAAAATATATTTAAGTAGTATCCTTTCCTTTCTTCAAGTAACCAATAGTCAACTAGAATATATGTAAACCCAAAATATAAAAAATAGCATTAGGTCTGTATGTGTTTTCATGGAAAACATGATACATGATGGAATGCACTTTCCAAGTGGCTAAGGCTAGGACAGAACACGAAAGAATGAAAGACTTTTATGGGCATAGAAAATGATATGTGATAAAGTACCAAAAATAGCATGGTGAAAATAACACTGGGCCTCAGAATTTGAAACAGAAAATTCAAATCCACATTGAAAACTTAAAAAAATTACTTATAGACTCAACTAAGATGGTGGCATAGGTAAACACCTGTACTTGCTGCCTCCCACAACCATATCAAAATTACAACTAAAATACAAACAGCTATCATCCAGAACTGCAGAAAAGATGGCTGAGTGGAAGTACAACTAGAGAGGTAAAGAAGAAAGCACATTAAGACTAGTAGGAGGTGCAGAGGCACGCAGGGAACGGGCTGGCACCCAGGTGTGCCGCTTTTTTAATCAGGAGGGAGATACAAGCTCCCGCTTGCTCTGACCTCCGGTGCCCAGCAAGACTTTGGGGGATGCAGACACATACGGGGAGAAACTGGACTGTCTGCATTGGGGCAGGAATGCGGGGGTGGCTTTCTTCCAGACAGAGGTGCTTGCAATGGTCATTGTTCCTGAGGTGGGACCTCCCCGGTGCAGGGCTGACTGGCAGCCATTGCTGTTTGCTCTGCCCTGGAGATTCCCTGAGACCCTGCCCCACAAAATTTACAACCCCACCCAAGCTGTGCACAGCGGTTTTTGCATATGAATGGCCGGTCCTTTCTCAGCCTAAAACCTGTCAAACTGCAGCTGGGTCAGGGAGCCTCAAAGCTATCAAAAGAAGGCAAAGTCCTTTGGTTGATCTCTCCCCCTTACCCCCACAACCAAAGCATGCAAATAAGCCTAACCAATGGACACAGACACCAGGGGGATGAGGGCATGAGTGGGGGTGTGGGGGACAATGGGGCAATAAGGACACATATGTAATACCTTAATCAATAAAGAAAAAAAAAAAAGAAGGCAAAAGCCAGCACCGCAGCAGCCTGTCTTGCTTCACAGCTGGGCCTCATTTGGGCACTTCCAAACCCCAAACAAAGAGAAGAAATCTGCAGATCTCTCTGTAGCTCCTATTGGGTGGCCCCAGCCAGTGGCTGACTTTGCACCTCCTTGGAGATCCAAGAGCCAGTGTACCCAGTGGTCAGGGTGAAACCATACCAGATTACAACTCTTCACATTCATAAGTGACACACTAAAGGGGCAGACTCAGTGAGCACCAAAGCCCCACTGAAGTAAGTCCTGTTGCATAAGGGTGTCTCCTGCACATCAGCTCTTCCATTGTAGACACAGATGGTCCTCACAGCCAATTGGCCTGGAGGTCAATTCCTCCCAGTGATACCAACAGGAATCAAGGCTCAACTACAAGACTGTGCACACAGCCCACAAAGGGGTGTACCAAGAGTGTCCACCTCTGGTGACTGGGGAGGCCTACTATACAAGGCCACTCCATCAACTCAAGGAGACTTAGCAGCTACACAATACATAGAAACAAACAGGGAAACAGCCAAAATGTGGAGACAAAGAAACATATTACAAATTAAATAAATGGAAGAAAGCAAACTACTGGATATAGAGTTCAAAACCACAGTTATAAGGTTACTCAAGAATCTTCTAAAAACCTCCGAGGAACTTAGTGAGACCTTCAAGGATCTTAGTGAGAATGTCAAAAAAAAATGGAAAAGGACAAGTCAGAAATTAAGCATACACTGACTGAAATAAAGAATAATATACAGAGATTCAACAGTAGAGAACCTCAAAAATCAAGTCAAAGATTTGAAATACAAGGAAGCAAAAAATACTCAACTGGAGGAGCAAAAAGAAAAAAGAATCCAAAAATATGAAGATAGTATAAGGAATCTCTGAGACAACTTCAAGCATACCAACATCCAAATTATGGGGGTGCCAGAAGAGAAAGAGCAAGATATTGAAAACCTATTTGAAGAAATAATGACAGAAAACTTCCCCTACCTGGTGAAAGAAATAGACTTACAAGTCCAGGAAATGCAGAGAACCCCAAACAAAAGGAATCCAAAGAGGACCACACCAAGACACATCATAATTAAAATGCCAAGAGCAAAAGACAAAGAGAGAATCTTAAAAGCAGCAAGAGAAAAACAGTTAATTACCTACAAGGGAGTACCCATATGACTGTCAGCTGATTTCTCAACAGAAGCTATGCAGGCCAGAAGGGAGTGGCAAGAAATATATATTCAAAGTGATGAATAGCAAGAACCTACAACCAAGATGACTCTACCCAGCAAAGCTATCATTTAGAATTGAAGGTCAGATAGAGTTTCACAGACAAGAAAAAACTAAAGGAGTTCAT
Source organism: Myotis lucifugus (assembly GCF_000147115.1). Classification (NCBI taxonomy): domain Eukaryota; kingdom Metazoa; phylum Chordata; class Mammalia; order Chiroptera; family Vespertilionidae; genus Myotis; species Myotis lucifugus. Next base: position 5,890,784 of record NW_005871054.1, on the reverse strand, counting down.
CACCACCAAACCAGTATTATATGAAATGCTGAAGGGCATTCTTTAAGAAGAGGAAGAAGAAGAAAAAGGTAAATATAAAAAATTATGAACAACAAAGTGACAACAAATACATATCTATCAACAAGTGAATCTAAAAATCAAATGAATAAAAAATCTAATGAACAGAATAAACTCGTGAATGTAATAGAATCAGGGGCATGGAAATGGAGTGGACTGACAACTCTCAGGGGGGAGGGAATATGGGGGGTGCGGGAAGAGATTAGAAAAAGATCTTATACCTATGGACGAGGATAGTGGGGGGGGGCGAGGGCCTGGGGTGGGGGGGGGAAACTGGGTGGAGGGGAGCTTTGGGGGAGGAGAGGAAATCTGTAATAATCTGAACAATAAAAATTAAAAAAATAAAATATTACTTATAAAGAGAAAATTGAACACGTGTACATGCATACTTCTAGGCCATGAGTATCAGCTACTGAGAGAATTTACATGAAGGTCACCCCCCAAAACTTCAAAACAAGTTTAATAAAGCTGTGAGTGTTGCCTGTACTTGATTTTTTAATTTTCTAGAAGTTCTTATGATTCTTTAAGGAATAACTTGCTATAAACATTGTACAAAGGAAGAAAATAAACAAGTCTACTATTTCTTAAATCTTAAAGTAAGTTTAATGTTAAATGATAAGTTTAATGATAAGTGTAATGTTAAAAAAGGCAAAATACAACATATATTTGAGGTATATATTAAATTTTATACCAAATGCAGATACTAAGGCTATGTTAAAAAATTTAAAATGACTTAAAATGATTGATCTTAAATCAGAAGAATTGTTTTGTATAACGTGCAATTTGATTTTCTGAATTAACTGTCCGTATGATTAATAAGCTATAATCTGTATGATTAAAACATTCTACATGAAGATCAGAATATATATAATAAAATAAGAAAAATATTTGTAGCATATGAGAGATCAAGAATTAAATTTCTCAACATTCAAAGTCCTTTCACACAGATAACAAAATGATTTTTAAAAAATTGAGAAAGAAGACACAAATATGTTCACTAGAGAAAAATAAATTACAATGGAAAATCACATGCATATTCCTCAACCTCAATCAACATTTCAATATACATGTTAAAATTGAGGTTCTTTTTTCTGTTAGATTGGCAAAATAAAATTTGGCAATAGTAAGCTCTAAAGAGTGCTTAGAAAAGGGGTATTTCCATATAGTGCTGATAGGACTAGAAAGTGGTGCAAGTTTTTAAAGGAAATTTAGTGATATCTATTCATATCCTCAAGGCATATACCTTTTGCCACAGCAATTTTATTTCTGGAAGCCATTGAACCTTCAAGCTTGTAAATCTCCTCATTATATATACATTCAGGTATTTATTGCAGCATAGTATATTATTGCAAAAAGCTATAATAAGCTAAATTTCAATACTGAATTGGTTATATAAGTTGTTTGGCTTTGGTTACATAAATTATTGGTATTTTCATATGTAGAATACTATACGACCATTCCTAAAGAATAAGTTAGGAAAATATGCCCTAATATAATAGTATAATCCTGCTTATATTTATAAGTTTGTATATACATATGCACATGTGTCTGTGTGTGTGCATAAAACAATTCTTTTTATTTATTTATTTCAGCAAGAAAGGGAGAAGGAGAGAGAGGTAGAAACATCAGTGATCAGAGAGAATCATTGATGGGCTGTCTCCTGCATGTCCCCTACTGAGGATTGAGCCTGCAACCTGGGCATGTGCCCTTGACCAGAACTGAACCCAGGACCCTTCAGTCCACAGGCTAACACTCTATCTACTGAGCCAAATCCGCTAGGGCATAAAATAATTCTTGATGATAACTTAAGAAACTATAAATAGTGGTGACCTCAGAGGTTTAGGACAGGGAAACTTGGTGGCAATGGGATATAATTATATTCCACCTAAGTCCTGCAATATTGCTTTTACTTTTTAACTCGAATATTCTTAATGAACAACTTTATTAATTAAACCTTGGGTTCATAGGATATTATTAGTCATGGAAATGCAATTACAGAGTATAAAGGTATTAATTTATTTATATTTTTAATTCATATTAATAACTTGTTATTCAAAAAGTTTGTTCTGAATTATACTTCCAACAAAACTATAACAAGATTTTCACTTTCATTACATGTTTATCAATTCTGGATGTTATCAGTATATAAATACACTTGCACACATCACAAATTATATATACAGTAGGTCCTCAGGTTACGTCAGAGATCTGTTCCTACAGCGCGACGTAATGCGATTTTTGAGCCAATTGTTACCTCTGAAATCCTCTTGAAGAGCCATAACCAGGCCTACGTGTTACACCTTGATTTCTCTCTGTCAAAGACAGTCAAAAGAAAATAAACTCTCAGAACCAGAACTGAAGATAATGAAATCCAGAACACAGATTCTGCAAAATCTCATTTAGTCTACTGAGAAGATCTTGCTTTCTGGTCACAGTTCTCATCTAAAATAGATCCAGACACATAGAACCATGGAACAGACTGATGAATTTCCAAAGGAAGGCAGGGTAGGGGGCTGGGAAGAGAATAATTAACCTGGGAACTTATATGCATACTAGAGGCCCGGTGCATGAAATTCGTGCACGGTGGCGGGGGTGTGTGTGTGTGTGTGTGTGTGTGTGTGTGTGTGTGTGTCCCTCAGCTCAGCCTGCACCCTCTCCAATTTGGGACATCCCTCTCACAATCCAGGACTGCTGGCTCCCAACCACTCACCTGCATGCCTGCCTGATTGCCCCTAACCGCTTCCCTACCAGCCTGATTGACGCCTAACTGCTCCCCTGCCAGCCCGATTGCCCCTAACTGCCCTTCCCTGCTGGCCTGGTCACCCCTAACTGCTGTCCCCTGCCAGCCTGGTCACCCCTAACTGTCCTCACCTGCAGGCCTGGTCACCCCTAACTTCCCTCCCCTGCAGGCCTGGTTGCCCCCAACTGCCCTCCCCGGCAGGCCATCTTGTGGTGGCCATCTTTGACCACATGGGGGTGGCCATGTGTTGGTCAATTTACATATTACTCTTTTATTAGATAGGATATGCATAATCCATGGACACAGACAATAGAGGGGTGAAAGCTTGGGAGGAGTAGGTATGATGTGTAAGTGGTCAATGGGGGGAAAACATAATAAAACAAATGGAACATCTGTAATACTTCCAACAATAAAGATACATTTTTTAAAAGTCCTCATCTAGAACAAATAAATAAGTGGAAGAGAAAAAAATGGGACTAGCACTCACAGTTTTGTGTTGTAGATGCATATCACAAATCTCAGTGGTTGGAGATTTTATATTCAAGCACTGCACGTCTCTTATCTGTTACCAAAGGTATTCTGCAAACACTCTTGCGAGCCCCTTCACCCACCCCCAGTGCTGGGGTGCTGTTACTGGTTGGAGAAGTCCTTATAATTCATTTATTTATTCCATAAACAAAGTTTTCATCTTTCCCTTTTTTCACTCTAAACTTTTCCCACTCTCTGTCCTACCTTTGAGCCTCTGTCAGACACAAGTGATGGTGGCTGGCTCCTTTGCCAGACAAGCCCTGAACAAATAACCTCAGCTTGTCCTCATTTGAGTGAACTTCATTTATTTACATAATAACTTTTACCAAAATTTTAAACTTTAAACTGGATAAAAATTGTTTACAGATATTATAAACCTGTATCTGGGAAAAAGATATAAAAAAAAATAGAATTAAACCATTGAATGGATTCTTAGAGAAATTTCTTATATAAAATTTATAGTATTGTATCTGTTAGAATGGCAAAATTATCCATAAGTATTATATATTTGTATAAATATACTAAACTCTTCTTAGCAGGATTCTGAGGTTA
>NW_005871054.1:5799847-5886807 GCF_000147115.1 Myotis lucifugus | reverse complement strand
TCTAAAGAAAAAAAGACTCTGTATTGATCTTTTAACACATATGCTTGCTAGCAGAGGAGTTAAAGGTTACTCCCAGTCAGACAGAAAGTTTAAAACAAGACGTATGTCCATGGCTTCATGAGGAAGGAACTATTAATTTAGAAACTTGGACTAAAGTAGGAGAGCAATTAAAGAACTATTACAGCTACCATGGATCTGAGAAAGTCCTGGCAAAATATCTTTTCCCTCTGGAATTCAATTTGTGACACCTTGGCACCAGAGCAAAAACAGTTGAACTTTCTCAAGCTTTAAATAGTCCCTCGGCTCCACCTAGAGAGGACACATCATTATTGTCTCCAGCTCAGTCTAAGAGCAATTTAGCTATGCCTACTGATCGGAAGGAGAATAAATATCATAAACATAACCATTGGTCCTTTCCAGTCTGTAGAGAGGAGAGAGGCCCTCCCATTCAAAACGGGCTCCCCAAATTAGAAAGGAAGCCTAAACCAGGTCCTGCGGCTCCTATGAGCTCCGTGTCTAAATTTCAAAGGGCGATAAGAGAAGCTGAAGCTAATGGAGATCTTGAATTCTCACTCTGCTTACCAGTTGCATATGAGAATGAGTTTGGTGAGGATGAAAACCCCACCTGGGAGTCTATACCTTACAAAATACTTAAAGAATTAAAATTGGCCTACTCTGAATATGGACCTCTAGCTCCTTACACACAAACCTTAGTAGAAACCCTAGCCAGTAAATGGATGACTCCTTATGATTGGTCACAGGTTTGTAAAGCCTGTCTCTCAGGAGGCGATTACTTATTATGGAAAACTGAATATGATGATCTTGCTAAGAGAGCTGTAGCCATACAATAAGCATCCTATCTCCCAGATCTTTGTTTCTAAATACCATTCTCAAAAAGGAAGGAAGGAAGGAAGGAAGGAAGGAAGGAAGGAAGGAAGGAAGGAAGGAAGGAAGGAAGGAAGGAAGGAAAGAAGGAAGAAAGGAAGGAAGGATGGATGGGAAGGAGGGAGGGAGGGAGGAAGAAAGGAAGGAAGGATGGATGGGGAGGAAGGAAGGAAGGAAGGAAGGAAGGAAGGAAGGAAGGAAGGAAGGAAGGAAGGAAGGAAGGAAGGGAGAAAACAAGGGTGTGGAGAAAAGAAAAGAACTAGCAATCCTAGGATAAATGTATGATTGAAAAGTTAAAATACCAGATAGCTTGGAACATTTTGTAATTCCAGAAAGTAAGGAAATGCTAAGAAAAAAATGATGACGAGGGCATGCCAAAAGGACATAGCTGTCAACATAAAGGTGCTCTCCATGGCCAAGATGGGACAATCTGAGCAAGGAAACAAATAAGGATGGTATTGACTCACACTCCATAGATGAAAATAATGAGCGCCTACTAATATAAATAATTATTTGAATAAAAAAATACAAAGAAAAAAAATAATAAAAGAATAATATGCAAATCGACCAGACAGCCGAACAGCAGAATGACCATCTGGACAACCTTCCGGATGACCTTCCGGAAGGCCTTCCGGATGAAGACAAGGCTGCGATGGCCTACTCTTGCATGAATTTCGTGCATCAGGCCTCTAGTGTATGTAATAAAAATCCAGCAGTGTGACAATTACACTATGTAAAAGGAAAATATCCACAATTCTAAAGAGCAGATTGAGGAGAGACTTAATCTGTCCCCACAGTGTCAAAGATGGCTACATAAAAGGATTGGTACTTGAGTCCCATCCTTAAAGAATTAACAGGAATTTTTAGATGAAAAAATGACAGAGAATATGACACAGATTAGATTGCATACATTTATGGAGGTATAAAAAATGAATTCAGTGAAGAGTATATCCACTTGGCTATTTGTAATAACATGATGGGGAGTGTGGAAAACCTAGTCTAGGAAAATATGTTGAGTCTAAATTCTGAAGGATCTCACATGCTGCATTGCTGAGTTAACACTTCATATTATTTGGAGTCATTAATGTTTTTGAAGCAGGGGTACAGCACAATCATATTTCTATGTTGGAATGGTACTGCTAAAATTGGGTAGTGTTAGTAATGCAAACGCTAAGAGACCTCAGTTTATGTCTGTAGGAAGCAGAATAATTGATCTCCAAAGACGCATATGTTCTAATAATCCTGAGAACCTATGAATATATTAGGTTACATAGCAAGAGGTAATTAAGGCTGCTAATTAGCTGACCTTACAATAAAGAGATTACTCTGTATTACACAGATGGGCCTGGTGTAATTACTAAGGTTCTTTAAATGTAGAAGAGGGAATCAGAAGAGTTTATGTCAGAATAAATGCAATATAAGAATTGATTGGCCATTGCTGAATTTGAAGATTGAAGGAGGTCATGAACCAAGGAATGAGAGCTGTTTCTACAGGTCTGAAAAGGCTATAAAATAGATCCTCCTTCAGAGCTTCCAGAAAAGCACAGCCAACATCTTGACTTCAGCTCACTGAGACCCATTTTGGACTTCTAACATCTAAAACTCTAAGATAATACATGTGGTATGGTTTTAAGTCATGGAGTTCATGCTAGTTTGTTACATTAGCACTAAGAAGCTAATCTGTACATATAAAGAGGTAATATGCAAATTAGGCCAGGACACCGTAATGGGTCACGACCAGACAGGAGGAGGTTGTGCACGCAGGTGAGGCCCAAAGCAGAGACGGAGACAGACACAGGGGGGCCTGCCCGAGCCAGCGCAGTGGCTCTGGCGGCCCAGAGTGGACACAGGCAGGGGGGCCGGGGAGGCCTGGGGTGGAAGTCAGGCACGGGTCCAGGCTGCCTGCGGCACCAGTCAGGCCTGACTCCCATGGCTGCCGGCACTGCACGAGTCAGGCGCGGGTCCTGGCCGTCCGCAGCGCGGGTGCAGTCTGACTCCCACGGCAGCCCGCAGGGTGCCTCCTCTGGGCCTCTAGTAGAATATATGATCCCATGTACTAGATATGTGTTATCTTTGGTAAGTCATTCAACTTACTATTTCCCCAATTGTAATACAAGATAATAATATGATTCAATGTGTAATCCAGAAAAATTGAAGAAATGTACATAAAGCACTTTGCTTATTGTTACTGTTAAATAAGTAGCAGTAAGCAGTAAATGTAGAAGAAATTGTAGTATATCGTCAACTTCTCTGTCATCATTGAAAGTTCTGTGGATTAAATAACAGAGTAAAAGACAAATTCTGAATTTTTCAACAGATCATATGAGACATGAATAGGTTCTAAACAAAAGTAGAGATGGTGGGGTTAGTGAGTAGAGAATGATCTGAGAAGTATTTAAGGGAAGAATCTGACTTTTGGCTGATTGAAAATGGTTATAAAATGTAGAAGGGTTTTACCTTCTACCTTGGATGGTTAAATATATTTCACAAATACCAATATGGTGTAATCAGTCATGTCATTCTCTGAAACATGAATTCCTGTATAACTTGGGATGAGAGCTATATGAGAGGTGGTTTCAAATGCACAGCCTTTTCCCTCTTTCTTAAAGTATTACAGACATTAAATATCTCTGTGCTGAGCTGCAAGAAAAACTGATCCAGCATCATATAAGCCCTGCTGTCTATTGCACCTGCTCTGTTAGATCTTCAATAGCATCTTCAAATCCACCAAACAACCTCATTAACACCTTTTCCTCTCTGTCATCCTGGCTCCCCACCTCTTTAATAAAATGCTTTCCCACAGGGTGATCACACTGCCTGTGCTATCTGGAAGTGCCTGAATGTTCCAGCCTAATAATTATCTTCCCCACAATAACTCCCTTTTCAACTTGGGCTTCCAACAGCAGGGTTTCTTAGTTGCTATGCATTCTGGATGTATACCATTCTGTCAACTCTTGAACCTAATCCTCTACTTCCCACCAACAGTTACTCAAGTAGATATTTTCCTTTACATCACTTCCTTGTTTAATAGACACACGTATATTGCGAACATACTTATGGGACATCCTGCTGAAATTAGTACTTGGGCTTCTGCTGATTTTAATTTTCATAAATGGTCTAGAGAAAGGAAGGGACTGTGAACTAACTGGAATTACTAATCAGCCAAAATTGCACGGGAGGCTTGTGGTAGAGGAAGCTACAACTAAACACAGAAGGGGTTCAATACGCCCTGTGGCTAAGTGGGTATGTGGTAAACGGAACATAATAGGAAACTGTGAAGAGCTCTACACATTTGGGCCTAAATGATTAAGAAATAAGTAATGCCATTCAATTGAAATGCATGAAGTTTGGGGCATAATTATGGATCAGTCACTCCAAAAGGGTATGAACTCTGTGAAACTTCAAATTAGACCAAAAAAAGGATAAGATCCACTAATATGGTACTCTTGGAAAGAGATCTGTATTTCAATTTATTTTAACTTTCATAAAAAAATACTGCTGAGAGAGGAAACAGAAATAAGATATCAGGATTTGTTCTCAAAGACTCATCTCATAAACTGGGAGTGTGTGTGCATGCGTGTGTGTTTGGAGTTAAGTGTATAATTTGATAAGTTTTGATACGTGTATACACCCATGTAACTAGCACCTCAATCAATATATACATACATTATTTCCATAAATGTGTTCTTGAGTCCCCGTAAAAGCAGTCTTCCTTTACCCATAGTTCTTAATTCTATCCCTTTAGATTAGTACAGCATATTCCAGAATTTCATATATATGGAATCATACAGTATATGCACTCTGTGTTTGTCCATTTTCACTCAGCATTAGGCTTCTGAGATTCATGCATACTGTCAGATTTATTAGTACTTCAAATCATAATTTATTTATCAATTCTCTGATTTATGGACAGTTTCCAGTTTGGGGCTATTGTTGAAAACAAAATAAAAAGCTTCTATGAAATTTCCTGCAAAAATCTTTTTTTTTAAATATATTTTATTGATTTTTTACAGAGAGGAAGGGAGAGAGAAAGAGAGTTAGAAACATCGATGAGAGAGAAACATCGATCAACTGCCTCCTGCACATCTCCTACTGGGGATGTGCCCGCAACCCAGGTACATGCCCTTGACCGGAATCGAACCTGGTACCCTTCAGTCCGCAGGCCGACGCTCTATCCACTGAGCCAAACCGGTTTCGGCCCTGCAAAAATCTTTAAGTTATTTTTTTTCCAGACATGTTTTAATTTTTCTGAGAATTGGGTCATAGAGTAGGTATATACTTAACACTATACAAAATAGCCAGAATGGTTGGTAAAATAGTTGTAGTAATTTATATTCCTATTAGTATATACTGAGAGTTCCAATTAAACCATGCCTTTGCCAACATTGTATGATGGAAGTTTTTACATTTTTAACTAATCTTCCTCATGTGAAATAAGTTCTCATTTTTAAATTTAATTTGTATGCATGCTGAAGACTAAACATGTTAAGTACCTTTTTGTGTATTTTAACATATTTTTTATTGATTACAGAGAGGAAGGGAGAGGGAGAGAGAGATAGAAACATCAGTGATGAGAGAAAATCATTCATCGGCTGCCTCCTGCACACCCCGTATTGGGGATGGAGCCCGTAACCCAGGCATATGCCCTGACCCACATAACTGGGAATTGAACCATGATTTCCTGGTTCAAAGGTTGATGCTCAACCACTAAACCATGCTGGCTGGGCTTATGCATCTTTTCAGATGGTTTGGGGCCACAAGTCTTTTACTCATTATAATTAGCATGTGTGTGTGTGTGTTTTCTTTATTAAAAGGGAGAAATATATATATATATATCTACCATACCCCCCCCCTAATTATATTAAGAGAGAGAGAAAAATATTGACAGAATGAAACAAAAAAAGCACCAAGTAAAAATATTAGAATAAAATTTTAAGAGTAAAATAGGGGGACATATGCAACTAAATGAGTAGTAATCTATTAGATTGAAGAATTGTTCCAAAAGGAAACAAGGAAGAAAAAGAATATTTAAAATTGAAAAGAAAAGATAAAAATATTCTCAGAAAGTGAAAAACTGTGTTTCTTTGTTTTTTAATGCACAGGCAAGTATTTTAAGCAATGCACGGTAAATTTCCTGGAGTTAAAAAAAGAGAAAGACTTCAACGTTAAAGGGTTTGTAGAATGTCAAAAGAGAGAGATAAGGACATTGTAAAAGACAGCCAAATAGAAAAGGCAGAACTGAATAGTACACTACCTTAAATAAAGTTAACAAAATGGAAAAAACAAAAGGATCAGTCAACTTAAAGGCAAATGACAGAAATGTACTATCTGCAAATATATATAACTAGAGGCCCGGTGCACAAATTAGTACATGGGTGGGGTCCCTCTGGGTGGTCTGCAGGGATTGGGCTGAATCTCACACTCCAATACCGCATGCAGTTCCTACCTGCTGCTCCCACTTATCCCGGCCACACTGTGCCTGCCGCGGGCTCATGTCCAATCAGTCCCGATGGGGAGAGGCTCATGCTGACGCAGCAGCACTTGCCAGCCATGAGCCCTGCATCTGGAACCCTCCCCAGGGGAGTGGCCTGTGGGATCAGGCTGAAACCAGCTCTCTGACATCCCCCAAGGGGTCCTGAATCGCAAGAGGGCACAGGCCAGGCTGAGGGACCCCCACCAGTGCACGATCCGGCCAGGGAGGGACCATGTGAGGGCTCCAGGGCATCCCCATCTCCAGGGCGTGTCTGTCCTGTCTCACTCAGTCCCTATCAGCTGGACCCCAGCAGCAAGCTAACCTACCAGTTAGAGTGTCTCTACCCCCTGGTAGTCAGTGCACATCATAGTGACTGGTCGACCAGTTGACTGTCTGCCCCCTGGTGGTCAGTGCACATCATAGTGAGCAATTGAGCAGCCTTAGCATATCATTAGCATACTACACTTTGATTGATTGTTTGGTTGTTCTGCCACTCGGTCTATTTGTATATTACCCTTTTATTATATAGGAAGAGGGAAAAGGAAAAGAGCCTCTGTAACTCATGGGACAACATCAATGAGTAAACATATCTATAATTGGAATCTATTAAAAAAAGAGGAGAAAAAGTGAGTCTATAGAAATATTTAAAGAAACAAAACAATGTCTGAAACTTTATAATATTAGGTAACAAATATGAAAACATAAACATAAAAATCCAAGGTATTCAGCAAACCCTAAGCAGTATGAATAAAGAGAACATAACAAGTAAACATATCATAGGCAAATTGCTGAAGCAGGGGAGAGAGAGAGGGAGAGATGTCCCTTGAAAATATCTAGAGTAAAAAGACACATCTCATACAAAGGAATAGGGTAAAAATGATAGCTGTCTTCTCATCACTGACAATGGAGGCTGGAAGACAATGGAATGATATCTTTAAAAGGGATGAAAGGGATAAAAACCTGTCAAAAATAATTTATATGTAGTGAAAATATTTTTCAAAAGTGAAGCCCAAATAAAGACATTTTCAGATAAATGAAAGGTAAAACCCTGCTACTGGTAGACTTGCACTCTAGGAAATGACATATGAAGATTTTCAGGAAGAAGAAAAATTACATCAAATGAGAAATATGATCTTGAGGATTGACAGAAAAGCACCGAAAATGGTAAATATGTGAGTAAGTATGAAAGTGTCATCTAAAAATTTTTAAAAGACAACTAGCTTTCTGATGCAAAATATGTATCAAAACAGCACAAAAATGGAGAATAAATTAAGTTATATTGGCTTAATATTTATATGTCCTATATAGTCCTTTATAATAAAAAACTAATATGCTAGGTGTTTGACCATTCATTCGACCATTCGGCCAGTCACTATAATGTGCCCTAACCACCAGGGGGCAGACTCTCTGACTGGTATGTTAGCTTGCTGCTGGGGTCCGGCTGATCAGGACTGGGCGAGATGAGCCGAAACGCCCTGGATCCCTCCCGTGGTCCCTCCCCAGCCCTGATCATGCACCAGTGTGAGGGACTCCACTGGTGCACGAATCCATGCACTGGGCCTCTAGTTTTATATAATCTGGTCCAATATTAACTCTAAGAAGTCTGTTATAAGTTAAGAATTAATACTGTAGTTCTAACCAGTTTTGCTCAGTGGATAGAGCTTCGTTCTGTGGACTGAAGGGTCCCAGGTACAATTCCAGTCAAGGGCACATGCCCAAGTTGTGGGCTCAATCTCCAGTAGAGGGCATGCAGGAGGCAGCCTGTCAATGATTCTCTCATCATTGATGTTTCTAGCTCTCTCCTTCTCCCTTTCTCTCTGAAATCAATAAAAATCTATTTTTAAACAATTAATATTGTAACATATAGGATAACCACTAAGAAATAATGTAATGAATGATTATAGCTAAAAATAAATTGATGAATTAAGATGAAATACTACTACAAATATTCCTCTATATGCCTTCTATACAAACACAATTTTTTTTCCCCCCTGGGAGAACTCCTGGTCATAAGCTATCTGCATGTTCTACTGTATTAGAAAGTGCCAACACTGAAACAATTATTTTATGATTTTCTGTATTCACTTCTGATTTCCCAAGCCACCTCATTTTATTCCTAGTTTAGAATGGTCTAAATAAATGAGTAAAACCGACATCACTCTTTATTACTTACAGTATCACTAAATCAAAGTTCTAACAGGGAGAAGTGCTGCACAATTAGACATGATTCTAAAAATCAGTGCCTGGCTAATTTGATTATTTTGGCATTCTTTATAACAAATATGCTTCACTGCCCCATTTACCAGGCTATAGCAATTGATTCTGATAACAGACAGCTAAATCAGATTCCGCCAAATGTCTAAATACTTCAATCTCATTTCTCTTCCATGGACATGGAGACATTGGATCTCTATAAGCAGAACAGAATGATTTTTTAAAATTTGTACAAAACCATAATTTAGCTTATGGGTTTTCACACTGAAGGAAGTGTTCCATCAACAAAGAGATATTTCACCTAGATGTCTATCATTTGCAGAGAGAGATTATGGGGGAAAGCAAGTTATTTTCAGAGATCCATTAGAACAGGGGTGGGCAAACTTTTTGACTCGAGGGCCACAATGGGTTCTTAAACTGGACCAGAGGGCCGGAACAAAAGCATGGATGGAGTGTTTGTGTGAACTAATATAAATTCAAAGTAAACATCATTACATAAAAGGGTACGGTCTTTTTTTTTTTTTTAGTTTTATTCATTTCAAACGGGCCGGATCTGGCCCGCGGGCCATAGTTTGCCCACGGCTGCATTAGAAGATCTAGAAAACTGACTTTTTGTTTTGTCTTATTATATTACATGTCAAAATATGTTCCCCTTAATATTATCTGTATAGCATATTCATACTATACTTTCTTCATCACAAAGTCATTTAATTTGAAAGCTCATAATTAGACTAATGGCATGTTTAAGAGGGAATACAAAAATGATGTACATACATATTCACTCCCCCAGAATTTCATGTTTTTACCCATAAAATTACATATTACTTTTTTCTATAGTAATGCAATTAAATCTCCAGCGTAAGTCTTGCTGGCATTCAGAATCTAAAGGGTCTATTGTTCTATGTTTGCCCATTACTGGACATCTCATTTGTGCATGCATATGGATTCTTATTACAGAGGTCAGCAAAATGTTGTTTGTGGGCAAATTTGACAAGCCATCCATCTGTTTTTGTAAACAGCCACACCCATTCATGAAAATAAGGTATTTTGCTGGTTTGCATATTAATGCAGAGGTGAGAGTTAATAATAAAGCCATATGCCCTATAAAGCCTAAAACATTTACATATGGTCCTTTATAGAAAACAGTTTGATAATACCTACACTAGGATTGACAGTATAATTTCAAAGAATGGTAAGATAATAATAATTAAAAAGAACACAGAATTATTTCCAAATTTCCTTCTTAAGCTTATGGCTTCCTTTTATTAAAAAAAATAATTGCCCTAACCGGTTTGGCTCAGTGGATAGAGCGTCGGCCCACAGACTGAAGGGTCCCAGGTTTGATTCCAGTCAAGGGCACATGCCTGGGTTGCAGGCTCGATTCCAAGTAGGGGTCGTGCAGAAGGCAGCCAATCAATGATTCTCTCTCATTGATGTTTCTATCTCTCCCTCTCCCTTCTTCTCTGAAATCAATAAAAATATATTTTAAAAATTAATTATGTACATCTATATATGAACTGCCCTTCTTAAAGTTAGTGAGATTTTGCATGATAGATTTTAAAAAGCTGATTAATAATTTGTTTTATATAGATTTTAAAAAGCTGATTAATAATCTAATCTAATAAAAGACAAACATTCAAATTGAACGTACCTTCACTACACCTTAAGCCACACCCACCAGCCAATCAAAGCGGCTATATGCAAATTAACCCAACCAAGCTGGCAGCCGGCAGCCATGGAGCTGAAGTGAGCAGGAGGCTTGGTTGCTCCAATGATGGAGGAAGCCAAGCTTCCCGGCCGGCTCTGAGCTCTACTGAAGGCAACAAAGTTTCAATTATAGAGGTAAATAAACCCCAGAATAAAAGAAAAAAAAAGAAAAAAAGGAGAGGCTGGGAGCTTCCGTCGTCAGGGGGCTTGGCCAGCCTGAAAACGGCCCTCAGCCCCTCACCCAGACTGGCCAGGCACCCCAGTGGGGACCCCCCACCCTAAAGGGGGTGTGGCCAGCCTGAAAACCGCCATCAGCCCCTCACCCTGGCTGGCCAGGCACCCCAGTGGGGACCCCCATCCTGAAGGGGGTGTGACCAGCTGCAAACAGCCATCATCCCCTCACCCAGGCTGGCCAGGCACCCCAGTGGGACCCCCACCCTGATCCGGGACACCCTTCAGGGCAAACCAGCCGGCCCCCACTCGTGCACCAGGCCTCTATCCTATATAGTAAAAGGGTAATATGCAAACTGACCCTAACAGCAGAAAGACTGGGAATGACTGGTCACTATGACACACACTGACCACCAGGGGGCAGATGCTCAATGCAAGAGCTGCCCCCTGGTGGTCAGTGCACTCCCACAGGGGGAGCTCTGCTCAGCCACAAGCCAGGCTGATGGCTGCCAGTACAGCGGTGGTGGTGGGAGCCTCTCCTACCTCCTCAGCAGCGCTAAGGATGTCCACCTGCAGCTTAGGCCTGCTCCCCACTGGCAAGTGGACATCTCCTGAGGGCTCCTGGGCTGCCAGAGTGATGTCTGACTGCCAGCTTAGGCCCAATTCCCCAGGGAGTGGGTCTAAACCAGCAGGTGGTCATCCTCCAAGGGGTCCCAGACTGTGAGAGGGCACAGGCCAGGCTGAAGGACCCTCCTGAGTGCACAAATTTTTTGTGCACCAAGCCTCTAGTTTGTTTTATACTTATAGTATTTATTTCAGCTATTCATCAAATAGTCTGATTCTTTCTCCTCTTATACATGGTAGAATTCCACTTCTCCACTGACTTGAAATAAGGTATAACAATGTAAGTTTGGTTAGCCAAGAAAATATAAACACAAATAAGACTTTTATTTTTCTGAGCAAAAATGCAATATTCATAGGTTTACTTTTTCCCACTTTTGGGAGCACTCATATGGCCATGAGGATCAGAGCCCCCTTGCTGATATGTAAAGGTAAGGAGTGAGAAATAAACTTGCTTGTTTAAACCACCGAGATTTGGGGGCAATTCATTCCCAGAAACATTACAGACCCTATCTTGATCAATACATAAAATGGTTCTAGAGGTGGAATGTTTTCATTACAATGAGTGGCAGGTGGTGAAACAACAGTTTTTAGAGAATGGAAGGATGATAATCAGTGATCGGCAGTTACAACAGTCGTGGTAAAATCCCTACCTATAATTACTTGAGAGGCACATAACCTAACAATGAGCTTCTAACTTTAGATGAAGAGATTTTAAAACAGCATGTTCACATTGTAAGTTGGTGGATGTAGGATTCTTTTGACAAGATAATAACAGATACATATACATTTGGAAAATAAATGCTTAGTTTTCAAATGGTATTAAAAGGGCATAGAAGAAAATCCCCAGATGTAGTCATTTACAGTTAGAAGAGAAAAGGCCCTTAAGCAATAGGTCAAATAACATGCAAATAATAGTAAAATAAGTATAATAAAAATTCAGCCTCGTAGCAAAAGTAGATAAGTTTTTTTAAATGTCACATCTAGTCACCTATTGTAAGTAAAAACCTCTCAATGGGTGAAGATGTTTTCAAGTTAGTCTTTTGAGTCTGACAAAATTGTTTAGGATAGAAAGACTAAGTGTGCAACTGTGACATGTAATCTTGATTGGCGAGGAACATCACCTTTGGAAGAAGATTTAGGAGTAAGTGCACATTTTACAAAGTCCTATTTTACTGACCTCCTTAACCATAGGAACATGTGTCAAAAATGAGTCTCTATCATCCTACGTCTCTAAATGACTACCCTGAATAAAAGCCCTTGCTGATGCAGAGTACAGATGGGATGAGAATGGTAAACTTTATTAAGCTACTAAGATTTTGGATTTTCTTTGCTTTTTCAGCCTATCCTGACTCCAAACTCTACTAGTTTTAGAAATTTTATCTAATCTATTTGGTGATTCCTATTGCCTTTATTCACACCAAAAGATTGATAGGTGGTCAATGAATACTATAATTTTATTTGAATATTGCATCATAATGAAAGGAATTTTAGAGACAGGACAGGCAGTTTTAGGGAAAAGGAGGGTCTATGGGAAAGGAATGCACATGTGAAGGGAAGAAGATAGCTCCAAGACTCCAGAATGCTTATCTTACTTTCACGGAGGATAGAGAAATGTTACAAGAGGAAGGCACATATTCACAGGGGATAGAGGAATGTTGCAAGATAAGGGGGAGAGAAACAGGGGGCATCATGTGGGCTTTGGGCTTTGGACTTTGAAACTGATGAAAAGCACAGGGTCCCTAAATTAAGGAAGGGTCCAATTAGAAAGGGTCATGTTCAGACAAAGAGTTGCAGCCTTTATAAGCCCAAAGACAAAGAGCCTCAGAAGATATTTTTAGATTGATTTTTTTCCCATTACAGAAAGAGAGAGAGAGAGAGAGAGAGAGAGAGAGGGAGAGAGAAGGTTTTCCAATTTGGGAACCCTTCCCCAGGGAGACCCCTTTGGGACCCCCACCCAGGGACAGTTTGTATAGGCTTACAACTCCCATATTTTTATTTAAAACTAGAGGACCGGTACACAAAAATTTGTGCACTCAGGGGCGTCCCTCAGCCCGGTCTGTGCCCTCTCGCAGTCTGGGACCCCTTGGGGAATGTCCACCTGCTGGCTTAGGCCAGTTCCCCGGAGGATCGGGCCTAAGCTGGCAGTCAGACATCCCTCTGGCAGCCCAGGAGCCCTCAGGAGATGTCCACTTGCCAGTGGGAACCAGGCCTAAGCTGCAGTCGGACATCCTTAGCGCTGCTGAGGAGGCGGGAGAGCCTCCCGCCATCACTGCTGTGCTGGCAGCCATCAGCCTGGCTTGTGGCTGAGCAGAGCTCCCCCTGTGGGAGTGCACTGACCACCAGGGGGCAGCTCCTGCATTGAGTGTCTGCCCCCTGGTGGTCAGTGTGTGTCATAGTGACCAGTCATTCCCAGTCTTTCTGCTGTTAGGGTCAGTTTGCATATTACCCTTTTATTATATGCCTGGTGCACAGGTGGGGGCCGGCTGGTTTGCCCTGAAGGGTGTCCCGGATCAGGGTGGGGTTCCTGCTGGGGTGCCTGGCCAGCCTGGGTGAGGGGCTGAGGGCTGTTTTCAGGTTGGCCACACCCCCTTCAGGGAAGGGGGTCCTGCTGGGGTGCCTGGCTAGTCTGGGTGGGGGGCTGATGGCTGTTTGCAGGCTGGTCAAGCCCCCCAGCAGGGACCCTCACCACATGAGGGCGTGGCCAGCCTGGGTGAGGGGCTGATGGCTGTTTTCAGGCTGCCACAGCCCCTTCAGGGTGGGGGTCACCACATGAGGGCGTGGCCAGCCTGGGTGAGGGGCTGATGGCTGTTTTCAGGCTGCCACAGCCCCTTCAGGGTGGGGGTCCCCAGTGGGATGCCTGGCCAGCCTGGGTGAGGGGCTGATGACTGTTTGCAGGCTGGCCAAAGCCCCTTCAGGGTGGGGGTGTGGAGGCTGGCTGGAAGCAGGTATCTGGGATTTATTTATCTTCTATAATTGAAACTTTGTTGCCTTTAGCAGTGGAGGCTGGATGGAAGCAGGTATCTGGGATTTATTTATCTTCTATAATTGAAACTTTGTTGCCTTTAGTAGCTCCGTCGCTGCCAGCCACGATCTTGGAATTTGCAAATAGTTGCTCTGATTGGCTTGTGGGCGTGGCTTGTGGTGTAGCAAAGGTGTGGTCAATTTGCATGTTTCTCTTTTATTAGATTAGATCTTTTAGTCTATGAGTTTATTCTTCAAACTTCGTGAGGCAATAACCCACAAGGGGAAGAATGTGCTCCCTGAACCCCACGTAACAATAGTGTAATATAGAAAGACATTTCAAATAACAATTGTCACAGTGCTTTAGGCAAACAGCACCAGGCACACACATACAGTTATGCAAGTTAGGTTTCTTACTCAATACAGGGAGGAAGAACGTACACAGGTAACTGTGGTGTCTCAGTAAGAAGTGTTAGAAAATGATTATAGAATTTTGGCTTTGGTTTGTGATTTGTGGGAGGGTCTAGAGAAGTAGGATTGGCTCTAGATTGGATGCTCTCAGAAAGCAGATGTGTTATCTATGATGAGTTATCTCAATAATTCTTATCTATAGGGAGAGCAGATTAGAAAGAGGATAAAATTGTAATTGGAAATAAGTAGAAATTATTCATTTTGGCCAAGAGCAAAGGTGTTTGCTATTTTGTGAGTGGCAGAGTGATTTTGTTTCTGCCTGCACTTGAACAAAAATATAAAGTGGTCTTGCTTTGTCTCATTTATCTTAGTCTCAGAGTAACTTTAAGATTAGAATTCTATGAAATTATATCTAACAGAATAACATGAATTATTCTAACTGTGAGAGCAAGAACAGTTTTTAAATGTCACAGAATGCCCTTTTTCTTTTTCAGCTTAAAAATACAAATTCAAATTTGAGCTGCCATTTTGTGAAGTATCATCAAGAAAATAACCCAATTGTGGTTCTATAGGATAAAAATATTTTACACGTTGGCTTAAGTGTGCATATACACAAATAAAGACAACTGTATTTCAATATAGTCTTTTCATGGAAGAGGCAAATTTTCCCTGTTGATATTAATAATGAGATGTGTAAACTCCAAACTATCATGTTTATATCATAAATAAATAATTATTTGTTGTTATAGACAATCCATGATCTGCATGATGACAATCATTGAGTTGATTTTGTTAAGTCATTGGGAATATCATTGCTGATACTCTCCATAAGAATTACTATGTTTGGTATTGGAAAGATATCTGGGTCCTGGCCTGCTTGGACTCAGTCCCTATGGTCTCACTATTATGATGAAAGCCATATAAGCCTTCTTTCTTTCTATATAGGTATGAAAAAATACTAAAACAAAATGGAATCTATACTTTTAAATAAATTAAATAGTTGTTTTAGATGATGGATACATAATGATGTCAAAATCACAAGGCAACTATTAAAAAATACAAGTTTTAAACATTTAAAAACCATTTGTAGTGTGTATAGTCACACTCTGTATTCTTGGGGTTTGTTTGACAGTATTTCTATTTCAACATTAAAGTCAGGCCACACACATTTATTTTCTCTACCCCTGAAAATTCATTTAAAAGATAAAAAAGAATAAAATTAAAACACAAACCTACAAAAATAAAGTCAATCTGAAGAGACCTTTCAGTGGCCAAGATATTTCAATAAATTTCTTGAAGGTAGAAAATAAATTGAAAAAAAGGAAACTGAAATATCTCAGGAGTCAAAAGGATGGCTAAATAAAATACAAGATGCCCTGTTAAATTAATTTTAGAAAAACAACAAGGTTTTTTAGTATAAGTATTTTCTATATAACATTGAGTGTTCTGTATTTTTGAAATAGTTTTCATTTATTTATCTTTATTTTTTGTTAACCAGATATTCCTAACCACAGAATAGCTATTTATTATTAGAAAGATTTGTGAAGATAGGTAATTCATAAATCCCAAATAAGATGGCATTAAAAACAGACACAGAGTAAGAAAATAATCTTGGAAATGTAATTTCAATAGGAATTACAAAGTTGAATAAAGGACAAATAAATATAAAAATTCCCTCCAGAACCTGTAACTATCAGGAAGAAAATGAAAGTTTAGCAGGGGTTGGCAAACTATGGCCCATGGGTTAAATCTGGCCTACTGCCTGCTTCTGATTGCCTATGAACACTCCTCAAGAAGGTTAGTACTGTGAGCTGCAGAGACCAAGCCAGGGCATCTCCCTCTGCTCCTATGCCTGTTCCACTCCCAGCTCCTGCCTGCCTCCCCAACTGGCAGGCACATAGCTGCTCAAGCTATGGACTGGCCACCCCTTATGAAGTGGCAGGTATGCTTTGTACCCAGCTGGTAGTTACCTGAGACTTTTTGGATGAAGAACAAAGAGCTACCATCGAGGGAGAGAGAGAGAGAGAGAGAGAGAGAGAGAGAGAGAGAGAGAGAGAGAGAGAGAGAGAGAGAGAGCAGTGTTGTAGATGGGGCAAGTGAGGAGTAGCGAGGGAAGCCACTCTGGTCAGTTTCATTCACTGCCTACAGTTAGCAATTACCAGGCACCAAATAGTGGAATCTCAGTTAGGGACTCAGAGACTCAGCAAATTTCATCATCTCCTGCCAGCTGCCCAAGTTGAGAGAGCTAGTCTCTCCTGAGGGATCAGGTATCACTGAGGCAGTGAATTGGAATTAGATGTCTTTTTTATCCTATTTTAGTAGTTTGGTCTACAGTCAAGTAGCTTATGGTCTAAGAAAGATCCTGATTTTTAACATATTGAAAATTTAAACTAATTTCTAGTCCAGTAGGGCCAAACATGTATGTATTACAACTCAGACATCAAAATAAAGTGGCTCTCTTTATGAAAAACACACACACAAAAAAATAAACAGGAATTTCATTCAAATTCCTCAAAGGAAGAAGTGATTTTTTTCATTCCTAACATCTGAGTGGTTCAGAGAAAAGGTATGAAAGGTTTGGGGAGGGAGGTGATGGTGGCATGGTTAAGACAACATTATCAATATCCAGAGATTTTGTTAATACTTCAGGGATTAATGACCTCTTGCTTTCACATACAGCAACTTTAGAAGGAGAATATTATTGAAGCCACTCAAATAAACTTTCAAAATGAACTTTTAAAAGGACATTTTAGCATGATGACAGCATCAAGAGCTGTTATTAATTCATTAGTATGCTTGAAGCATGTATTGATTCCTTTTCAACTTTCATTTTGTCCTTACAGTGACCCTCCAAACTTATTTTCATTTTATAGCTTATGAAACTAAGGCTCAAAGAGCAATACATTGCCCATGATTACACAGTTTAAAAAAACAAAACAAAAACAGTCAAGATGCAAATCTGGGTTTGTGTGATTCCTGAGACACTGATTACACAAACAAAAATGGCTAGACAATATATGCTAATAGAAGTCAGACCCACAGCCTCTGAAGCCATTGTTTCAGAATGATTAGGGCCTGGTCAGTGACTGCCAGCTTCTGTATTCCCCATACTCCCATCTGTATCTAACTTAGGACCAACCAGATAAAGCCAAATGTGCTCCCCAAACCAATTTCATAGGCTTTCCCACTTCTAGTGAGCCCACGTCCAGCTTCCCAAGCCAACAGCCTCCAATGAGAGCATACATGAGTGTTCCCTTTTTTTACTATAAAGTTTTCCCACGTCCCTGCCTGACTTTGATTCCCTGCCACACCAAGTGATGGAAGCTGAGTCCCTTGCTAGAGCAACCTCTGAACAAAGAGGCTGTTCTCATTTGGGTGGGCCTTGTTTATTTTCACAAACCAAATGCAGTAATCTCATCCACTATACGGTGAGGTTTAGACTTCCAATGCAACAACTAATTGCTAATTTTCTTAAAACTTGCTTGTGGAAAGCAAAATTGTCTAGGCAAAAATAAGAAGGAAAATGTTCAGAAAAGTTCCCTCACCTTAGATAAATTGGAGTGGTATATTATGGTAAAAATAAAACTGCAAATCCTTGTTCAAACTCTTCTATCAACTCGTGTTCTGCATTGAGAGTTGGAGAAAAAGATCCAGGGCCAAATGACCTTTTATATTGCATTTCTTGGTTCCATTCCATAGCTGGTATTGTTACAGATCAAAGGAACACAAATGTCCAGATGTAGCTGCAGATGGTACGTTAAAGCAATGATGTTCCCTGGCTCTCTAATGGCTTTCTCTCTGCAGACAGAATAAAATGCAGCAAGGACTAAAAAGCAAGCATGTGAACATTTTCAAAAAAAGCAAGGTGTATGGGCAAATAAATATTTAAGGGAAAATATTTAACATGGTATCAAAGGAAATGTGAACAACTGGGCTACATTGTGTTGTATAAGTTTCTTTCTTATACTACTTTCATGAGCTTTAATATATAGAAGGATATGACCTGAAAATATTCCTAAATATTTTTATAGTTCATTCCAAGAAATTAGTGTTATAAGAACAATAAGTGATCTGATATGCTTGCTCTTCATTAGGAACCATCTTAGAGCCTTAAATGCATGTCTATATTCCACTGCAATGAAGATATTCAGAATGCCCCGTCTGAGAAAGTTACAAAGAGTTATATTTTTGAATTTCTGAACTAGAGTAAGGTGAAAGATGGAAGGTTCTTGCATGACAGTGTAGAAGAGTGACTAAAGGCTAGGGACATGGAACCAGACTGCAAGGTTTGAATTGCTGGATTTGCTGCTTTTTGGCCTTAAGCATGTTATTAATCACCCCATGCCTTAGTGTCCTCTTCTACTGAAAGTTGATAAAGAAGATGTGGTACATATACACAATGGAATACTAATCAGCCATAAGAAAATATTAAAATAACTTCTATTTGAGACAACATGGATAGACCTTGAGAATATCATGCTAAGAGGAATAAGTCAGACAGAAAAAGTGAAGGACCATATGATTTCACTCATAAGTGGGCCAAAAAACCTAAAGCAATGAATGAAAAAACAAGAAAAACAAATAAAACTCATAGACACAGACAATAGTATGGTGGTTACCAGAGGGAAGGGGACGAAGTGGTAGTTAAGGGTAAAGGGAGTCAAATACATGGTGACTGAAGGAGACTTGACTTTCGGTGGTAAACACACAATGCAACATATAGATGATGTACAGAAAAATGTAATCTTACCAATTGCAACCCAATAAATTTAACAAATGAATAAATAAAATAAGAAAAATGAAAAAGTTATTGAGAGGATGCAATAAGTTAGTATATGTAAAGTACTAAAAATGTTACCTAGCTCATAATAATGACTTAATTGTCATTGGTATAATTACGCTTTTCTTAGAAATTTAAGTGGTAGGCCTAGGACCATTCTGACCTCACTCTTTCCTGTGTGTCTATTGTAAACAAGTTTAATTTTTGATGATGATAAAAACTGGGGTCAGAAAGTTAAAAAAATATCCTCAATATCTGGTATTTGGGGAAGGCTTTCAAAAGAGGTGGAGGAGGCTCATATGCGAGTCATACCTTTCAGCCCCTTGGAACCTTTACCCCCAATAAGGAGATAGGTTAAATCCTTTCCTAAATAAATATCTACTGCATCATACCATCCTCCTAGATTGTCTTTCACTTCTATGGAACTATTCTGAAAACTGGAGCAAGGTGCAAGTTTCTTTGAAGGTTGCCTACTTGGGGTAGCTCTGAAACCATTTGAAGCACAGAGAGCCATTAGTAAGTATAGAGGGTTCATTTTCCTACTGATGTGTTTGCAATTAGTTTTCCTCCTCAATTTAACAGTTACTTATTTTTCTATTTAAAGAGTGTCTTGATTTATAGAGATCTAAAAATGATTAAAATTTAAACCAGAAAAACATTTTAAATGTCATATTCTAATCCTCCCTTCCCTCCCCCAAAGTTCTTCCTTCACATTGGTACTGCATCAGGATAAACACTATTTCCAAAAATTGAGAGTTCTTTGGTCTGGCATTCTATCTAAATCAGCATTAACTTTATAATCTGACTTATTCGATTCCAAATTTAGCTATAGGGTTAAAACTAATGAGCAACATTTGGATTACAGTTTTGAGATATTGTACTCTAAAAAAAATTCTCATTCTCTTAACATATCATAAGCTATTTTTGTAGCTGTCCGGCCTTTAACTACCTTCCTCACTGAAAGGTAATCCATTATAGCTATTAGCTGGTTGCTTTGCCAGGACAGAGGGATGAATAAAGGGATGAAGGATTGGAAATGCTACAGACTCTGAAGTTCTTTCATCAAGTTTACTTGGCAGGTTAAATTACTTATTTTTATTAATATAACAGAGTAGTTCATCCCAATAATGAAAGGTCACCTTAAGTGTCTCTGTAAATAATTATATGATTTGAAAATCTTGCAGTTGAAATGCTTATTTTAATTATTTTGTTCATACTAAGGACATATCAAAACAATAGGATAAGTTCAAAGGTGATATTTTTAATATCTTCTCCAGCTTAATCATTGCTCATTTGGAAGAAGGTCAGGAACCATATTCAAAACCATTTTTAAGGCAGTAACTAAATTTACTTAACTATGATCTCTTTTTTATCATATTCCTTGTAAATTGTTTTCTAAGGAAAATGTGATAAAATTTATAAAAATATTTCATAAATGCATAGGTGTAAAATGTGCTTTTGTACTTAAATATTAACAAACAATGAAGTGCTTTTGTACTTAAATATTAACAAACAATGAAGTTCAGCTTCCCCACCTTGGTCTGTGTGTATTATATTTTCTTTTTCATAAACTCAAGTATTTAAGAATTATTCATACTTCTTTATACTCAAGTATTTAAGAATTATTCATACTTCTTTATATCAGAACCATATAATATTAGAAAGCTTATAACTTAATCCTTAACTATAATTTTGTTTTTATTGCTGTTTATTCAGTTTAGGGCCTAAATTAAAATAAAAATAGAAATACAAGCATATAGCACATTTCAGAAGTGTAAGAATTCAGAAAATAACATGGGTTTACATGTAACAATATGATGGTAAGAAGATGTAAATAATATAAATATAAATATAAATATATATATACTGATGTTCATTACTAGAGAGACACAAGAATTTTCTGCATTGTAAAAACTAGAATACATATTCTACTGAGAACCACAAAAAATATGATTCTTGCCTTCACCTTCAAAAATAAACCTAATTTGATTTGTCTTCTTATGTGTCCTTTTGATTTGTCCAATTTTTATTCCTCTTCTTCTAAAGCCCACTTGATTTGGCTAATTTCTCCAGATGTTCACATGCATATGTTTATATTTCTTCCCACCCCATAGGTATTCTCAGCATATGCTAGTATGTTTATCTAAAGTTACACCACATTGTGTTTTTCTTCATTGTAAAAGTGTCTGAGTTCATATGAAAAGTCTTTAAAATAAAAGGACATAAGATTAGTGATTATATTAAATTAAATTCATAAATTCAAGCCTTATGATAGGCAGTTGCCCTCAGGCCTGCAAAAGTTTGAAAAATTACCTCTAGAAGGATAGATTATTTAATTTATAGTTAACAAATAATTTTACATTATAACTTTGGAAAATGAGAAAAAGATACAAATCAGCTCCTAGTACAATGGAAACTAAAGAGAAAATAAACAAATGGGACTACATCAAAATAAAAAGCTTCTGCATAGCAAAAAGAACCATCAACAAAACAAGAAATCCCACTGCATGGGAGAACATATTTGCCAACGTTATCTCCGATAAGGGTTTAATCTCCAATATTTACAGGGAACTCATACAACTTAACAAAAGGAAGATGAAACAATCCAATCAAAAAAATGGGCAACGGACCTAAATAGACACTTTTTGAAAGAGGACATACAGAAGGCCAAGAGCCATATGAAAACATGTTAAAGTCATAATCATCTGACAGATGCAAATCAAAACGATGAGGTATCATCTCACATCTGTCAGAATGGCTATCATCAACAAACCAACAAATGACAAGTGCTGGCGAGGTTGTGGAGAAAGAGGAACTCTCATGCACTGCTGGTGGGAATGCAGACTGGTGCAGCCACTGTGGAGAACAGTATGGAGTTTCCTCAAAAAACTAAAAATGGAACTCCCATTTGACCCAGTGATCCCACTTCTAGGAATATATCCCAAGAAACTAGAAACACCAATCAGGAAGGATATATGCACCCCTATGTTCATGGCAGCACAATTTACCATAGCTAAGATTTGGAAATAGCCTAAGTGCCTATCAGCAGATGAGTGTATTAGAAAACAGTGGTACATATACCCATTGGAATACTACACTGCTGTAAAAAAGAAGGAACTCCTACTATTTGCAACAGCATGGATGGAGCTGGAGAGCATTATGCTAAGCGAAATAAGCCAGTTGGAGAAAGATAAATATCACATGATCTCACTCATTTGTGGAATATAATGAACAACATAAACTGATGAACAAAAACAGATCCAGAGACAGAGAAGCATTGATCAGATGGTCAAACCTCAGAGGGAAGGCAGGGGAGAGTGAGGGAACAGGGAGAGATCAACCAAAGGACTTGTATGCATGCATATAAGCATAACCAATGGACACAGACACTAGGCAGGTGAGGGCACAAGCGGGGGTGGAGCTGGGGGGACAATTGGGGGATAAGAACACATATGTAATACCTTAATCAATCAATCAATCAATCAATTGATCATTCAATATTTTTAAAAATGCTTTCATAGTGATTTGTACTAAATTGAATGGAAGGCTTTTGGCTCACACATAAATGAAAAGTAAATGTTGCAGATAGATTCCATATATATGTAATCTATGTTTATAATAAACTTGCTCAATTAAAAAATAATTACTGTTTTGATTTGATGAAACATACACATGGTTCAAATTTCAAAATTATATAAGTAAAAATAAATTTCTCCTATTTCCTTCTTTCAAGTGTTATCCCTAGGAGTAACAACTGTTATCAATGTTTTATATGTTTACAGAAATCTTCCACATATTTATAAACAATGAATGAGAGTGCTTGATTCTGGAGGTGTATCAATCATACTGAATAATCAATATTATACAGACAATAACCAATCAGAATGGATTTTGGCCTTAGTACTCTTGGTCAGGGACCTGCAGTCCCCTGGTTAGACACTTGCCCAAGGTCAGAAGGTTCATAAGTGGATGATATCAGGATAGGGTCTAGGCAGTTCTTACCCAAACTCTGTGCTAGTTATGTGGATGAAGGCTAAAACGGACTGTAAAAAGGGAAAATAGTGGTATGGGATGAGAAGTAATAAAGGGGTATGGTGTTTATTTCACAGCTTTTCCTGAACAAATGTTTTTTGTATCACAGATGTCAAACTTAATATTCTACCTATCTGCCTATCTATCTAGCTAGCTGTCATCTATCTATCTATCTATCTATCTATCTATCTATCTATCTATCCATCTATCTATCTGTCTATCTATCTATCTATCATCTATCTATCTATCACCTATATGGATAATCATTTTGCCAGAGTAATGTAGTACTTCCTTTATATGCCTTTCCCCTAACCTTCAAAATATTATTTCTAATACATTCATATTCCCACTGTCAAAATATTATTTCTAATACATTCATATTCCCACTGTGTAGATAAAGAAACTGATACCGCGATTAAGGAGCTGCCCAGAACCATTGGCTAGGATTTATCCCATATCCATATGATTGCCACTACAAAGCCATAAGGTTTGAATTTGACTAATCAGCTTTATTAATGCTGAGTTCCTGAGTAAAGATTTAATTTATTTTTTATCTAAAATTAATATTTTTAAGCTCTAAGAATTTTTACTTTGATTTTCTTTGTTTTCCATGCCCATCTTCCTTCCCTGTGCACTCCCTAGACCTCCTAAGAATTATCATTTTCTAGTATTTCAAGAGGAGACTCTGTATAATCACATTTTTCACTTTTTGTAACTTTAGAAATGTGGCAGCCGATGATTATTTTGGGAAGTTTTCCTTTGGGTTCAGTTTAGATCATATACATGACCCATTCAGCCTTCTCGGGCCTTTCATGAATAGGATCAGAAGTAAGGCACTTTCGATTTGATGGATTTCTAGTTTCATATAATGCAGTATTCATTTTCAATTGTGTCATTCAAAGCCATTCTCTTTCTGTACCTCAAAGTCCAGAGAGATATGTTGATAAAAGAATTTCCCAGGCCTGGCTGGCATAGCTCAGTGGTTGAGCATGGACCTATGAACCAGGAGGCCAAGTTTGGGTTACCAGTCAGGGCACATACCAGGGTTTTGGGCTAGATCCCCAGAGTGGGGCATGCAGGAGGCAGCCAATCAATGATTTTCTCTCATCATTGATGTTTCTATCTCTCTCTCCCTCTCCCTTCCTCTCTGAAATCAATAAAAATATATTTAAAAAAAATAATTTCCCAACTTTCCACTGTTAACTTCATGTGATTACAGTGAAGAGATAATAGAGAAAACAACCAAAGGAAACACCATTTGCACAGGCTAAAAATAAAATGTTAAGTCATATTTGTCTCCATCTACTACTTTCAGCCACTTATTATTAAGCGCAGACATTGAAAAAGACCTAAGAGCTAATAATCTAGTTCCAGAGATTACTGTCTTTCAAATAACTTATGCCAATAGAATGTCCATAAGATAGTATGATGGGGTACAAAGGAGAGTAGCTGGATGTGCTCCAACTCTCACTG
Source organism: Myotis lucifugus (assembly GCF_000147115.1). Taxonomy (NCBI): domain Eukaryota; kingdom Metazoa; phylum Chordata; class Mammalia; order Chiroptera; family Vespertilionidae; genus Myotis; species Myotis lucifugus. The sequence goes on along the minus strand of NW_005871054.1, from coordinate 5,862,076 downwards.
ACTAATAGATAATCCAATGATCCATTCTCTGATTTTCAGATTCAATTTCATAAAATCACCATCATATCTATTTCTTAGTTCTGTTTAGATAATACATGTAAAGTGTTTTATACATTACAAAGCATATACAATGGAGGTTATATTTACTATTTCTGACAAATGTATGTTTTTGATAAGAGAGTTTGGCTACTGAGCCTCATTCCTTGTTCACTGCATTTAAGAAGCCATACAAATAATTAAAACTGGTTTCAAATTTAGCATATGAATTACATCCATGGCAGAGAAGATGGAAAGGTAACACCATCATTGAGGGAGAATCGAGTAAGGTACAGGCACAGTGGTTCTGTGAAGTTCAGCAGCATCTTCCCTAGAAGATGTACTAGGGGCAGAATGATAAAACCTGAAGAAACTTTGTCAGAACGAAATCGAGAATAGGGGGTATACAGTGCCATGTCTAAGACAACGGAAATAATTATTGGTAGAATACTCTACAACCCAGACCCAAGGCTCTCAGGTAACCTCCCCTCCTCTCATGATATTTATGCATTATCTCCAAAACACTACTGCTGGAGATCAGGCAAGGGGCAATGCAGCAGTGGCAATATGTAGGAGCAGACAACTCTTCCCAGCCTAACTCAATCCATACCATATAATTAATCCTTAGGAGTAGTTCTGGTGCTAACCAACCTTCTTTGGAAACAGATGCCCAACAACTTGTGTCTATAAATAAGAATCCATGTGGAAGCTTATTACTTTTTCTTGTTTCCACTGTTAATATTGTTTTTATGTTTTTTTTAAATATTCTTTTACTGATTTCAGAGAAGGGAGAGGGAGAGAGAGTTAGAAACATCAATGATGAGAGATGGAGCCTGCAATCCAGGCATGTGCCCTGACTAGAAATTGAACTGTAATCAACTGGTTCATAGGTTAATGCTCAACCACTGAGCACACCAGCCGGGCAACATTGTTTTTATACTTGAATGTATTTTGTTAATTTCTACTTTCATGGCACATGTGAAAAAGAATACTCTTCAATAAAGCACTTTCAGAAAATCCTTTTCAGGCCTAAAGATACTGTTCATTCATTGAGTGCTAAAACTGGACAGTTAATGAATAAGGGTTAAGACAGTTTCATAGGTTAAATAGCTCTTGACTCCATTTGAAAAACAAATGAAAGTTTTCTAAAGTCATAATTGATGTCTTAGAATCAAATAAAAATGCAAATATGAAAACCTGTCATTAATTCAAAGAGCCATGATCCATGAATATACTTTTGACACTGAGATGTAATTTTTTTCTCCTACTGGTGTAAAAATATATCACAACCATCATTTTAAGTTCATCAACTAGGATTTTAGTTTTAGGAACTCAGATGTTAAAAACTTTTGGTACTAGCATCATGTTCACAATTATGTCAAGTACTCTGTTTTCTCTTTTAGTAGCCAATAGAGTCCCTTACTTTAACTTAGCAACCTTTCATTAATTTCTAATGTAAGAATCTGCCCTCCTTTAGGTCTTATCTCCTTTCTTATCCTCTGATAGGTCAAAAGTTCAGTGAATATTGTTTTTCCTTTTACAAATAAAGTTAAATAGTTCCCATAACAATTTTTACCACATTTTTTCAGTATAATGTTTGTTTTTCTGCTGCAAATTTCTCACCCTCAGCCACATTCACACACTCATTTAGTGTTTCTGCAAGGTTTCTGAGATTTAAATTCTGAAAACTATTACTCTAAAGATGACTCATATCAAGTACCATATGTCTCCGACTTAAACCCTCAGAAATAAAATCTCTAAAAGGGTTGCTTAGCCCAGATCTTAGCTTCTCAAAACTATTCTCCAATAAAAGGAACTAGGTCTCCCTGGAAGATGGCTGCTGTCAGAGCTGGGGCATAGAAATGAACAACATAATCCTGGAACATCTTGAGTTGCTAATAAGAACATATGAAAAAATGAGGGCATAGAAAAAGAATACAAGTTCCAACTCAAAGGCGCTTCCAAGTGCTAAAGCTGGCACAAGGTTAGCAATAAAATAAGCAATGACAATGTTGGATTATAAAAAAAAACCTGAATAAAATAAATATAGATAAATCCATACCAATACACAAATGGATAAATAAACAGTTAAATAAATGCAGGAGTAGACATGGCTCTTCATTTACAGCAAGAAATGCAACTAACAAATGTAGGAGGAAAAAGCAAAATAGAAATTTATCATTACTAGTTGTGACAGGCAAGAACAATCTACGGATGCTAAAATTAGTGGGTGAGACTTTGATGAGAAACAGGACATTTGGATAGTTTTAAAGTATCTCCTCACAAGAGAACTATGAATTACAAGAAGAAAAATTATAACTTTAGAGTTAAGAAAACTGGCTGACATCACATTAACCATGTGATCAGTTAATATTACCAGCAATAGACATATTGACCTCATGCACTTCTTATATGACACACTGAGTAGGGCATATAATTGCTGGGGTATTCCTGCCAAAAATGCATAATCTCAATCTAGCAATGAGAAAACATTGCACAAACCCAGATTGGCGGGCATTCTACAAATAACTGGCCTGGAGTCTTCAAAAGTGTCAAGGTTATGAAAGACAGACTGAGGAAATGAGGAACTGTCCCAGGTTAAAGGCATGTAAGAGCATGACAACCAAATGGAGTGTCAGATACAGGACTGGGTCCTGAATCAGAAAAAGGGCAATAGTGGGAAATCTGGCAAAATTCAAATAAGATCAGTAGATTATTGCATAGTATTGTATCAAGGTTAATTTTCTCCTGATAGTTTTACATTGGTTTTTAAGATCTTAACATTAGGAAGAGCTGAGTGAAGAATATATGGGGATTCTCTTCACTATGTTTACAACTTTTCTGTTAAGTAATATGAGAACCCTTTAATAGAGGAAAAAATCAGAAACTTTATTAATATGTTCTTGTGCTCTGTTTCTGAAGCTGTACTAAGATTGTTCAATAGAGTTTGGAAACCAACCTTGAATTATTATCCTCTATAGCTCCCTGATACAGGCTGTACCTCCTTTGAGCCTCCCAAGACTCCGGGGACATTCTCATCCTGCCCAGCAGAGCCCTTGCAGCAGATCTATGTCTCCCCTTGTGAGTATCTACATGAAGTCCCTGGAATATCTTTGGATGGAAAATGTTTCCCAAAAGAGAGATGCAAACAAAACTATATTTATGTATCCATTTCACATTAGCATTGGGCTTCATTTTATCATTTCCCAAACACATTTGGATACATTTTTCACATATGCAGTTTTCTAAGTAAAATATATATGAAATATATATGAAAACCTTTTTAAAAGCTAGGGTCATAAATATCTCAAAGAATCTGATATATAAATAAATTGCATTTGTTTGCTCTTTCTTGTCAGGAATTCCAAAAGAATACATGGTTAGTAATAGTATACTCTTATCTCCGCTTTATATCCTTATCTCTTCCTAACAACCAACTACTTCGAAAAGCACTGCTAGAATAGAGTAGTTGATACCTGCAGTGCGTGGCTTGGCTCCTACAAACATGTCTGAAATAGAGTTCTGTGGCAGCATTTTCTCTAGGAAAAGTTGTTGATGTTTCCTGATGTCTATACCTTTTTCTTATTTGAGGGCAATATTTTATAAGATATATTTGTATTGAAGACTATATATTTTATATATTAAGGCAAATATATAGACACCTCTTACTCCAAAATCCTTTTAAAGACCCCTCTCGTCTGTTCAGGATAAAATTGAAACTATTTAGAAGCTTTACAACCTGGCTTTAACCTTTCTCTTTAACCTTATATCTAGTAAATATCTACGTAAAATGTTTATACTAGCTTTACCCATTCATAGTTTATATAACTCCAATTGCTTCTTTATTTTTAACTTTTATAGACATCTTTCTCCTAACTTCCTCCCTTTTCTCCATTTACTTTTCTTTTCAGAAATGAGCAGCTCTAATGCCACTAACTCCATGAAGATTGTGATGAATTCCAGGCCTAGGGATCAGTCCCCCCACCCCCACCCTACTCTTCCTTCTCTTCCGCCTCCCTATCTTGCTTCATAATCAATGTCCATAATCAATTAAAGATGTAGTCCAGGTCACTCATTCTTTATTCCTGCTCAAACTTAGTAAATAACCGGCAATGCTCCATCCATCCTAGAGTAATATAACATTCACATCCTAAAGGACAGATTTGTATATTGAAATCTTGAATAAGTAATATAGCATAGTAAAAAAGCGTCAGCAGTAACTATCTGTAATACAATCAAGGCAGGCCATTTCCAACTATGAGCCTTTGGTGTCTGATAAACACATATTTGATGAATCTCAAAAATGTTATAAATGTTTTTTAAATAAAGTTGGTGAAGGAAATGAGCAAAAATTCTCTGATACTTTCAAGTAGGGAGCTTAAGTTGACCCCTCCTTTTCTGAAGAGCAGTTAGGGAAGTGTGTTGAAAAACAAAGACAAAAAACCTACATAAAATGTTTATACTAGCTTTCCCCATTCATAGTTTATATAACTCCAATTGCTTCTTTATTTTAACTTTTATAGACATCTTTCTCCTAACTTCCTCCCTTCTCTCCATTTACTTTTCTTTTCAGAATGTGAATATACAAACAAGTTATGCATATAATTGATCATATAGGAATTGGTTTACATATAGTATTACTTGACTATAAGAGAATATAAGGACAATGTGCTCTAATATGACTTAAGGTAGATTTATGACTCCAAATTGAGAATGACTTAATGTGAAAGTTGTTTACTAATTTTTTAATTCATAACTATTTAAATTACCCCCTCCAAAACAAGTCATTAAATTATTGTTTTCTACTTGGTAGAATGTTAATCCACCTTCTATGCCATGCTACTTGATTTTATTAATCCAATAGAAGCCCGATGCATGAAATTCATGCAAGAGTAGGCCTTCACAGCTGCAGCAGCTGCCTGGATCCCTCCCTCACAGCCACGGCAGCTTCCTTGATCTTGCGGCTGCAGCCCGGGCTTCGTCCAGAAGGTTGTCCAGAAGGACGTCCAGAAGGATGCCTGGTCTAATTAGCATATTACACTTTTATTATTATAGATATACACCTTTTTAAATGGACTTTATACTTAACCTCTCTTTAATATCCAGCTAATATTCCACTTTCTCCACAAAGCTTTTTCCAGACACAATGACATCTTTCTCTGACATTTTTTGTTTCTTATGAGTACTATCTGTTACTGTTCTCAGATGTTTATGTGTATATGTGTTATTCTTTCAAATAGAAAGGCTTTGGTTATCTAGTTTTAAGAAACAAGTCACAAATTACTGGGAAAAAAAGCAGCAGCAAGTTTTTATTATTCTTATCTCTCATTTTTCTGCAGTTACTGACTTCAGTTAGGCAACTGACTTCTGGAATCTTTTATGCAGATGTAATCTGATAGCACCTGGGCTGAAGTCATCTCAAAGGTCACCCCAGTTAAGTACCTGGAAGCTATGAGCTAGGATCTCACTAGGTGTTCTCAGCCGGAACAACTCCTGTGGCTTCTTCACGTGACTTAGACTTCCTCATAGCATGGCAGTGGGATTTCGAGAGTGAATGGCTCGTGAGGCAGAAAAGCAGATGGCAGTCTTGTTACATATATAAATTAGTCTCAGAAGTCACACACCTAAATCTCATTTTAGAATGACATTTTAACATCATCTTTCTGCCCTAGACTCCTCATACCCACTCCATATCTCACTATCAAAAGGATTTGAGCAAAACAATAGTAATGATGTTTTAATAGGTAATGAAGCCAATGTTTTGATTCCTGTTAATAACAGTTGCCTAAGGCTTATGTTACTCTATCAATGTCTATAATTTCCTACAGTTAACTTTTTAATTAACAAAGATGTATTATAAAATAAAATTTAATTGGGTAGCATACTCTACTTAGCTTTAATAATTTAAAAAGAAAAGTTGAAAAATCAGAGTTGAATACCATTATGAAGTGCAGGGAAGCACACAATTAACAAGGTCATCTACAATTTGTCAGGATATAACAGAAAGCTGTACTCTGAATTGTACCTGGGGATGAAATTTAATATTCAGTATAATCAAATTCTCTGAAAAACTAAAGGCTTATTTTTGTGTTATTGCAGTTCAACTTATTAATTAATTTCAAATATTAAGTAGAGATTTTAATTTAGACCACTTGTTGAAGTCTTGTACTTTCCATAATGTCCAAGATCCTTGCATTTGTTCACAGCTCTAGAGTCCTGGTTGAGAGAGTGAGTGGGGACTCAAGTTCAGCCTTTGCTATTTGCCAAGATATACACCAGACTTCCCAGAATACATTCATGAGGTGCTCTCTTGAATTTGCATAAAAATGATGCCATATAGGTTAGTAGAGTCCCTGGTTATGAGGCATGATGTTATAGGAATTTCCTTCCAAGGAAATGGTGCAATAGAAAGGCTACTACATTTCTTGGCATAAAAAAACATAAGCAGCATGAATCTTGACTCTGCCACATATAGTACTGTGACTTTGAGAAAGTAATACCACCTCTCTGAACCTGTCTCCTCACATATAAAATGAAAATATCAATTCCTATCTTTCAGAGTTGATATGAGTAATAAAGCTAACACATGAGAAGTATAAAACACTGTGCCTAATAAAGTAGAAATTACTTAAATAGCATTCATAAAAAATTATAAGAGAAGTTGTCATAGAGTTTTAATCCTTGGTTCTAGAAGTATTTGTTTTTGATAGACATAGAGTTCTGCAATTCTATTTTAGGAATGTAATTATATAACTCTCCGATCAAAGCCACTGTAGGAAGAGTAAAAAAAAAAGCAATATGATTCAGTTCAGAAAAAAAATCACTCCTGAACAAAATATTCCTAAGTATTTATATAAGAGTTGGTCAGCTTGGATTTTCAAAAATTGGTTCCCTAATTTTCGATATAGTTCTAAAAATCTAGCTTCCTGCCACAAAAGAAATTGTCTTTGTAAGATTACATCTTGTGATAACTTCCTTTAGGCAAGAGCCATCACTCAGTGGAAGGACCCAGTTAGGTCCTGGCTCAACTCCAACTTTTGATTAGCCATCCCCTTCTGCCTTCAAGTTAAAAAAACCCCTCAAATGTGTGTTTAGAACATAATCTGACTGAATCATTGACTCAATGATGTACCTCTAATTTTCCCTGTTGGATTTACATCTTAAATAATCAAATAAAATTATTTCACAGTGGAAAATGATATGGTTATTGATTTTTGAAATAAACAAGAGGTGATTTTAACAATTTCTCAGGGAAATTACAAACATGTTCCAGAGATGACTACAATATTAATAGCTGCATAATGCTCCTCCCCCGCCTCCCCAAATTCAAAGTCCTTACCAAAGACTGAAGAGCTGCCTTATCTCTCCTAGCTCATCTTGTATGATTGTTTTCCTTTCCCATTATGCTCTAGCCAGGGCAACCTTTCAGATCTTCAAACATATGTAGCCTTGGGATCTTTGTACAAGCTGCTCTCTCTTTCACTAATGCTCTTCCTCCTCACTCTGCTATATCATGTATCAACTTCCATCTCCATTCACAAAAACACCTTCCCTGCCTATCCCCAGGATTAACTATCTCTGCACTGTGGTTTTTGTCATAACTCACATTGCAAATAGAACTCATTTATGTATTCTTCTAATAACTTGTGCTTTTCTATGGCTCTTCCCAGTATGAGGTCATATTTGTTACCTTCATTTGTCTAGTGCCAAAAGAAAATAGGAGGTGACATAAATGTTCAATGAATAAATAATTATTTAAGAAGATTCTAAATTTTAAAGAGTTTGAGTATTTACAAATTAATACAAATGAGGGTCCAGAGAAAATCTTTACAAATATAGCATTCATATGAAAGAAAAACATGAAAATACAGTTAAAAATAATAAAGTTTGGTTTCGTAAAAGAAAATAAGGTAGTAAATTGTGGACAAAAAAAGGGGTTGTGTAACAAAGCTGACAAGTTCAGTGACAGAAAGTAACCTCACGGGGTAATCTGAACATAAATTTCGAACTGGCTAGGTCATGGCATGTAAATCTTTTAGTTAAAGGTTTATCTGTGCCTTAAGCAAGCCCTGTCAGTTGCTCTTGTGCATCAAGGTTAACACACCTTTGAAGTGCCAGAGAAATCTTCTTTTTCGGAACCCTCAGAGGCGTAGCCTTGGGATGGGGGTTGAGAGTGGGATCAAGAGCTTCTGATGGAGCAGATTGGCTTCCTTTTCACAATCACAGACTTCGGGTTGCTCTGGCTCTGTGGATGGCAGCCAAGGGCACATCATGTGCCAGCTGCTGCTGAGGGTGGCCCAGGTGTTCTTGTTGATGGTGGTACACACGCAGAGGAGGTGGCCGACTTTGCTGGTCAGATCACCTACTTCATGACCACCCAGACACCTTGCTGTGGGCTGCCTGCTCCGAGCCCATAGCCTTGCAGTGAATCAGCCTGTTGTAGCAGGTCCTGTGGCTGGCTGTAATTTGCTAGACAGGGATAACATTCCTAGGAAACTTTTTGTCAGTTAGAACACAACTAGGAATCTCAATTAGAGTTTCCAGAGAAAATACAGGATGCCCAGTTACATCTGAATTTCAGATAAGTGATGAATCAGTTTTGTATTAATAGCATATTCTAAATATTGCATGGACATACCTATACTAAGTAATTATTTGTGATTTAACTGAAATTTATGTTTAACAGGCTATTCTGTGTTTTAAGTGCTAAATCTGGCAAGCCCCACCCATTACCCCTGTCAAGGAAATTAAACCTGGACAATACAAGGGCTTGACAAGAGAGTTGCCTGACTTACTCACCTCCTAACCTTCCCTGCCCCCCCCCCCAAATATGAGCATTACATTGCTTCTACCCCTTATGCTCAGGAGCTGGCAGGGGGCTGGAACCAAAGATAATCTATCCTAACCTATGTTACTGCGCTGGCAGTTACAGCAGAGTTTTACAGTATAAACAACCTGGTGACCTATCCCAGAAGTACAAAGGACAAAGGGTACTGCTGAAGGAAGACTTCATTTAAAATGAACACTAAACATGCTCCATTTCTTTTTATTGTGATTACAGTTCTTTAGATATTCTTTTATTCCAAAAGAAAAGGGCAAAAGTCCCCTCAAGTAACTTAGCAGTTTAATATCAAGATATTATTTAATCTTCTAAAATGTAATCTTAACTGCAGGGCATGTGATAGCCACAAAGCCTGTACACCACATCAATTTTAGAAAACTGAATTCGTTCACTTGCACTTAAAATGACTGCTCAATAAATGAACCCACTGGCACCCACCTCTCCCAACACACAAGGTGCCTTCTTTTGTTCTTAGACCTTTTTAAATTAAATGGCGCTTGAAATCTGATCCAATTCTTATACCTCGTACATGAAATGCCAGTATTATCACAGAACTTAGACCTACTTTTTTTAATTAAAAATATTTTCTTAGGATAAGCAAAGGACACCTATGTCATCTCCTGCTTCTCTCTCCTTCCACCAGCTCGTAATTCTTGGGAATGGAAACTGGCTTTCCTTTTTTAATTCTCCCAAGTCATGATTTCCTTCTACAAGAGAGATGATCTTGATATCAAGGCAAATGGGTATACTGGCTACATTGTGGTTCCAACTATGAGATGGGCTTTATTACTTGATCCTAGATATCCTAAAAAGAAAATGGGAAAAAGGAAAAGGATTTGGAAATTTTATCCAAGGATCAATTTTATCTATTACTTATATTTTTAACACCACTATATTTTTCTATAAATTCCTTTCATAATAAGTCACATTTCTTTTTTTATAAGTCTTCATTTTCTCCAAATGGAATGGATGTCTCAGGCAGAAAAGGCCCAATGTTATGAGTTCACAAAGGCAAAGAAAAAAATCACATCAATGGTGAATTTTAAATGTCATTGCTGTTACATCACAAAGGAAAAGAAGAACATTTTAAAACTTTAAAATGACAACAGACTTCCTTCAGTAGTATATATCCCTGGACTGCAAGTTTCATACACACCTCACCCCCATCTTCCCTGCCTGGATCAATCTGTGGACTTAGAAATAAATGTATTTGCAGACTGCCTTTTAGAGCTTAACTGCTTTGTTAATAGATGAACTTCTGTATTTAATAATGTAAACAATTTTTAAAGCAAACCCAACATATATTATATATCACTATTAAGGCTACCTTGAGAACTTTTGGACTTATTCTGATGAAAAGAGTCCAAGTTACAATCTACCCAAAAGAAAGTAAAACACTCAGAGAGGAAAAGGATAGAGGGAAAAGTTTAATAGTGTTTCACTGAACAGCTGTACTGATTCCGAAACTTTTCTCAGTATAATCCGAGAGAATCTCATTAACAAGGCAAAGAATTCTGGGAAAATAAGTGGATCTTAAAACAATTTCAAGAAACAATATACAATTAAGCTACCATATGTGTTTGCTCTGTATGAGTGATACACAATACATAATGAGGTAAGGGCTGCAAACATTTCACAGACTCTTTTATTTTTACCATGAAAGTCTTCCAGACATTTTAAGACATGTTAAAATTAGTTTGGAAAAAAAATCTACTTCTCTTAAAAGTTTTAGCTGTTGGCTTTGAAAAAGATATTGGTAGGCATTGAAGCATATGCCATCAGTCATGATGAATTACTAGCACATCTTCTGTCCCTTTATAGGTTCAAGCAAAGGGAAAGAGTAACAGACTCTAATTGGACAATTAGGGGATCCGATTTAACCCAAGTGCTTCAAATGTGTCCCTAGATGACTTTTGACTACAAATTAAAGTATGCTTTTGGAAATAAGGAGAGTCTTGCTGTGTTTTTATCCATTTCACAAGTATTTCCAGGCATTCACTTGTACCACAGATATTTATTAAGTGCTCACTGTGAGCCAGGGATGTTTATAGAGACAAGGAATGCAGGGGTAACACTTTAATATTATAGAACAATCTACCCAACAATATCAGAACACACCTTCTTTTTAAACGCATATGGAAGAAACGGCACCAATCCCCTGCTGTCCTGGAGTCCACAATGCACTAAGGCAGTGGTTCTCAACCTGTGGGTCGCGACCCCTTTGGGGGTCGAACGACCCTTTCACAGGGGTCGCCTAAGACCATCCTGCATATCAGATATTTACATTACGATTCATAACAGTAGCAAAATTACAATTATGAAGTAGCAACGAAAATAATTTTATGGTTGAGGGTCACAACATGAGGAACTGTATTTAAAGGACCGGAAGGTTGAGAACCACTGCACTAAGGGGAATAGACAACTGAGGAGTACATAAATTCTCTGGGAAAATTAAAGAAGTAAGGGAGACAGTGTTGGTGGGTGGCAGTGTGGATGCTCTGAAGGAAATTTTAAATATGATGAAAAGGAAGGCTTCACTGAGAAAATGACTTTTGAAAAAGACCTAAAATATGTGAGTGAAGAATCCACATAGATATCTGAGGGAAGAGTGTACCTGACAGAGGGTACCCTAAGTGCAAAATCCTTGAGATGGTGTGAAAACTGGCATTCATATACATCGTGGGAACATGGGTGTTATAATCACTTTGGCCAAAGTCTTTTATTTCCTTATAAAACTAAAACTATACATAGAACTTCTAATTTTAGATGTTGACCAAGAGAAACAAAAATATATGTATAGCAAAAAATTTGTACAGGAACATTTAAAGCAGCTTTATTTACAATAGCACAAAACTGGAGGAAACATATATGTCCATCAACTGGGGAATAAATAAAAATAATGTGTTATAGCTATGAAATGAAATAGCAATAAAAGTGAACAACTATTGATATAGGCAAAAATATGAATGAAACTCAAATCTATGCTTAATAAAAGAAGCCTTGTTCAAATTATTCCATTTATGTAAAATTCTAGAACAATGTATTCTTCTCAAGTAATTCATCCATTCATACATCCCTTCTAAACTTTGCATGATAAATTCTTCTACATTTGATCAGTTCCAATATGCTCTGGGATCTACCATCATGAAAGGATGCATACACTCCCTACATTTCACATTATCCTCAAAAGACTTCCCCATTTTCTATTGTTCTTTGATAACTAAACATCTTGAAAGAGTTGTCTATACACCAGTGGTTCTCAACCTTGGCTGCACATTAGAATCGCCTGGGAATCTTTTTAAAATCCTGATTTCTGGGCCTCATTCCATTCCAGAGGATAAGGCCCAGAAATCAGGATTTTAAAAAGATTCCCAGGTAATTCTAATGTGCAGCCAAGGTTGAGAACCACTGCTATACACAATGGCTCAATTTCTTCTCTACCTATTCCCACTGTAGTGCATTCTTTACTGATTTTATCAGCACCCTGGGAAGAATGTACTCTCCCTAAGTTCACCAATTATCTGAAAAATGCCAAATTCAATGAGCTCGTTTCCATCTTTGTCTTAGCCTCTTAACTGCCTGTAACACTATCTTTCCTATTTGTTAAATTGAGGTATAATTTACATAGAATCAAATGTAGAAATCTTATATTTACAGTCCCATGAGTTTTATCTAATATAAACAACCACATAATTTTTTTAAAAAAACAGAACTATTTCCACACCCCAGAAACAACCATTGTACTAATTTCTATCATTATAAATCTGATTTGCTTGTCCTTGAAATTTATATAAATGAGATTATACAATAGGTAATCTATTGTGCCTAATTTAAGGCCTGTGCCTAATTTATTTCACTAATGTTGTTGAGATTTATCTATGTTGTTTTTACTTGTAGGTCATATTTTTTTATTGCTAAGCATATTCTTTTTCTATTGTTGCATAACAAATTACCACAAATGTAATGGCATAAGACAACAATACATTTATTATTTCACAGTTTCCATGGGTAAGGAGTTGGGGCCTGGCTTAACTGAGTTTTCTTCTCTGAAGTTCACAAGGCTGAAAGCTGCATGTCAGCTGGGCTACATTCCTTTCTGATGCTAGGCGTACAACTGCTGTGTGACAGATAAGCATATGTTTAACTTTAAAAGAGACTTCCTAATAATTCTCCAAAGGAACAGAATGACTTTATACTTCCTCCAGCAATGTAGGAGAATTCTGCTTGTTCCATATTTTCATCAGGACTTGGTATTGTCAATCACAAATATTTGCCTTTCTAATGAGTACAACTTGGTTTCTTATGGAAGTTTTAATGTTTTCCCTAATAAGTAATGATTTTGAGCATCTTTTTTTATGCTTGTTAGCCATTTAATTTTTTTGTCAAGTATCTTTCAAGCCTTTTGTCAATATTTTAAATATTTTTACTGATTGACTGATTGATTTTTAGAGAGAGAGGGAGAAAGGGAGAGAAAGAGCAAGAGAGAGAGAGAAAGAAAGAGAGAGGGGGGAGGGAGGGAGAGAGAGAGAGAGCTAGAGAGAGGGAGAGAGAGAGAGAGAGAGAGAGATTTGTTGTTTCACTTATTTATGCATTTGTTGGTTGATTCCGATTCTTGTATGTGCCCTGACCAGGGATTAAACCCATAACCTTGCAGTGTTAGGATGACACTCTAACCAACTGAGCTTCCTGGCCAGGGCTTCTTTTGCCAGTATTTAATTGTGTGTTTTTTTACCTTTTTTATTATTGAGTTGTACAGATTCTTTTTTATATTTGTCAAGTATACAAATTATGTAGGTTTTTTTCCCCCAGTCTGTGATTTGCTTATTCAGTTCTCTAATGGGATCTTTTGAAGAAGAAATGCTATTAATTTTGATCAAGTTCAATTTATCGATTTCTTTTCAAGTGTACTATCTTTTTATCTTGGCTAAAAACATTTACCTAACTCAAAGCTGTAAAGATACACTCTTGTGTTTTCTTCTATGTCGTTTAGAGATTTAGCTTTTTTCTTTAATCTATGATACAGCTTAAATTAATTTTTATATGGTGAGAGGTATAGATCAAAGTTCCTTTTATTTATTTTTTGCAACATGGCAATACAGATGTTTCAGAGGATAAAGGTGAGGGAATGAGGGATATCCTTAATAGTTTCAACAATAAATAAAAAATTATATTTTCTACTCTTTCTTGAAACTCTTATCTCTTATTTCTAAATATGTATATTCTTTAGTAATTAGCCATAAGCTCTCTTTTATTACACTCTGCTCTTACATGCCTTTGACTTTCGTATGACTTTCAATGAAATTTAAATACTGATAATATCTAAATGTATATCTGCATTTACAAACTCACCAATGGATCTCCAGATAAATCAATTCAATTGTCAATTTGATATTGTCTATTGAATACTTCAGACATCTTAAATTTAATACAGCCAATATCAAACTTAATTTCCCCAATTATAGAATTGTCCATCCATTTGAGTTTTCCTCAGCTTCATAAATACTATTACTATGCTTCCAGAAACCTAGGAATTATGCTTACTTCATTTATTTCTTTCACCTTCCTCAGCCAATACCAATAAACCTTGCAAACTCTTTCTGCAAAATTACCTGAAATAAAAGCACTTTTTAAGATCTGCTCTACTATCACTTCAATACCTACCTGCAATGGCCTCTCACCTGGACTACTACAGCAAACTCTTAACTATGCTCTCTTTTTCACTTTTGCCCCTCTCCAACCCACTCCTCTCAAAGCAGCAAAGGTGAACATTTAAAATACACATTGTGTTATGTAACTCCCCTGACTAAAACTCTTCAGTAACTTTTACTCAATGTACTAAATATGTATTAAGCATCTATTATGTGTCAAGCATTGTTCAAAGCACCAGGAATCCTATATAATAAAAGCCCAGTGACTGAAACAGCATAACGACCAGAACGATCAGAGACCAGAATATCCCCACCCCCAAGCAAGCGGTTAGGGGTGATCGGGCAGGCAGGCAGAGGTGGTTAGGGGCAATGAGACAGGCAGGCAAATGGTTAGGGGCAATGAGGCAGGCAGGCAAGTGATTAGGGGCGTCAGGCAGGCAGGCGAGTGGTTAGGGGTGAACAGGCAGGCAGGCAAGCAGTTAGGAGCCACTGGTCCCAGATTGCAAGAGGGATGTCTGACTGCCGGTTTAGGCCCAATCTGCCCTGTGGGATCAGGCCTAAACCAGCAGTCAGACATCCCCTGAAAGGTACCAGATTACAAGAGGGTGCAGGCCGGGCTGAGGGGACTCCCCCGCCCCCCCGTGCATGAATGTTGTGCACCAGGCCTCTAGTATAATGATAATTACAAGAAGACTTGGTTCCTAACTTCATTACATTTATTCTCATTCCATATTGACACACACACATACATGTGCACGCACACACACACATGCATGCACACACACACATGCACACCTGTACAAAATGTTAACTTTAAAATATACAGAGGAGTAATGAATAGTGCTATAAATATCTTCATGGGAATTTTATATGGTTAGGAAACAAAACAAGGATACTTCAGATACTGATTCCTTAGCACAAATTATCTGAAAAAGAGGGACCGGGCAGAAAACCATGCATTTAAATGTGCAGATTTCAGGTATGATAAGGCATGAGCATTCACAGATGCAAGGACAGATGACTAGGACAGAAAGCAAAAGAAAACAAGATGAGTTTTGAGGAAAAGGCATGAGCCAAACTTGTAAGCCATATTAAGTAGTAATTTTTATCTTCCTTAAAATAACAGAACAATTTGGGAAAAATCACTGTGGCTACAGTGCAGAGAATATATGGAGAAGCAAACAGAGTAAATGTGGACAGAGCATTGGAAGGTTTTAGCAATGATCTAGACAAAGTAAGATGATAGCTTCCTCCTACTTCAGTACTCGCACATGTTCTGCCTGAAACTCTCTCCATCCATCTTCCTTACTTGTCAGGTCTCACATTAAATATTCCCTTTTAAATAGGAGCCTTCCCTGACCACTAAGAAAATAAAATGTTTCTCACTCACACCCATTATTATCTACCATCACCTTGCTTCCTTTTCAACACATTCACACATTGTAATGATCACGTCTTGTTTATTTATTTCTATCTCCAACACTAGAATGTCTGCGGTAGGACTGCAGGAACCATGCCTGTAAATCGTCAGCACATGCCACAGTGGCTGCTTCATGGTTGTACTCAATAAATGTCAATTAAATAAAGTAATTGTCTTCAAGATGATATTAGCATTCCTTTCTCCATAGTACATATGCTTCCTTTGCTGAAGCATGCTCAAACCTTTCAACAACTGTTCCATGTCTACATGGCAGGTTTCAGGCAGAGATCAACGACTTCCCAGACCGTGTACTACCCATCAATGGTTTACTTTAGAGCAACAGCTCTGCAGCCAGGCTGCTTGCATTTGACCTTCAGTTATTCTACATCCCAGCTAGGTGGCGGTGGGAAATTTACTTAGCATCTCTGACAGTTTCTTCATCTGTCAAATGGTGGTATTAATAGTTCTTCATAGCATTGTGTGAATATGAAAGACTGTCATGCTATTCATCCTACTGTGAAAGCATAACATTATGTAAAATTAATAATGTATCACAAATGTGATATGTGTCAAGAAGGAGAATTACAGGATATTTGAGAATATACAACAGATTGGCATGTTCATTATTATATAACAAGCACTCCTGTTATTTAGAAGAAAGTAAGAGAAAACTTGAGTTAATTTCATATTCAGGTTCATTCTGCCAAAGCACATTAAGTAACTGAGTTAAAGAAACATCTGAGATCTCAAATAATTACCCCACTGTCATGAAAACATAGTAGTTGCTGAGTGTGCGCATATGTGTGTATAGTCATCTCATGTATCGATTTCACATATATCTACTGTATAATTTATCTAGTGGCAAGCACTGCTGTATAACAAACTACTCCAAAGCTGAGTGGCTTGAAATAGCACTCATTAATTCTCAGTAATCTTGGGTCTACTGGGTGTTGGTTGAACTAAGCTGGACTTGGCTGGCGTAACTCTATACCTCATATTTCTTTTTCTCCTCCTGGAACCAACAGTGTAGCGAGTTTTTCTCATGGCAAGGGCAGAAGTGAAATCACACAAACAGAAGTCCACATGGATTACTGAGCCCTAAGCTCAGAAGGGACACACTGCCACCTCTACCTCATTTTATTGAAAATAAAGTTTTAGGGCTCGATTCAAAGTTAATGGAGAAGGGACATAAACACCTCTTTTATGGGAAGAGCTGCAAAGTATATGGCAAAGGATTTGGATATAGAAGGGATGAAGAATTGGGGCTTGGACACAGAGAAGCATGGAGAATAATTCAATTTACCAAATCTGCTCAGTTTATTATTTTTCCTGTATGAAGACAGGGATGCTGAATGTTGATTTGACAAAGAAACGAAGGACAACGTATACCACTCTATCACCTGAACGTTTACATATAATCATAAGTACACTTTTCCCTAAAATAGACAGGAGGAATGGAAAAGAATGATAAGGCAATAATTTTTTTCTTTGAGACTATAGGATAAACACCACTACTTATAGCAACTGTTTTGTAGGTCTATGACAGAACAAAAAAATGAAGCATCTTATGTAACTTATGATTCTGTTATTCCTTTTACAAAATGTTCCCTTATTGCACAGGGTATTTTTAGTAAAATAATGCCATTTTTCTTTTCTTTTTTTAAATCCCAATTCAAGCTCTATTTCATATAGGATTACGCTATGCAGCGAAGTATTTTATAGTTTGAGGTGCCCCTTTAGGACCTTTTCTTACATAAAAGACACTTTAAAAAAATCATTTTATTCTATAGTCTGTAATTGCCTAGATTTCAGGCTTGTTCTACCTTGCTGTGTAGGAAATCTAATCAAGCTTAGAAACTGAATTGTGCGCTCTGGCTTCAATCCTAAAATAGCCATTTTCATGTACTTTTCACTAAAGAAATCTGTTCTTTTCTTTTTTTATTAATTTTTCCCAGTTTCTATATTTCCTTTACCTTTTGCAAGACCACTATTTAGTACAGTGTCTTAAGATGTGAATTTTCATATAAAAATTCACCAAAGGGGCATTATTCTAATATCCTCCTTCACCTAAGAACAACTGCTTTATGTAACTTATCAAAAAGAGAAGGAAAACTTCAAAGGGTGATTTTAATTCTATTGCAATGCCCAGCTGCCCAAAAAATGAAAGAGAAACATCTATTCTGAAAAATCATTTAGGAGGTAGTAGTAAATTTTAAATGTTCAAAATTTTCTCATATATTCCTCCATTGTTTTACAAAAATCCCTTATCCTAAGGCTCTCAGAGAACTTGATACAACCAAATTCTATGGATATGAATCATAGAAGTACAGTGCAAAAAAGAGATACTTAAGAGTTCACTTGGCCTAGTCCTTTGTTTAATTAAGAGGAAATTGTGTTTAGGGGAGAGGAGACCAAGTCTGTCAAGAAAAAACCCAGGGCTATGGCCTTAGACAGTCATAGGTAAAAATACCATCATTGCCACTCAGAGATGATTGACTTGGAACAAAGAACCTAGCTCACTGAGCCTCAATTTCCTTATCTGTAAAATGGGAATAATAACTTCTCCTTTGAAGTATAGTTGAGAGGATTACATATGTAAACATATACTCAAAAAGTCTTAGATATAATAGGTACTTCTTAAGATCATAGAGCTGGTTAGTTTCAGATGTAAGAAAACAGAAATTCTTCACTTCCAGTTCAGTATCCTTTCTTCATGTTGTTTATGTTCACCCTGTTTGAGGAACGTACAATTTATTGGTAATACAGAGGTACATGTAGAGCTCTTAAATTATCATTTACACACACTGTACAGAATAAGAAATCAAAGCGAGATTTTCCAGTGCCTATAAAAATAAGCTGAGACACTGGTGCCAATGCCATAGACATTCCTGTTGTCTGAAGAAGACTGAGTATACGAATCTCTCTCTCTCTCTCTCTCTCTCTCTCTCTCTCTCTCTCTCTCTCCATATCGTAAGATATATTACCACAGTGTGTCATATTTCAACATATCAGGATTGGGTGACAAGAAAATAAATGAAAGCCAAAAAGAGAAAAATCTAAGAGTTCTTTTGCTTCTTTTTAATTCACTTATTCCAGATGAGTGTTCTGACCTAGCAATAACTTTATATCCTGTTATAGCAAACACCTCTCAGATTTCATTCTGTTGCAGACCTAAAATATGGTGTTCCTTGGTGATAAGAGAATTTCCATTGAGGAACATTTGAAAGAGAGGTTCAAAGCTCTCTTTCACTAGTTTCTATTCAACAAAAGCCATATCCTGAAACTCATTCCTCTATAGCAAATGTCATTTTCCTTTGGCTTGAAACATTTCATCAGACATTGGAAAGTACTTTTCACCAATATAACACTGTATCACCACTCTATAGTGCAAGGCCCTATCTATGGTAGCATTTATAAGCACTTACTCTCTATAGCAAGCCCTCTGCTAGGAATGCCATGTGTTATGTATGTTATCACAACAGGCAGAAGCGTTAAGCATAATGATACTCATTTTACAAAGAAATGGCAGTTTTTAAGAGGCTAAACTAGGATGTGAATTGATCTATATCAGATGCCAAGGTCCATGCTCAGAGATTTGGTTCCTGAGAAAGTGTTATCATTTAGTTCCTATAAACTGTCAGGCATTGGCATAGCAACTTAACAGACTTCCTCATTCATATATGAGCTTCACTTATTGGGGGGCCTACACTTACCACAACTTGTGAACTGAAATACCCCCAGTGATTATACAAATTATGGTCCCCATATCCTACCAATATATGTTTCATTATACTCCATTCATGGAGAGAATTTAATTGCAAAGCAATGTAATTTAGCTATTTTCTAATCTGTAATCATTTTAAGAATTTATTTTAAAAATATTTATACATATACACATATTTTATAAATGCAAAAAAATAACATATATCTTTGATATTTTATATTTCATCATACTATTTTTTTTCATTTTCTACTTGGATACACTTTTTCTCTTCTTTCCTCATCCTATATCAGCTCACTACTCCACCTCAACCCCCAATATCACTAACCCATATCTTATTTTTTCCATAGAATATACCTGTATAATCCTATATAATAAAAGCCTAATATGCAGATCAACTGAACGGTGGAACGACCAGTCACTATGATGCGCAGTGACCACCAGGGGGCGGTCGCTCAACACAGGAGTTGCCCCCAGCCCACAGGCCCCAAGCCAGCCAAGGCGGGTGCAATCGGGGGCCCTGCAGAGGGAGGCAGCCAGTGGCAGCAGCAAGGGACAGGTCCAGTGAGTGGGCAGTGCCTGGCCAGCCAAGAAGGGTGCAAGCGGAGCGGGGGGGCCCCGATCATCCTGCTGGTTGCCCCACAGATTGGCTCTGATTGCCGGCCAGGCCTAGGGACCCTACCTGTGCACGAATTTCATGCACCAGGCCTCCAGGATATATATCACTTTATATATACACACGTACATGTACACAGTCAGCCTGTACATAGGTTGCACATCTAAGGATTAAATCAACCTTGAATCAGAAAATATTACGTTTTTGCTGACAGTTACTATGTAGTTAGGCCTATGTACTGAACATGTACAGAGACTTTTCTTGTCATCACTCCCTAACCAGTACAGTATAACAATGATTTACATAGTACTTATAGTGTGTTAAGTATTGTAAATAATCTAGAGATGACTTAAATTATATGGGTAATGTGCCCAGATTATAGGCAAACTAGAGGCCCAATGCACGAAATTCCTTCAAGAGTAGGCCTTCCTTCCCCCAGCTGCTGGCACCGGCTTCCCTCTGGCACCCAGGACCTGAGCTTCCCTCCGGCCACTGGCAGGCACCCAGGACTGGGGCTTCCCTTGCAGCCCCAGCTTCATCCTGAAGGTCGTCCGGAAGGATGTCCAGTCTAATTAGCATATTACGCTTTTATTATTATAGATACTACACCATTTCATCTGAGATTTGAGCACCATGGATTCTGGTATGGGGTGGGGAGTGCTGGAATCAATCTCTTGAGGATACCAAAGGGATGACTATATACATTCTGTGAAAATACTTCTCTTACATGCTCAAACAAAAAATATATAATCAACCATACACACACAGGCAGTATACATATCCTGGCTTTAGCGTTATTCTTTGTTTATAAAAAATGGTATCAAATATCACACTGTGTATTTTTCTGTATCTTAATTTTCACACATAAGTATTTTTAGAAAATTTCTGCAGTAAATAACCATAGATGCAACTTATTTCTTATCCTTTCATGTGGATATAACATAATGCATTCAAGAATTTCTATATCTGATGGACAACATTTTGTTCTCACAACTTGTCATTGGAAACAATGTTGAAAAAGTCATCTTTGAGCCTATGACCTTAAATATCTCTAGTTTTCTTTTCATGACACTCCAGAGAGTTATTAATAGATTAAAAGGTATATGTATTTTCAATTTGAATACATCTTTCCTGGTAACACCTCCAAAATGTTGTACAATTTGCAATTCAGTCAAATCTAAAAACAAACATTTCTCCACATCCTCTCAAGAGGGCTTACTACCAACAGTACTTGTTTTTCTTTATTTTCACCAAGATGATTGTTAATTGATACAAAGTGGTGCATAATGATACACTCATTTGCATTGTATAGACAACTGGCTAGATGTGGGGAATCGATATAGGATTAAGCCGCGGACTGACCTGTTGGCAAAGTCACAAACAAGTCCCAGCTTAGAGGGCACAGTCCTCTTAGCATAATTAGGCTTGACCTTATAACACTCCCTAGATCTTATCTGGGAAGCTAATGGGCTGAGGGAAGTGCAGGAAGTGTAACTATGGTCAAAACAAGTGAAACTCACAAGAACAGTGTAACTATGGTAACCACTACCTTGTTTACCTCTGACAAAAAAATGGTTGGTGCGGCCTGAGCACCGGGGGAAGTCCTTCCTCTTGAGCTGGACTTACCTGCCTGGCCCCCCCATATTCCCAAATTATCTCTTGTCTTTTCTCTTTCATTTTTGTGCGGCTCCTCTTCCAGATCCTGAACCCTGAACTACGCAGGACGTGGAGGGAAACATTTACAACAGCTAGAGAGAGAATCTTTTCTATTTTGGTCACTTGCTTTTTTCCATATTGTCTTCCCTTCCCTTCCCCCATTTTTCTACTGGGTTATTTGTAAATAATTTTAGTACATTACATTACATAATGATATTGGGATTAGTTTTTGAATACAGGTTTCCTCCACTGTCCAAAAGGAGAGCATCTTGGAAACCTTTCAAAAGCTAAAATGACGTAATGCAAAGCATACCCTCCTCTTTCAGAAAGTTCATGTTAAGTCTCTTTGCTTTTAGGAAAGATCTGCATTAGTACCTGCTGACTAACTGAAAGAAATACAAGGAGGATTTTCACTTTTACAAAAAAAACCTATATTAGTATGGTAAGAATATTTTCTTCCCAAGAAATGCACCCTCCCCCAAGTTAATATGTTTTATTAAACAAACCATGCACCCTTCACTGGAAGAAAAATATCAAAATTGCTATAAATAAATTCTCACATATATACTAGGATCTATTTTTGAACTGTGATGGGTTCCAATAAATAATGTATCTATTGTGAATTTACATCAACACTATATTAATTTTTAATGTAGCTTTATATTATCTTCCTTTTTTATACATTGTCACCTTTTTCTTCCTATATGCTTCCTATCAAATATTGAGCATTTATTCTTTCTTACGAACTGTAAACTTACTTTTCCAGTTAGAAAAATTATTTTATTTTTTATATTTATTTCAATCAGTTTCAAATAATTGTGATTCTGACATCTTGGTTCAATTTCTAATTTTCATAAAAGTGGACCTAGAATTTTAAATTTGGAATAGTGTTTGCTGCTATTGTTGATAAACAATTTTTCTTAGAGTTAAGTGGGTCCCACTTTTCTCTTGTACTAATTTTAATAGAATTTTTTGTTGAATTTTATCAAATGCCTTTTCCACATTAAAAATGTCCTTTCTATTTTTAATGCTGAGCTGCTGCTTCACATTGCATGCATGTCGTTAGACATTTTACTTTTTTAATGAGTCACCTATTGGTCAAATAAATGATCCTTTAAGTGGGAATATAAATAACAGTATTTTAAATCATTAAATGACTTTTCATAAAGCATTACCCTATCTTCTTGCACTAAAGAGATAGATTGCAACTAAGCAACTTTGTAACAGGACACTTTCATTTTGGGCAAATCTTACTGAAAAATATTAATAATCAGCCAGGCTTCTTTCTACTTCATCCCTGCTCTAACAGAAATTAGTCACTCTTTTTATTTTTTTAATCCTCACCTGAGGATATTTTTAATTGATTATATAGGGAGAGGAAGGGAGAGAGAGAGAGAGACATCGATGTGAGAAAGAAACATTGATCAGTCGCCTCTGGTATGTGTCCTGACTGAGGTCAAACCCACAACCTGGGCATGTGCCCTGACTGGGACTTGAACCTGCGATGACCCTTCAGTGCAGAGGACAACACTCCAACCAACTGAGTCACAATGGCCAGGGCAGGAATTAGTCACTGTTCCAAATCATTTTTTCCTATTTTTATCACATCTCATAGTACAATATATTTTGAGTATACATTAGTATATTTGCGTCTCAAAGTAAAATACATACCCTCAGGGGAAAAGTTCTCTTTTTTTCTGTATATTTGTGCCTTAGTGGAGTGCCAAGCACACCATATCTACTCAATAAATTATTGTTGAATAATAAAGCTTTTAGTTTATTTATTCCTTGCTTCTGGAAAGGCAGAACGAAAAGGAGATGTTGAAAAAAAACTTAGGTGCATCTTTTGATGACTGCCTTCTCAAAAGTTAAGTCTTTTCTAAGAGAGTTTAAAAGTTAACTCACCCTCTAAGGAATTAAGAATGTTGTTCTGGTGACAAGGAAAAATTTGCTGTAATTCTGGCTGAGCCATAATGAATTCTGTACCATCTGTTAAGGATTAAAAAGAAATAGAAAAGCAAGAGATGGTAAGTGTACTTAGATCACAGATCTAATCAATAGCATGTTCAATTTACTTAAAATGCTTATAAATGTGAAGTTTTAACTACTGCTTTATATTTAGTATTATAGAAATTTAATCAAAACCTCAGCAACCTCTCTCAGTAAGTAGTACTAAATGTCACCTCATCAAAGAAGCCAAAAGTTTAAGACAAAGAATTTTATAGGAAGTTAGATTGGGTGAGCCAAGTCACAAAAGAGCCAGAGCATTTACTGGACCCCAACAGTCAGTCTATTGGTTCGATGTCAATCAATGGGATCTTTTCATTGATTGGCAGTTTGTATTTTGTGTATAAATGGAATGAGGTCCTGAATAACTCAGATATCCCCCCTAAAATTTTACCCCAATCATTCATTCTTTTTAAAAAACAGGATTCTGTAAGTTCTGTCGCTATAATTTGAAATACATTCATTTGAAATATACATCCAGAGTCATCTGTGGGACTCACAAATTTAAATATTAATAAAATCATGACATTTCCTTCTATAACTCTAGGCTGAATATTTTACCTAATTGGCTCATTGCACACATCCCAATCGTTGTGTCTTTCAGAAGCTTGAAATCCTTGGAGAAACACATGTGCACTCACAGACACAGGCACACAAATCAGGTTTTCTATTCTAAGGACAAAGTTGTTTTTTTTTCTTGTGTTCTTGATATCTCTTTGCGACAGAGTAAAGATTTGCTGCAGGTAACCCAAAACAAAATGTTTAATTGCCTGAACTCATATTTATATTCCTAAGCTATATCCTTTCTCCAAACACCCACAGCACCACAACTATCTTCACTCCAAATTAGCAAGTCTTTCAATCATTTATTTAATGATTATTTTTGAGTACCCATTACATATCAGGAACCATTTGAAAAGCTAGAGATAATATTGATGAACAAAACAAGCCCCAACTTCAAATATTTGCATTCTAGAGAAAGGCTCTTTAAATATTTAAAATTATATATATATATATATATATATATATATATATATATATATATATATGTCTCCAAATGAAACTAAGATAAAAATTTATGTGCATAAAAGCACCTATTGTGGTGACCAGGACAGGGAAGCCATCCATGGTACTGTAGCACTAGAAACAATAGTGGGCAAAGGGCCAAAATCACTTTGCAAGGGAAAATGAAAAAAACTCATTTATTTTGAAGACTTGAAGACTTCATGAACTTTTATTGCGGTTGCTGTTCTTAGTGCCAAAACTTCCTATATATGAGATTGAGGGAGTGGTGATCTCTTGAGCAGGTTGACATAATGTTGATACTTGGTCTCAGAGAAAATTCAAAGACCTATTGATCGATGATACACTTCAAATCAAGGAAAGAAGAGAACTCTAATCCAGGCATTTCCTCTAACTAAACTTTTCTACACATCAGAGGTCTTGTCATTAATTCAGAGTGAGCAAGTGTCCTGCCTTTTGAAAGTGTGATATTTATTATATTTTTTTATGTTAACAGGAGAGCTTGGTTATACTTGCTGTATGTGATCTCTCTGCTATAGTGGATACTTCAGATACAAATGTCTCCCAGCATACTGTAGCTAAAAACATGATTTATTTTTCACTAGAGAAAAGATCATTTGCTAACAGCATTAGGTTCAAAAACTAGATGTATAGTGACAGACCTACCATAAAGCAGGTGAGGAACGTACAGCAAAGAAATCTATCAAAGGGGATAACTGCGACCTATTTCCACCATCTGACTTTAATGACTTTGTATTTTATCTTAAAACTCACCTGCTATGCAGAAAGTAAAAAATGAAACATATTACAGATTCTGCATAATTAAATCTTTCCATCAATGATGTATTATAACTATGTTCTCAGTCTGCTGGGCTGCAGCCATGGCAGTTATTAAAATATCCCTCAAAAGAAGTGTCCTGATTTTAGATATTAGCTTAAATCTCGAGCTTATCAAATCACATGGTTCCTGTTTTCAAATATATTATTGCATTCCAAGGACAGAAGGGGGCCAATTTTACATAAGCCTTGGTATCAGATATAGGAATAATGAAATTGCATGCCTTAAATACTAGTAAAGAATGTCACAGAGCACAGTTTATTTCTACCAAAAATGTAATGAATATATAGCTATTGAGCATATACTAGTTGAAAAACCAGATGCTATGGGTGACACATATATGTATCAGACAAAATTCAACCTGGAAGTTGTATATGATCTAATGATGAAGACTTGACATAAACACGTGAAAAGTTAAATTACAACTGAATAGACTCAATAGCACAGACAAAATCCTGATTAATTACTGAATAAATCAAACTATTTAGGGACTTGGGAGCTTTACAACAGTTTTATTGAAGTTTCTCAATATGTCTCCTTACAAGTACATGTTGGTAAAATGCCCAAAGGCAAGCATTGCTAATTCTGTGAGACGGCCTAAGAGAATGTCGTTTGTATGATGCTCTCAAAGCACTGAGCACAGATAGAAGATGACAGATTTCCATTACCAACAGCTGTTGAAGCTCTTGCTGTGGTCCCTGGTTGGGCATCTCCTCCCAATAGCAATTATATCTTCTTTTATGGTAGCAGGTGTCACAGCATGTGGAGCAGTTTGGTTTTGTTGACGGATCTGGTCCCATTTGCTGGCAAGGTAAGTTTGTTTTCCCAATTCTTTGAGTCAGCTAACTCGTCAGGGGCCTCCAATGAGCAGCTAAAGATGCAATGGTCCTCTTAAAAGTGTCTGCTATGATGAATACTCATTGGAAACCTGAGACTAGCTTACCAAATGCTCTCTGTAAGCTGCCTTCCGTATGGAGGAATGGGAAATGGAAGAGAAGGGCACCCCCATGAATGCCGTCTGCAGAAGTGCGCTATCCAGGAGGTGTTGGGCTCCCTTGCTTGTTCCTAGGTAAACTCTGGCTGAATATATGCTCTTTGAGCTAAATCAGTTTATAATACAAATCCTCAGTTTTCTGAATTTTTCTGTATGCTTTGGCATTCTCCACATTTTCACATTAGTAATGTCACAGGCATGAAAAGATTATTTTCAGCTTTCGTAGTGATGGGCTTGATGCTGCTTTCAATAGTTAACTGCACTCCTGCCTTTACATTCACACTTTGTCCATAGTTAACATTTTCTTTAAACTGTGAACTATCTCACCAGGAGGATGTCTCTGAGATACTGGCTAAAGTCATAAAACCCAAAATAGATAAACAGAAAAAGTGGTTTGTCTCTCTATCCATTCTTTCTCCATTTAATCATTTAGTAGATATTTTGTGTGTACATTTACTATGTTCCACAAGCCTATGTTTAGTGCTAAAGATATTAAGTACATCTGGCCTGGCACCTGCCTTCACAGAATTGAAGTTTTTGAAAGAAATTTTTAGACAGTGGTGCCAAGCAAGTAATGACAGTAAAAGGAACTCAAACAGTGGGTGGCGGTGCAGTACAGAAAGCAATAGAAGCCTAGAGCATGGAGATTGTCTATAGATTAAAAACTAAATAGAGCTACATTTTTAGTTGCAGAGTTTGATTTACATTTAACAAATTTGAAGAATTCAGACTGACTACCAGAAAAGTCAGTATGTATGCGTCTCTTTGGGGCCTTGACAACGAGCATGTATTTAATTATGAGGAACACTGCCATAGCATTTAGTGAGTGAGCGATCTTATGAAAATATAAGGAAAGCATTGAGCATATTGTCAAAGTGATCATGAAAAAGTTCTCCCTAACACAAACACATTTCAAAAGATGGGACTGAAATTTTCTGACAGGCAATACAAATCTGTCACAGCGGGTTATGTATTATCATAAATAGCTTGCTTACCTGGTTTTTTATTTCAGTTAGACTTTTTAATCATGCAAAGATGTAAATAAAGTTTTATCAGATTTACCAGTTTCTATTTTAAAAAGAATAGTAATTAAGAAATTCAATGTTTGCAATGTACAAAGGGGTAACTTGAACCCATGACAATGATGAAAAAATGTCCCAAGTTTATATCAACCTAGAAAGCAATATATCCAATTTGTAACAAAATGTTCTATGGGGAAAACACCTAAGGAAAGGCTTGTGCACAATAAATCACATTTTAATATACTAGAATACCTTGGTGTCCTGAAGAAGGTAAGTGCTGCATCTATAATGAACGGGAAAAGTGTATAATTAGAAAAACAGGGGGGAAAACAAAGCTATAAAAAAGCTCAGGTACAAATATAAGCAAACCAATATCTAACATGCTTTTCATTTAAGAAACATTTATTAAGCTTTGATTGTGCAGTTATAATTCTAGACAGGGGACTATACTATGTAGAAGATAGATAAGTTTCCTACCCTATTGTAGTTTATGGTCTGGAAAAAGTAAAATATATATTAAATACATAAAAATACATGTCATAAATTCAAATAGTAATAAATGCTATGAATACACTATAAGTGTAATGAGATGGAGTGTTTAGAGGGATGGAGGGATGGATGGCACCTTAGATGGGGTGGTCAGAAGGCTTCTCTGGGAACATTGAAAGAGAAGAAACCAGCCTGGCTATGCTAAAGAAGGAGGAACACAGGAGGACAGAAAACCTGAAGCAGAGGCTTTAAGGCAGTGATGGGGTTGGTGTGTGTTAAGAATAGAAAGAACAATCAGTGAGGCTGGAATGTAAGGGATAAAGGGAGTATTGCATAAGTTTAGGTCACAAAAGAGGACAGGTGCTGGGTTATGGAGCATAGGTCAGGCTATGGCCAGGAGTCTGTAGGTCTATAGGTTGTTCCAAAGTGAATGCAGACTGGTACAGCCACTGTGGAAAACAATACGGAGTTTCCTCCAAGAACTAAAAATGGAACTCCCATTTGACCCAGTAATCCCACTTCTAGGAATACATCCTAAGAAAACAGAAACACCAATCAGAAAGGATATAGGCACCCCTATGTTCATAGCAGCACAATTCACCATAGCTAAGATTTGGAAACAGCCTAAGTGCCCCTCAGCAGATGAGTGGATTAGAAAACTGTGGCACATCTACACAATGGAATACTATGCTGCTGTAAAAAAAGAAGGAACTCTTACCATTTGCATCAGCATGGATGGAACTGGAGAGCATTATGCTAAGTGAAATAAGCCAGTTGGAGAAAGATAAATATCACATGATCTCACTCATTTGTGGAATATAATGAACAACATAAACTGATGAACAAAAATAGAGCCAGATTCATAGAAGCATCGAACAGACTGTCCAGCCTAAGAGGGAAGGTGTGTGTGTGGGGGGGGTCGGGGGTGGTAAGAGATCAACCAAAAGACTGGTATGCATGCATATGAGCATAACCAATGAATACAGATAGTAGGGGGGTGAGGGCATGTGCTGGGGGGTGGGAGTGGCTTGGGAGAGGTCAATGGGGGGAAAAGGAGACTTATGTAATACTTTGAACAATAAAGAATTTAAATTAAAAAAAAGACCTCTCACAGTAAAAAAAAAAAAGACAAAGTGAATGTCAAGCAATTAGAGGGTATTACATCTGGGAGTGATATAATCTGATAAGTAAATTCAAAGCATCACTCTCAATCTCATATGTATAATAAATAGACTCCGGGGGAAAGCGAGGAAGTATAAGACTGATTCAAAGTCTGCTTCAATAGTCCATGTGATCGGTACCAGGAGGGCAAAGTGTAAGTGAAAAATTATAGTCTTATTAAGGATATGTTTTGAAGTAATAGTGTCCTATTTTATCTATTAAAATGTGACCCAGGGATTTATTACAAAGCAATATAAATTTTTTCTGAGCTACATTAAGACAGATTCTCTCTAAAATGTAAAATATCTCATTTAAATATTATTTCCTTTTGGTATTTTCACATCTGTTGCCTCTTACTCTTCCCACATAACACTCTTTTCTAAATTTAAAGACATATTCATTCATAACTCTGCTAATTAATGCCATTTAAGTTGCAAAAAATAGAGATGTACTCAGGTTACTTTAGGTCACATAAAAATACACAAGGATATATATTTTTTAAAGTCAGAACATGGTCAAGCAGCTGCACAGAGTCCTTATAAAGACCTGGAATATCAAGTACTTCTTTCTTTGTTATAACCAAAACTCTCCTGACCCAAGTACAGATCTGAAGACATGGTTATCATGTCATCCAAAAACATTGGCTATTTGATTTTTTCTAAATTATGTCTAATATTGCTCTTCTCTTCTCTTCTCTTCTCTTCTCTTCTCTTCTCTTCTCTCTTCTTTTTTCTCTTCTCATTTCTTTTCCCCTCCCTTTGTCATTCCCCCACCCCCTGCCTTCTCCTATTAATTGCTCTAGATTCAATTTTCTACTTCTGTGTGTGTGTGTGTGTGTGTGTGCATGTTTTTGTAAGTTTACCTTAAAATGTCCTAAAGAAGAAATTTATGTTATTGGGAATTCTCAAATCAGATTACCTCTCCTGGGTGCCTGATTTAAGTGGTATAGACATTGCATAATTCACTTAACTATTGGAATACCTCTGTGTTCAGAAAATTTGGTACGTAGGACCCAACTATAGCTTCTCACCTGTGGCCACTTTCTGATAGAGGCATCCATCTTTGGCTGCACATCAGTCAAAAACTGCAATAGACATATAAGCATACCTCAGTAGAAAACCTAAATCTGATGAAATATATAACATATTATACACACAGAGATATATATGTACACATAAACACACATATACACAAGAGAGTCACAAATCTGCAGATTTCTGATGTAAAACCAGGATTGATAGTCACTGACTTAGACCCCAATTGGCTTTTCTCAAGTGCATTAGTAAAATTGAAATGAGTCATTTTATCCTGCCAAAGATATCAACCCATTTGGTTTTTGAGGTATGTTCTTTGAGAATTGGACCCCTCTTTATGTATATAGCCCTTTATAGAATTTATTTTATTTTTATATGATTTTTGTTTTATTTTAAGGGATGGTTGAATTCTAATAAAATATAATTCAGGACAAATTATATGCCACTAAAATAAAAGTTAATTCAGTAAAGTCATATTATAACATAATTCACTTGTGAGACTTTCCCCCAACTTCTGTGTTGTACAAAATACACCTGAAAATATAACCTACTTATTATTATATACAATATAAGCATATAATATTACTTATATTTTGTTTAAAAGGGCTATGAAACCTTACATTTATGGGTTTTCCTAATGAGTGAGGGTAGCTATAAAAACATTGAAAGATGAATAGATCCATACTATATAATAAACAAAAAAAGTGCCTGGCTGCCATGGCTCTGTGGTTGAGCATCAACATTGAACCAGGAGGTCATGGATTTGATTCCTGGTCAGGGAACATGCTCAGATTTCGGGTTCCATCCCCAGTAGGGGGCATGCAGAAGGCAGCCAATGGATGATTTTCTCTCATCATAGATGTTTCTATCTCTTTCTTTCTCTCTCTTCCTATCTGAAATCTATAAAAATATACTTAGAAATTAGACTTCTAGGCCTGCTACAAAGAAAGGCTTTGAGTGTGACCATGAAGGCCTTCTTCTCCTAGTATGTACAAGGAAGAACCAAAAACAGATTAGACCATATAAAGCCTCAATTTGAGTTGTCTTGAACAACAGACTCTTAGGGTGATAAAAATTTGATAGAAATTAAGAGATAAATGAGCTAGAGAAACACCACAAGAGCTATAGATAATGACTTACTAGACTCAGCCATTAAAATAATTATATATATATATATATATATATATATATATATATATATATATATATATATAAAATTAAAATATATTTTGGTTAGAAATTTGAACTATTATAAAGAAATCAAGAGTTGGTTCTGTAGAACATCAGCAAAATGGTAAATTAGGAATCTCTAAGCTCTTGTTCTACCACAGAAACATCAAAAAATAACCAGAAACTAGATGAATTAACCTTATAGAAGCCCTGTAAAACCACCAAAGGTTTACAACCACAAAGCAAATGGCAAATCGAGGGGAAAAGGTAGGAATTATGTGTGTGTGTGGGGGGGGGGGGGTGAGGGGTGGTTCTTGCCCTTGCCCCATCCTCTCCCCAGTGTGCTGATGTTCTGGTCTGGAGGAGGTGGCAGCCCAGTGCCCAGTTCCCTCCCTCAAATCAGATAGAGCAAAGAAGACCTTATTTGGAATGTTTTAATTTCTCTGTGCTGCCTGAAGGACAAAAAGACAAAAGGGAGAGGCTGAAATAATGGTACTTTGTTGTAATTCTGTTTAATAAACAATTTTTTAGATGTCCCTCCCTTCTCTGTATAGCTGGCCAATTGTGATTCCCCAAATGTTGCAAGAATGTTTTATTTGCAGAAGCAGATAAACAGAGGTTTTGTGGGATGGGGAGGTGAACAGACAAAGTTGAAAGTAGCTGTATATGCTTAATAGATAAATTAAAACACATGTTCATAGTGGATGCTAAGCTTTGTTCTTCCTCTTTGCAACAAGAATACTGACAATTAATCATAATGGAGATTTAGATTCTTAGAGAAAATTATTGGCTCAGTTCAAAGACCTCAAGATAGAGGAATTTGAGATTCCCCCACTAAATGGAAAAACAATATTATTCTTGGGTGATATTGGTACATGCTCAGAACTGCTAATCAGTGTTTATCCCCACAAACCTAAGTAAAACACCTGCAGCCAACCAAGGATTAGCAGACTCCTGAGGAAACACAGAAATCATAATATATATATATATATATATACAAAACTTGGTAAACAATCTACTCAAAAAGAACACTTGGAGGAAAATAAGTACTAAAAATTAAAATTTGAATTTTATCATTAATATCACCATAGAGATGAAAGAGTTAATTGCAATCACAAACTTGAAATGGGATAGTATAAGGGCAAAAAAAACCTTCTTGAAAATATCATTTAAAATAATAAGATAATAGCAGGATTAGTAGGTAAACTTTAAAAACACTCAGAGAAATCATTGCAAAAGTCAAAATGAGAGAAAATGGAAGAGGAAAGATAAAATATTAGAAGTAAACCAAGAGGTTCACTATTTGAAAAACAACAGACAAAGAAAGAGAGAACAAGTAATATGGAGGAAAGGAAACCACAGAGGAGATAATTCAAGAAAATCTCTATAACTGAAGGTCATAAAATTTAAAATCTTAAGTACCAAACCTCGCCCAATTGTTGAAAATATATTCACATTAAAAACATCATCATGACCCTAACCGGTTTGGCTCAATGGATAGAGCGTTGGCCTGCGGACTCAAGGGTCCCAGGTTCAATTCCTGTCAAGGGCATGTACCTTGGTTGCGGGCACATACCCAGCAGGGAGTGTGCAGGAGGCAGCTGATCGATGTTTCTCTCTCATCGATGTTTCTAACTCTCTAATCCTCTCCCTTCCTCTCTGTAAAAAATCAATACTTTTAAAAAATCATCATGATATTTTAGACACCCCTACTAGCACACAGAGCTATAAACAAACAAATAAACAAACAAAAACCAGGGTATAAAAATAATCAGGAACATTAGGGTGTACCAAGGGTGGGAGGAGTAGCAGCGAAAGTGGTCCACACTGGTAGAGAGGAAATTATTTTCACCAATATTGCTTAGAATTGTCTTTCTGTAGTGACATTTTTAAAGCTGACTTATAGCTGGTTATATCACCGTTTTTAAATACAAACAATGTACCCCTTCACTGCTTGAACCAAGGATTGACCATTCTGCCATTTCCAATAACCATCCTTTTACACCACTGAGAAACAGAATGGCCTTTGACTTAGCAGAAACACTTGAAAATTTAAGGAAATGGAGAATATATTCATTTACTAAATAAAAAATATGTATTGACCCTCAACTATGTACCAGGCATTGTTGTATGGGTTTGGAATGCATTTGTGAGAAACATATGAAAAATCATAGGCTCATGGAGCTTATATTTTAACAAGGAGAAGACACACAACACACTAAAATGTTGTTTATATTATATGTGAAAAAGAATAATAATGCAAATATCGAATAGTATGTTCTAAAAATTTCTTTATAACAATTTTGGATAGAGGATAGGAAGGGCATACATGTGTGATGGGGATAGCAATAGGAAAACTAAAAAGATACAACTTCTTATATAGAGAGGTCAGCTAAAAATGTTATAGGGCTGAAAATTAAAATGCTGCGATATAAGCATTATTTAGAAATTAAGATCAATACCAAAATAATCAATAGAGATGAAAGTAGCTGTTTCCGGATTAAGAACTGGGTTTCGCTCTTTATGTCCATGTATAACTCTGTCAGGAAAAAAAAAAGAAGGAAAGAATGGTACACACAGAGGTAACAGCATGCTTGAAAGAAATGGCAAGTAGCTATTTATTGCTTTTACTGTAGCTAGAGGGTAGAATGTGTACAGTGATGGTAAAAAAAAAAAGTAGATTTTCAGAAAGAAAAGTAGGTTTTCAAGCTAAGGAATTTTGACTTCATTCAAGAGAATATAAGGAGTCAATGAAAGTAATGAAGCAAGAAAATGATATAACCAGATTTGTGCAAAGATTATCCTAACAGTATGACAGTGGCTTGGAGGATATAAAACTAGGACCGTGGAAATAAGCCAGAATATTGATATGTTTCAGCAGAAACACAACAGAGCCTGAGGCTGCCTATCTCCTTTCAGGCCACGTGTATCTGTTCCAGTTCTATCTTCCTCACCTTTGTCTATTTCTCTCCCATCTCTTCTTTATCCCATTTTTCTTCTCTAGGGTCAAAAAGGAACTGAAGTGTGTGTGTGTGTGTGTGTGTGTGTGTGTGTGTGTGTGTGTACACTACAATTTGCATATGCATGACACGCATTTTTTTCTGAAAATGAATACATAGGTAGAATACCTAATTTAAAAGGTATACAGGTAGAAAATTCCATAATTTCATGGAAAAATAATTAAATTGCATTTTGCACTGTGGATATTTATATTTCTCTTTGGGTTAATCTTTAATATAAAAAATATATGTATATATCATTGAAAAATGTTCTCTAGGCCCTACCCTGTAGTTTTAGAAAAAAAATAGGAAAATCTAACATTATGGCTTTACAGCATCCCTAATGCTATAAGCCAGGGGTGGGGAACCTTTTTTCTGCTAGGGGCCATTTGGATATTTATAATATCATTCACAGGCCATAGAAAATTATCAACTTAAAAATTAGCCTGCTATAATTGGTCAAACATTTATTAACTCACCCCTAATGCCTTGGCGGGGCCAGACCAAATGATTTCCTGGGCCTTATATGGACTGCGGGCCAGACATTCCCCACCCCCCCTGCTATAAGCCAATTCTAATACACTTTAGTGAGATCTAAAATGAGGACTACTCAGAGGAAAGGCAAGGAGAGTGGGTGGGAAGAGATCAATCGATGAACTTGTATGCATATGTGCATAACCCATAGACACAGACAATGAAGTGGTGAGGACCTGGGGGTAGGGGGGTAGGGGGTAGGGGAGAGGAAGTGGGCTGGAAGAGGTTAATAGGGAAAAAAGGAGGACCTATGTAATACTTTCAACAGTAAAGATTTTTTAAAAATAATAAAATAATATGAGGGCTAATACCCAGCCCCTTGCCAGTGCTCAAACATAAAATGCCACCTGAGGGGTCCAGCCATCTGAGGCTGACCAACCATGGGTGGGACCCACTCTGATGCTATTTATCTTCCCTTGTATGATGTCCCAGGCCTTCCCTTTGAAATTCTTTCATTAACTGTTCATTTTGGCTCTCTTTGTTTCTGACATGATCATTTTTCTTCCCTGTGATGCTGCTATTGTATTTCATAGTTTCTCTATCGTTTTTTTTTTCCTTTGTAGAATGCATGTGAGTTTCATGTTTCTACAGCTCACTAATTTTTCTGTTGTCAATCAGATCATCTACCCTCTATGGATATGGCTCTGTGCAACTATTCACTTAGCCTCCTTTTTTCTGTTTTTCTGCATTTCTTTCCTTAAAAAATAAAAAATAAATTTAAATAGAAGCTCTTTTCAGTGCTCTTCTTTTAATAATCAGTGATACAAATCAGTTGAACTACACAATGAGAGGCTAAAAAAAATACTGTGATTCTATTTCCAAAAATTATGTGGATTAAATTGAAGTATGTTTCAACTAACAAATATAAATAAAGGAAAATAATTTCTATTTATCTTTCCTTGAAGAGTGACCTGGGAGACTTCTCTATACAAAATGTTTAACTCTAAATTACACTCTACCAATGAATATAGGCCTAAGCTTTCCCCTGGAAGAAAATTCTGGCCTTGCTCCTTTGTGGTTTGTACAAATGTATTCATAACTAAAATGGTGGCCAGACATGCCAGAGTTTGCTTAAATATTTCCATTGACAAAGCTGTATGCACATCTCTTTTAGATTTCTGCTTGAGACAAGTATGTGAGTAGGAACTTGGTCAAGAGTATTTGGCTGAATGTGTGAATAAGCACAAACTTTATCATTTCAACAGTGATCTGAAAGTGTTAAATAACTATTGTGTTTTATACAGGATTTTATTTAGGGAAGAAAAAAAGCTTACTAGATTGAAAGAAGGTGAGTTAAAGTGAATAGGTGGCTGGTAATGTGCCTGATTTCTTCAAGGCTACACAGCTTAGAAATCCTTTCCCCTCTGACCTTTGGGTCACTTTAGAGTTAAATAGAGGGGAAATCTATTGTAGTGGAGGAGTGTGACCATCAGGTCAATCAGGAAGAATAAGTTGAATCAGCAAATTTAGTAAATTGTTAATATTAATGGGGTGGAGAGTGGAAAAGGAGAAAATGAAAGGACTGCCCCTGGGAGACTGTCCATCACTTTGAAGAACTTCATAATAAATGGGTTGTACCAGGTATATGGGGAAGGAGTAGAGTGTGAGAACAGTTTTGCACTCAGAGCTAGAGTCATGAATGGCCACAGCTGGAGGCATGTCCCCACAGCCTGCACTGGAAGCCATCACAGTATCCAGAACAAACCTTGCTAATTGAAAGAAGCAACAAAAAAAGACAGTACAGTTTCCTCAAAAAATTAAAACTGGAACTTCCCTTCGACCCAATGATCCCACTCCTGGGAACATAACCTAAAAATCCCAAAACACCAATCAGAAAGAATATATGCACCCCTATGTACATAGCAGCATTATGTACAATAGCTAAGATCTGCAAACAGCCCAGGTGCCCATCAGCAGATGAGTGAATAAAAATAAAAAAATAAAAAGTTGTGGAACATTTACACAATGGAATACTATGTAGCTGTCAAAGGGATCTCTTACCCTTTGGGACAGCATAGATGGACCTGGAAAATGCTATGCTAAGTAAAATAAGCCAATCTGAGAAAGACAAATATCACCTCATCTCACTTATTTGTGGTACCCAATTAACAAAATGAATTGACCAACAAAATAAGACTCAAAGCATGGAAGGATGGAACAGACTGACATACCTCGATGTGGGGTTGGGGCAGTGGTCGGCAAACTGTGGCTCTCGAGCCACATGCAGCTCTTTGGCCCCTTGAGTGTGGCTCTTCCTAAGCCTTAGGAGTACCCTAATTAAGTTAATAACAATGTACCTACCTATATAGTTTAAGTTTAAAAAATTTGGCTCTCAAAAGAAATTTCAATCGTTGTACTGTTGATATTTGGCTCTGTTGACTAATGAGTTTGCCGACCACTGGGTTGGGGGGATGAGAAGAGATAAACCAAAGAACTTATATACTTATATGCATAGCCCATGGACATGGACAGTAGGGTCGTGAAGACCTGGGGGGAGGAGCTAGAAGGAGGGAGATAAAGGGGGGGGATAATGGAAGATATATGTAATATTGTCAACAATAAAAATATATTAAAAATTTGAGTTTTCTTGTACAGACAATAGTATCAACAGCAAACCTCTCCCATCTTTCTCCATCTTCCATGGCCATCTTACCTAATAATAGACAAACATGTAAATTGACCGTCCCTCCGCTACACTCACCAGCCAATCAGGAGAGTATGCAAATTCACCCAACAAAGATGGTGGTTAATTTGCATACGTAGGCGTGAAGTGGCGGAGCGAAGACTGAAGGCTCCAGCTGGAGCAGCGAAGGCCTGGGTCCCGGGTGCCGGAGGAAAACCGGTGCCGGCAGCCTGGGGAAGGGAAGGCCTATTGCATGAATCTCTTCGTGCAACGGGCCTCTAGTATTATTCATAATAAGGCACTTTATCATTGGTGAAATAAAACATGAGCTTAATCTAAATATATGTGTGTCTGTTTTGTATGCGTGTGTGCATGCCTGTGTGTATGAGGCATATGTATGTGTTTTCTTCCCACTAGTTCATAACTCATCCAAAACCTTGCATAAAATATTTTCAATGGGGAAAAAAATCTTACTTCAGCTATCCATACTACAGTGTCTCCTTCAAAAGAAACTGGGGTGCACTTGTGGGGGTATAGGAATCATGGGCCTGAATCCCTCGGCCATGCCTTCACATCCACTGCTCCTTTCCACTCAGACTAGGCACCACTTCTCTCTCTCTCTCCTTGGCTGGTGGCCTAAGTGAAAGCAATATCAGAAAGCATATATTTTGGGGAGCTGAGGAAAGTAAATTCTCAAGCCCTCAAGTCTCAGAATGTGGCCCTCTGGCCTCTCCCTCAACTTAGGAAACATGGAATGGGCTGACAGACCTCTCTTACCCCAAAGGATCTCTCCGGGAGGTACCAGTTCATATGACCCTGTCTCAATATCCTTAGAGTTGCTAAACCCCCATTTATTCATTCAGAAAACAAAGTGCATGAGGAATAAGAGAATTAATACATCTGAAAGTGAATTAGTATTCTCTATGCGAATAGAGTCACAGTAAGTCTCCATCTGCCAAAGGCACACATTCCTGGCTTTCATACTGTGTGACCTGTGAGTAATGATCTCCTTTTGGGGAAAACTTATTAAGATTCAAAATATTAAGTTGACTTCCTATTTTAATATGCATAAATGCAATGGCAGAATTACAGTTTTAATTGTATTAAACACACAAAACCAATGATCCCCAGAGTACCATCCAGTAGAATTCAGAGAGCCTTTACCTTTATCTGGAGAAACAGAACTTTTTGAGTTGCTGTGCTGAGAAAATTTGAACTCAGTAAACAGTCTCCCTCTGAGCAGATCTGCCCCAGTACCCAGAGGATTGGACTGAATTCTGTGCATAGACCCAAAGGGTGTAAACTTCTGCATGTCACTTTTTGGAAAATGCTTCAATAATAATTCATTTCTAAAAGATACTTCAGGGGCACACTAAACAGTGTAAGCAAAGAAATGTTTAACAAGTATTTCAATTATGTGAGGATGGCAGGTGAAATAACCACCCCTCCCCCAACACACACACACACACACGCACACACACACACACGCACAAACTCTAATGCCCAGAATCTGGATCTGTGTATATGTCACCTTACATGCTCGAAGGTCTTTGATCAGTGTCTGTAGATCTGATGACCCTCTCCTATAAGTAAATGCATGATTGAAGGCAGGGAGAGAAGGAAAACAACATACTTTTGGGTATTTGCTCCATTTTCCTTTAGCTTTGCATTAAACTGAACATATTCCACTTAGAAACCACAAATAGTTGAAGGTGGCGTGAAGGTTGGAGCAAGCACCTTTCCCAGGAGGTGTATATTTTTGCATTTGAAATCAGCTCTAGCTTAGCAACACCAGCCTTCAAAACATGTGTACCAAGTGAAGAGCTGCATCAGTGGTGGTGCTCGATGTACCGGAACAACACCAACATGCACCCAACAGAGTGGGGAGGGAACACTTCAAAACACACTTATCTTCTTGTCATTGCGGTTTGAAATTGTTGTTTTTAATTGAGAGTATCGTGCCTTTGACATGAGTTCAGTTTTGTGGGAAGGATAGGTTCTTTAGGTTGAACTTTGAGATGGTGTCTATAACCATTGAGATCATGGTTACTGAAGAGTGAAGCTGAAGAGTAGCTCCCCATCAGAAAATAAGGATCTCCAGCTTCCCTCTCCTGGCTCCAGTGCATTCAGCCTCCCATTACTCAGAGGGGACACGGGCTTTGTCTGTTTCCTTATTGAATTCCCTTGAGGGTGTGGGGCACAGGTCTTCAAGCCAGGTTAGCGCAGAGAATAGTTTGTGTTCCATCTTTTCTCCTCTGGCAACCTGAGGTGAGGATATTTATTTTCTACTCCACAGGGTGCTCTTTAGTGCAGATTTCCAGATATCCCCTTCTTCCCCTCACTGGAGATGACTAGGTTTATGAAATATCAGATGCAAAATAGCTGGAAAAATGCATGTTTCATCACCAACGAGATTAAAATGAACAATGGCAGCACTTTATACTATCAGTCATGGCATAGATTCCTTCAGCTAA
The DNA here is from genome assembly GCF_000147115.1 of Myotis lucifugus. Taxonomy (NCBI): domain Eukaryota; kingdom Metazoa; phylum Chordata; class Mammalia; order Chiroptera; family Vespertilionidae; genus Myotis; species Myotis lucifugus. The sequence goes on along the minus strand of NW_005871054.1, from coordinate 5,821,769 downwards.
AAGTGAGGGCACTCCTACTGTGGCCCTGCGAGGAGGTTTCAGGTGCCATGGGGTCAAAGCTGGAGGACATTGGGAAATCCCAAATGCTTTCCTGGATGCATTTTCATGTCTCTTCCTGCCTTCACCCTGTTGTTCTTGGAAGTGGATGCATTTTCACGTCTCTTCCTGCCTTCACCCTGTTGTTCTGGGAAGAAGTTTTGGGTGGAGGATAGAGAGATTGTGGGGAAAGAGCAGAGACTTTAAAACAAAACATATCTGGGCTCAACGCTCAGTCCTGCCATTTCATGGCATGGTGTGCAGTATTGCTGCAAGGGTGATTGAAAGAGAGAACCTTTATTGTCTGCCTTCACACTCCAGAGGGAGTAGCTATCACTAAAACCCAAAGACATCTCTGTACGGTTAGAGTCTACATCATTCCTTCAGGTCTTGCCTTTATACTGTTTTAATATTTTCTTAAACTCATAACTTGTTTGTGACTGAGATCACAAAGGTCTCTTAAAATACAGAGGAAGTTGCTACTTAAGCCTGGCCCATCAAGTGCCTCCTGTTCTGGAAAAAGAGGGAGGCTTCTCTTACTAGAAAAGGGACATTTAAAAGAAGAAAAAAGCCAATTTTCCATGTAGAGAAATTAACTGGTTCATTCTGAATGGCTAGGTCAACAGATCAAATTTCCTGCCTGCCTGGAACCTGCAGCTCCAAATTCTGACTCTCCCTCCTACCTCCACATGTGCTGGTGATGGGTGACCAAATTGTGCATTTCCCTGATGTTCCTGAATTCCATTTCAAACCCTCAGGCGCAGTGGCTTTGTTTGGCCTCAAGGAGATCTCAAGGCTTGACTGCCCCCTGGTGGTGGCTGCCTTCCCCACACCCAAATGAAATCCTTTTATTTCTTTCACTTCAGTTCCCCTGCAGAGTCAAGGAGTCTGACCAGACTGCAACTCCCTGTGCAGCCTTCAGTTAAACGGAACCACTGACTTAGAGCTGCATTTTTCTGCCTAGATTTCTGTCTCCTCAAGCCCTGCCAACAGTTGAAGGCATTTATTTCTTCTTTGCATTATCTTTTCTAGACAAAGGTTATCTCGGGGAAGGTAGCATCCAGATGCCTCATCACCTGGCTGCCTGGGGCTATTTTCCAATGTTCCTTCTACAAGGTGACAGGCAGAACCACATATTTCATCCAGCTTCAGTCTAAACAGTGCAAAGCAGCAGTGGGATACTGCTTCCCAGGCATCTGGACTCACAACCCACATGAGGGCCTGGCTCAGGAGCTCTCTTCTGCCCACCAAACCTGTGTCCGAGCTTCTCACAGGCACTTCGCACAGGGGACCACACATTTCTCACCTGGGTGACCTGCATGCATCTCAAATTCCATATGATAAAATCAAACGAATTGCCCCAAACATGCTCCTCCTCCTTCTGCATTCAGTGCCTTGAATGAAGGTCTGTTGCTTTGGCTCCACAGCTGTTCCCTTTTGCTCTGTCACTACCTTCCCTTATTATATCAGATTCCTACACCCTGCAGCCGTGGGCAAACTACGGCCCGCGGGCCGGATACGGCCCGTTTGAAATGAATAAAACTAAAAAAAAAAAAAAAGACCGTACCCTTTTATGTAATGATGTTTACTTTGAATTTATATTAGTTCACACAAACACTCCATCCATGCTTTTGTTCCGGCCCTCCGGTACAGTTTAAGAACCCATTGTGGCCCTCGAGTCAAAAAGTTTGCCCACCCCTGGCCTAGAGGGATAACCCCCTGCTTAAAAAGATTTTCACTGGCTACAGGATAAAATCCAAACGCAAGGCACTCTGGGCCTTTTGCAATCTGGAGACCGCAATCCGCCCTCCCAGGCTCGTGGCCCACCTCACCAAACCATCACAGGATCCAGCCCCCGTTATACTATGTGTTTCTTCCCCCCCTCCCCCCTTGTATCTGTCCTTCCATAGGGTGAAATTCCATCAACTCAGCTGGAAAACTCCAAGCTGAATAATATTTCCATTCTGAAAACGCCCCAGTTCTTCTCCAATGTGCCGCAGAACTAATGATTCTCAGCTCTGAAATCAGTATTTGTTGACTCTGTGCTCACAGAACATACCTTGTGTCCAAGTTTCACACAAGTCCTTTCAGCCTTCTGGACTCTGGGACCCACCTTATAAGATGTTGTAAAACCAACACCAAGCATCATGCTAGATGGTGGTGGGTGCTTAAAAACATTTTGTGCATTAAATTAAAAAATCAGCACAGTTTAATTATTAAAATTACATGTGCTTTTTAAAACGCTGCAATTATACTTGTGGCCAACTAAAAAGTCACCTATTATGTTTTCACCTAAAGGAGTATAAAGACAAATCTCCCTTTCCTGTTGTCATGTAGGTGATTTCTTGGCAGGGCTTTGGGAAGATGGTCACCCAACAATTGCCCATATTCCATGTTGGGGTTCATCTGTGTACCTGGGCTTCAGTCTGAGCAGGGTGGTTAGAAGACAGTCTCTGAAGTTAGATGTCTACATCCAAACACCAACACTATCTTTTATTAGACCTGAGGCACATTACTTACACCTTTAGAACTGTTTTGTTTTTATTCCAAATTGATCTATAAATTTTGAATCAAGAATTTACCTATCAAGATAGTTGCAAGGATTAATTGGAATAATACACACACACACACACACACACGCACACACACATTTACCCAGTGCCTGGCACATGGTAACTGCTCTATAAATGTTAGCTGATGCAATAACTTTCATCCATACATCCTATATGTATATGCATACTTTACTTAAAATTCTATAGGGAAAACGACATGAATCATAATAGATCCTTTGATGAGAACAGAATTCTACTGAGAATTTCTTGATTTTATAAGTGTTGCTAATTTGGTTTAATTCGCTGTAGAGACTAAATGTTGCTTCTTCCGTGTGAAAACAAACCCTTACAAAGTGCCCGCGTTAATAAGTACTACTAAATAATCTAGACACTGAGCCACTGCTTTATGGGAGCTAAGTTCCAGGAAGTTGCATTGCAACTCAGTAAATAAATAACTTCCGCAGCTGGAATCCAGTGCTGAAGAACCTAGAAAATTAATGTTCGCAAGATGAAATATAAAATTGTATTATTCTTGTTGCATATGCAGATACTGCAGTTTTTAAAATGCAGCAAGAGATCACTGGAATGCCTCCGTTTCCTTACATGTAAATGGGAGCTATATCAGTTGCTACTCCACAGAAATATTTTGAGGATTAAGTAAGTTAACATTATTAAAGTGCTGAAAACAAGTGACTGGTCTATAAGGAATTTAAATAACTATTCACTGTTATTTTCATAATAAACATTCTAATGGAGATAGAAAGACTGCCTCAGGAAATCCAGAGCAGATAGATATACAGTCATCAAGTAAAATAAAAATTTTTAAATGACTACGTAAAAATGTAAAGGAAAACCAGATCCTTTCCATTCAACTTGGGAATTTGCTATTGGAATTATATGACAGTTACAAAGACATTAGATGTGGCCATTTGACATATGTTTAAATGTGAAAAATTTACACAGAGAATTTAGATATTCTTGAGTTTAAAATGGGTACAAAGATTATTTGAATGCTCATTTAAAGCAAATTTGCTTTCCTCTCATCTTGAAAAACACAAACAAAAATTACCAGGGAAAAAAGCATTTGTTCTCCTGACTGATCAAGAATTCATTAAAGACTACTCAGTATGAAACTACAGAGGCAAAATACATTCAAAATGTATAAATCCATTGTCAGTGGCTAATATACTTTGCAACAATCAAATCAGAGGGTAGAATCCTGTTATATTTCCCTTTACATTCTGAAAGTTACTCTCAATTGGCTGATCAGAAACTCCTAAGATGATTGCTAATGGTACTTTGTTCCAAGGCGCCACACTAGACCTTTTGTATCAGGCATTCTCAAGATGTTTCCTAGAAATCTGTATGCCCAGCAATCACCCCAGAGGCTCTGGTTACCATCAGACATGGCAGTAATCACTTGTATGCCTGGTAAAAGCTTCTGCACATAATAAGCCCTGGGTAGGAAGCAATTTAGAGTTTGTAGTTAGAACCTCTTACTTCTACTCCAGCTCTATTCCTTGCCAGGAGGGTGATTTTGGACACTGATATATTTTTTTTAAATCATCAGTTTTGTCAACTGTGAGATGGAGCTAATTATGCCTATTTTATAGTAGATTAAATGAAACCAAAATTAAAGTGCAAAACACAGTGCTGAGACAGGATATGATTCAGAAATGTCAGCCCTTTATAAAGGTGATATCATTTTCAGTAAATACAGTTGAAATGGATGATATAATGTCTTCATTAAATGGCATGTGGAAGAGTCCGTGGCATCATTAAATAGTTCTGCCTCTTGCCCACCCCTGTTAGTACTATCATCAATGACATGCTGTTCTGTAGAGTGTTTATTGCTACAGTGGGACTCCCAGAAGGCTCTTGTCTATCCTTGTGCAGACAATGGGATGAGAACATTGATAGTCTGGCAATGATATTTTGGATGCTATAAAATAAATCACAAATTAAAGTATTTCCTAAGAATGTTGACATAATTACTTGAAAATGTCTCGGAAATTAGATAGAATTCCTAGGAGGAGAGAAGTTGAGAGTACTAATGGGTGTTTAGGGTCCCTATTCACGCCATGTAGTCTATTTTTCATTTATTGACTGATCTTAAGGCACCTGTGCTACCCCTTCAGAAAGTCCCATTGGGAACTTTTTAACAAGAAAAAAAGAACTAATAAAATATGAGTTTCTCAATGATAACAGTGCCCTTCACTTACCAACTGTCCTTTGTTTAGTTCTCTTTAAAACCTAGAATCCCAGAGAATATTGATCCTGTCAAGTTACCCCAAAGAAGGTAGTTTCTGTAATGAATTTTGCTATTTCCTATTTACACTAGATAAAAGTGTCAATTAAGGTATCAACTAAAGTGTCCGTACAGACTCCTTATCATGAAAAATTAGCATTTTGGAGATTATTAAATTTCTGTTTTTATCATTGTGTCGTGAAATTTAAAAAGAAACCACACAACATAGATACAATTTCTTACTTTGATTTAGTGTTAAAGGAGGAGAGTATCTATAAGCAACCTGTAACCTTCCAAAGTGAGCAGTCAGAGATCTATGTCAGAGACAAAGAGCTTGGCCATGGGGCTGTGGGAAGCAGGCAGCATAGAGTGGAGGACACTAGATTTGTACAGAACTGAGCCCCTTTTCAAGCTGCACCACTTGCTACCTATGCAGCTTTGGGTAAATCATTTAATTCTCTGAACATATTTTTTTTTGGTCCATTCAAATGAAAAACAATATACTTTGCATGGATTTTTGTAAATATTAAATAATATAAAATATATTCTTCTTTTCAACAGTGCCTGGCATGTAAAATGTGCAATAAATAGTAACTGTTATTGGCTCAAAGCAAATGTTAACATAGAGACTAACCCTCATAAAAATAATGGAGAATAAATATATCTCCCTAAACAAATATCAAGTACCCTGTGGTTTTAGGTATCCATAGAAAGAACTACTATTGTGTATTCACTTTATTTTTGAAAATGTCAACGCTACTCAATTGCACATGCTAATTCAGGTGGACAGTGTGTTTCTACCGAGAGAGAGAGAGAGAGAGAGAGAGAGAGAGAGAGAGAGAGAGATCTTCACTATCATATTTTTTTTAAGTTTCTAAATTATGCTGGTACAGTCTTGGCCCTGTGGATATAATAATACAATCATGCCTCTGTCCTTGCTGAGTTTACAGTCAAGTGGGAAGACAGATTATAAAAACAAATAAACAAACATAGACTCAATAATTATATAGTGTGTGCTTCTGTGATTACGACTCCCTAGAACCTGTGGATATCCAAAATTCTGAGACGTTGGTCCCAGATCTTTTTTATAGAAGTGTGGGTCTGGAGCAGGGTACACTTCACATTTCTAGTCTACTAAGATTAAACTATTTCTATGTAACTTCTTAGAAATCTAATGTTCAATTTTCAAACTTAATGAATTATTAGTGCTTCAATGGATTCTGTTTAATACTTATTAATTAGATTTCAAGTCTATAACATATAAATTGTTAAGTCAATGCCCACATTTTCTCAGAAATACAGTCTGATAAATTTGAGAAACTCAGTCTCAATCAAGTCCTCATCACATTCTGTTCCCGGGGCTTCCCTTTAGTAACAATAGCAATCTGACTGCCTCACAATTTCCTGAATACACTTATTTTGTAGAAGGGAAGTTATTTGAAGAATAGTCTCACAACAGAGAATTGTGATTGTGTAAAAGAGAGACATAATTTAAATTGCAGATTGTCACGGAGCACTTTCTGAGAGGATGGCATTTAACCTGAACCCTAAAGAATGAATAATTTTGACTCAGAGTGAAGGAAGGCATGTTTCTCAAAACAGCAACACCATAGATTTAAAAAAAAAGTATATTGTATGCATTTTGAGAATCTTTAGGAGTAAGAAATGTGGTTGAAGATAAGGTCAATGTAGTAGGTGAAGGCCAGACTGAGTAGTGTCTGGAAGGTTTCTTTCTTTTTTTTTTTAATGTTTATTGATTTTAGAGAGAGGAAGGGAGAGGGATAGAGAGATAGAAACATGGACAAGAGAGAAACATCCATTGGCTGCCTCCTGCACACCCCCTACTGGGGATGGAGCCACAACCCGGGTATGTGCCCTGACTGGGATCTGAACCAGTGACCTCCCAGTTCATGGGTCAATACTCAACCACTGAGCCACACTGGCTAGACTCCTCTGGAAGGTTTTTATTACTCTATCCTAAGTGCACAAGGAAGTTATCAGAGAATGTGGCACATGTGTCAGGCAGTCTAAGCAGAGTTCTACTGTAATAAACAAATACCAACATGCTAGTGGTTATCAAAGCAATGGTACATTTCCCCCCACATTAAGTATCTATTGTGGCTCCACTGGGCCTCTGCTCTATAACTCTTCCCTTCCAGAACTATAGCCAAAGGAGAAGCCACACTAGCCAGAGGACAAGGAAAACAGAGTGATGACAAAGCCCCTCAAAAACTCTTAAAAGTTTCTTCAGAAGTGGCACATATCACTTCTACTCACATCAGCTAAACAATTCACCTGGGTAAGCCTGACCACAATGGAGCCAAAAATGAAGTCCTCCCACAAGCAGGCCCTAGTAGAAAGGGGCAGAAATCACTTCTGAACAATAATACAACAGACCACAGGACAGAGGAATGAGAAGATTCAGCTTCTATTTTCAAAAGATTAGTAACTTCACGATGAAGAAGAACGTAAAGGACACTAAATTTAGAGTTTGTTATAGGATTGAAGGTAGAGAAAAGGGTGATGTTACCTGAGGTGGTAGCTGAGAGAAGAATCAAGCTGGGCAGATGCAGGATAGACTTGGGCAACACAACAGACAGAATGATATTTTCTATTTCACTTATACAAGGGGAGAAAAAAGTGAATTTGAACCCAAATACAAGAATCAGCTAAGTAGAAACGGTCACTAGTGGCCCTGTGAGTGGTTGGCCACTTTCTGCCTTCCCTGCTGATGTTACAACCAAAGGGCACAGTGCAGAATCCAAGAAACCGGAAGCATTATGCCTCGGTTCCCTCAGCTTTCAGATAGGGATACTGTTAACTACCCTCCTTAATCAGGGGTCTAAGAGGGTGAAACACTGCACACGTATAAAATCTTCTACCTTCTACAATAATGTCTCTCCACTAACCACTTCAAAAAGTAAGTAACAGAGCTCCCTGAGAAGGGATGTGGTATAGAAAGGGCATTACAAGTGACACCAGAAGATCCTGATTCAATTTTGTCTGTGACTTGTATTTATGTATCTTTTAAAAAAAAAATTAAGTACTCCTTATAATAAAAATATGACCTTAGAAAAATTATTTAATTTGCAGAGCACCAATGTTATCATCATTAAAAGTAGAATTTTTATTGCCTACTTGCTCTTAGAAGAATTAAATGAGATGATGACTGATAGTCAATTAGTTGCACAAGTTCACCTTTCTTCCTATTTTTCTCATAGCTGAATGGGTGTTGAATTTTCCCAAATGCTTTCTCTGCATAAACAGATACAACCAAGTGATTTTTTCCTTACCCCTTTGGCATAGGGATGAAGTTGAACCAGTCTTGCATCCCTGGAAGAAGCCTCAGTTGGTGATGGCACATAATTCTATTTATATATTGCCGAGTTCTATTTGCTAATATTTTGTTAAGGAATTTTGCATCTATGTTCATGACAGATATTGGTCTGCTGTTTGTTTTGTAACTGGCTTTGACTGGTTTTGCTCTCAGGGTAATAGTAGCATAACATAATGAATGGAGAAATGCTACTTCCTCTCCAATTTTCCGGAAGAAATTGTGTAAAATCAGTGTTATTTTTTCTTTAAATGTTTGCCAGAATTCTCTGCTGAAACCATTGGGGTCTGAAAAATTCACTGGAGGAGCTTTCAAACTAAAAATCCAATTCCCTTAATAGTTATAAAGTTACTCAAATTATCTAAGCATATATTGTGAGAATGGTATTTTATGTTTATAATTTCATCTAAATTGCCAAATGTATGTATGTGGTGTTGAATATAGTATTCCTTTATTATAGTTTTTACATGGAAAGAGCTGTTGTGATTTCCTGCTTCCTTTCCGATAATGATAATTTATGTCTTCTCTTTGTCAATCTTGTCATGGATTTGTCTATTTCATTGATCTTTTCAAACAACTTTTTATGTTATTGACATTTCTATACTATTTTTCTGTTTTCAACTATATTATGTTCTGGTTTTATCTTTAATATTTTTCTAATTGCTTTGGAATTGTTTTGCTCTTCTTTTGCTAGGTTTTTGAGGTAAAAGCTTATATTACTGATTTGCATCATTTTTTTTTTCTTTTCCAATGTATGAATTTATTGCTGTAATATTCCTCTGAGGATTGCTTTAGTGTGCACCACAGATTATAATATGTGGCATCTTCGCTTTTGTTTAGTTAAATGTATTGTTGGATTTTTTCCTCTTTACTAGGCCCCCATTGATGTTCAGAGAAATGAAATGATTTTCCCAAGTCCACTTGGCACTGATTGGACTGGAACTCATCTAGTCCAAAGCTTGACTCCTCAACTCCGTATTCCCTAACTCCTTAGAGGTGTGTGGTGAGCCTGAATGTGTCTGATATATAGAGTAGTGCCTCAGTGCTGGTTACTGCTCCCCACACCACCCCCACCACAGTGGTGGGGAAAGGTGATTTCATTTAGCTGGACACTGCTGAGAATCCTGAATCTTCACTAGGTCTTCTCTGACAGCACCCCAGCGGGGAGAGTGGGGTATGCCTCATTACCGCTGCCTCTTTCCCCCAGCCATTTAACTAGAGACAGCAAGCTTTAGTTGGGCTTTCTTTTTGTGATGTATAATGTTATTTTCAAATTAACATTACTGCTCCCTTTGTGTCAGGCCGGGGATATTTGAGACAAAAACTAAACCAAAGGCACTCACACTGAGTTGTTCCTTGAGTCTCAATACCCATATCCTGTCCTCCTTCTATCTTTCAGAATTTTCTTGTGTTTGTTTTGTTTATAATATCCAGGATTTTTTCTTGTTCATAGGGAATGTCTCCTTCATCTTATCAAAAACAGCAGTCCATATTGTATCAATTCTCAAAAATATAATTAAAATTTTTCTTTAGAATAAAATTTTTGAGAGCAGAGTGCCTTCTCCTACATTAAAGTAGAAGCAATATTTTCTTCATTGGAGATCTGCATTCAGGTCCCCTAAATTTATACTGATGGTCCTCACCAGCTGTTTTTCAAATGATAGACAGCATGTATTGCAAGTGTGTTACCTGGGCTTATACTTTTTGTTTACGCTATGAGAGAACAAAGTATTTCATTTACAAAATTCTTAGGATGGAGAAAATTATAGGGCACCAATGCAAACACCAATGCAAACACTGACTCGGAGCTGATGGAAGAAGGGTATCTGACTGTAAAGTACCAGATCATTTGGTCGAACCCATGGATTAAAGAGCCAGTGCATCATGCAGTCTTCCTGAAATCAGCTGTTGGTGAGGCTGCAGCTGGTTTAGTGACAAACATCCATTTGATGGCCAAGTTGTAGCTGTCCTAATTTTAAAGAAGTTGATGGCATCCACTGTCAAGTGCCATTATCACAAAATGCTGTAACACTTATCACAGCAGCTGCTGCCAACATTCTCCTTCTCTCCCATCCTATACTCTGTGAATTCCAGGTGACAAATAGCAGATTGTTGCAGTGAGAGGCAGTCGATAGATACATTATGACCAGAAACATATCCCCTCGTTTTTCCACTGATAAGAAGCCTCCCCCAAATTTAATATGAGTGAAGGGTTGATAGAGAATTCCAGTTTTAATGCAAGGATTGTTCAATTCTTTTGTTTATGCAGCCATTAATTCCCTCTCCCATTCCAAGAGCAGATAGAAAATCAATCACCTCACATTCCCTATTAGCCTGGTACACCATCCGTAGGATGGCCAGATTTAACAAATGAAAATGTAGAACACCAGTTAAATTTGAATTTCAAATGAATACCACATAATTTTTAGTATAAATATATTCCAAATATAGCATGAGATAAATTTATACAAAAAAGTATACGTTTATGTGAAATCCAAATTTACCTAGGCAATATATATATATATATATATATATATATATATATATATATGTATAATTGTTAATCCTCACCTGAGGATATATTTCCATTGATTTATTTTGAGAGACAGTGGAAGAGTAGAAGGGAGGAGGAGAGGCAGAGAGAGAAACATCCATCAATTGCCTCCTGCAGGTGCCCGACCATGGCCAGGGATCGAACCTGCAACAGAGGTATGTGACCCCTTGACCAGAATCAAACCCGGGGCCCTTCAGTTCACGGGCCAACACTCCAACCTCTGAGCCAAACTGGCTAGGGCTAGGCATCCTATATTTTATCTGGCAACCCTAGATCAGGATCCTCCTTAACACTGCACGTCAGGTAACTCCTGTCCATCAGTCGGAATCTGCCTGTTAAATAAACCATATGAGGCATCAGAAGTATAGACAAAAGAGGACAAGTGAGAGTCTTAGAGGAGGAAGGGACATAATGAATGTATCTCCAAAAAACATGAGATGCTGGCCATGTCTCTTCTATAAGGGTAAAGTATATTGATCTCCATGGTTCCTACCTGATGCAGCAAAAATACTGAATATATTCCAGTTATACGTGTGGGGGAGGAGAAAACTCCCTCCCTTCCTCTCTTGGTTCTTATGTCTGGTCAAATAATTAAAAGTACAGAAAGCAGATTAACAGAAGAAAATAAAGTTTTAATATGTATGTGCACAGGGAATCAACATAGGTATGAAAATTCAAAAGATATTAAAGCAAAATGAGGTATATGTTATTATGTCATTCTAAACTAAGGAGAAGGAGATAGGAGTCTGGGATTTCAAAGGCAAGAAAGGCAGTTCACAGGAAGATAAAAAGAATGAATGTTTTGTAAATAAATGTTTGTCTGGACATCTAGAAAAAATGGGTCACTGGTAGCACTTTGATCAAACTGGCCTTGCTAGGTTCCTCCCTGTCTGCCAACCTACTTCAGGTTATGCCATGATTGTCTATGGCGATAGTTCTTCCAGGAGCAGGCCCTCTATTTTAAATTCTTTCAGGCAGTTTGAGGGAAGGTCAAAGGTTCTGCCTAAGTCTTTTGTTTCTTAAAAATAAAATAATCCTTATGCCAGAGAGACACATTTTGGGGCAGAAAGTTTTTTCTGCCCTACCACACTAACCATCTGAATATTATTACTAAAAACAAAGTTCTTATGTGAGATTAAGTGTTGTTGTTTAATATAATGGTTCAAAGAATAATCCCTGGACCACCAGCAGCAGCAGCGTCACCTGTCAATGTCTTAGAAATGCAAAGATCGGTTCTCAGACCTCCTAAACCAGAAACTCTGGAGTGAGGGCCCCAGAAATCTGGGTTTAAAAGCCCTCCAGGCAATTCTGACCCAAACTCAGCTTAGAGAGCTGCTACCCTGTTAGCACATCCAAGAACAATAGCTTCCCTGCTGGAGAAATCCCACAATGTGAAGACTCCTTTCATTCTTCTACCTACCCAGGTTTCTATTAATTTAGAATGAGAAAAATTAGTAAATGTACAGCTGGCTCTTAATTTCAGCTAGATACCAACACAGTACAAATCTAACATCTTCCCACAGAATAGCTCTAAACCCTGAAGAATTATCATGTCCTTCCCCTTCTTTTGACCCTGATGGGGAGGTGAGTGACTGATGTTCCCTCTAGTGCCTCATCAGAGGTAAAGCCTGGTTATCATAACCTCCGCAAACAAAAGTGATACACTGAGTGTTCCTGTTTCCAGAATCAGTGTTCTCCTTAGCTGAGTCAACAACAGTTTTAAGTGTTCTCATCTAAATCAACACATCCAGTCAGACATATTGTCATTATCTTACTGCAAAAACAAACAAACAAACAAACAAACAAACAAACACTTGAGGGAAGACCACTAGACTTGTTAATTAGAACAAATCCTGACTTCAGTAGATACAACAGAAATCTTTTTTATATAGCAGGTTGAGTACACTCTTCAGAAGAGAAAATACTGCTATTGCCTTATTTTAAAAACACACTGACAATAAATAAAATCCTTCTTATAGATATCAAAATAGCTAGATACAGAAAATGGCTTCTAAATAATTTAACTGACAAAAACACCAAGGAGTCAAATGGTTTTTATTTTATTTGTGTCTGTTTTCATGTAAATAGATAGATAAATCCTCTTTTGATGACTTTTATTCTTAAAATAAAAATAAATGTGGTTGGATGGGAAAATACAGTTAGTATAAAAACCTATAAAATGTTATCTTTTCATGTTAATCTATTAATATTTTTACAGAACTGCTAGTTACAGAATATTAAAAAGGTTAAAGAATAAATGAGTGTTATTGGAAGTTTTCTTTAAAATACCATAATTAAATTTAGGTTTAATTAAAAATATTAATGACAAGTATATGTTTTCCTGTAGTTTCCTCTACTACAATATAGGCTCCATGAGGGCACGGATTATTGTCTTCTTTCATTTACTGCTGTATCCCAAGGACAAAGAATAGTGAATGAAGGAATCATTATTTAAATAGATTTGTTTGGTTAACCCACTTGAAGAGAATCACTATTTGCAATTCTTCAATAAATCATGAAAAATATAAAGCAAGCTTAGATCTAACCTATTCAGCAAAAATTAAATTTTGCCATGACATCCTATCTAATAAAGAGGGAATATGCAAATTGACCATCACAGCATCACAAAGATGGTGGCGCCCATAGCCACAAGATGGTGGCGCCCAGTCCCCTCAGCCCTGCCAGAGTCCCACAGTCCTTTCAGCCCAGCTGCGGGGGGGTGGGGGGGCAGGCATGTGGTACAGCTGACCAACCCTCAGCCCCCCAGCCGCTCAGGACTGGCCCAAGGAGCAGGCAAGCCTTGGATGGCGGCTGCCCAGCCACCCAGGGCCACCCGAGGCTCAGGTAACCAGGTAACCCGAGGCTTGCGCTGCTGGCAGGGGCAGCAGCAGAGGTGTGATAGGGGCATCGCCTTCCCCAGATCGAAGGGTCACCTCCTGCCCCTGAGGGCTCCTGGACTGTGAGAGGGGGGCAGGCCCAGCTGAGGGACCCCCCCCTCCAGTGCATGAATTTTCATGCGTCGGGCCTCTAGTTATAATTATAAAACCTCATTTTTTCCAACCAGCACATGCTTTTTATTTCCCTTTGAGTGGACAGTAGGAGGTAGAATTAAATTAGCAAACCAGTTAGGGAGTTTTCTTCACTAGTCCTGTGAAGTTTATCACTGGCAAGCAATTTACCAGGAGTCCAGCAACCATGTGACTCCTGGTGAAGGGATACAGCCACACTTGATAAGCCACACTCCACTCAGTGGTTCTGTTAATGTACCCAGCAGACATCCCCTAGTTCCTTATTGCTGTGAATTAACACTGCTTCATGTCTATTTCTGTTTCTTACTAAAAAGTAGGGTCTTACAAAATCACTGAAGTTTGTTGACAGGTGACTTTTCTTTCAGGATAATAGGATACAGTTGCCCAGATGACTCCAGGGCTTGAAGTTGAAACAGGCAAGGTTCCGAGAAAGTGTGGTCAGTAAAATATGTTTGATGTTTCTTTCAACATTATTTTAACAGGTTAATGGTTGGTACGTTCCTGAGTTCCAGCCAGTGCTCAGTTCTGCAGTACTTGGCGTTCTTGGCTGTTTATAAACCAGAGAGAGGCTGGAGATGTTACTACTTTTTTACAACAGCATTTTGTGCAGTTTATATACATTTTTCAAATAAGAAAGTAATACTTGCTCTTTGTAAAATACAGGGAATCAGAACTAAAAAAAAATATGTAAGTTCCATAAAATATACCTTCCCTTAGATACTAACCACTTTAAATATATATCTTTCTGAGTTTCTTTCTTTGAAAAATATGATTGAAAAGTGTTATTTTTCTAGCCAATAAATTGCTACAGACAGCTTCCACCTCCCCTTTTCCCCAAGGTAAAATTTTATGAGTTCTGATGTAATATTAATTGGCCCTGTTTACTGAATCTCTCTGAGTGGAATCTTTTCTGTGAATTCCGTTATTTACAAATGCAGAGAATAAATTTTCTCTAAATTATCAAACATGAGAAAAGCAACAGAAATTTTTCTTTCAGGCTAACAAAACATTTTTGTCTCCCACTCCTTCTTTACACAAATTTATTTAGAGATACTGAAGAACCGTTAGCAAGCCCCCATTTATTTTGCCCTAATTCTATATTTTTTCCCTTCCAACACAAAATTTCAGGTTCATAACCTATAAAATCAAAGAGTGATATATAGGTTTGGACATACCAACCTGCTTTATTTTCCAAATGGTTTTTAGGAACCTAATTTTATTTCTGTATAGAGCAAAAGTCACATACCGAGAAGGGGAAAGAATGAGAGAGATAGAAGGGGCTGAAGAGAGGATCAAACTGAAGACAGATCTCCATTACATCATGGTACAATTCTATTTTATTGCTTTGACAATAGTGCCACCTAGTGTATATAAAGGTGAATATCAAAGGTGTCATGGTGTCAGAATTCACTGCGATTGTAAAAAGCAAAAAACACACAATTATACAGACACAGAAAATCAAGGTGATTTTATAGTAATTGAAATTCACTGATCCACTTTCAGATATCTATTCATCTGACAATAAAATTTCACACAGAAACGGCCTTTATTCACTTGAAAATCTTAAACTTGGAAAGAGGAAAAACATTATCAGTTTAGCCTTCAGGAAGGTTAAACAAGGGCACGGATTCTTCGGCTAATTAGCAAAAGTACACCCTGTCTTTATCATAAGACCAGATCGCTTTCAACCTTTTGCCTGTATCCACATTACAATATTAGCCATCCACAAGTTATTTGTCATGTATTTGTTTTTCATCTGATTCCCAATGTATTTATCTACAATACACATTTTGATTATGGATTAATCAAAGTAATGGTATAAACCTTTAAATGAACAATGACTAGCTCCCATTACAATTTATTCATCAAACCTACCATATGGACTAATAATAGATGCTTGACACTTTGCACTTTACAAAGCAGTTTTTATGTACACTATTGTTGAATCCTCATTGATACATATTAATAGTATTCCCATTTGATAGCTAAGTAAAGTAAATCTTAAAATACTTCAGAAATTCACTAAGCCACCAAAAGCATTCTCAATAAGAGAACCAATACATCCAGGAGCTCAGGCCATCTCGCTTCCCCTTTACCCACCTCATTGAAATTCCAGTACAAAGAACAAATGGTATAATGCTGGCTCCCTGCATAAAAAGTCCACATTTAGAAAGAATCCAGCCGAAACCGGTTTGGCTCAGTGGATAGAGCGTCGGCCTGCGGGCTGAAGGGTCCCAGGTTCGATTCCGGTCAAGGGCATGTACCTTGGTTGCGGGCACATCCCCAGTAGGGAGTGTGCAGGAGGCAACTGATTGATGTTTCTAGCTCTCTATCTCTCTCCCTTCCTCTTTGTAAAAAAATCAATAAAATATATATATAAAAAAAAGAAAGAATCCAGATTTAGTGGGATTTATAATGGTGACAAGAGCCCACACTACCATTTATAGAGTACCTTCTATTTAGCAAACACTACTCTAAGAAATTGTTGTCATAGAATCCTAGAGAAAAGCAAAAAAAAAAAAAATTATTTTAAGGGAGAGAAATTCCTAGAATTCAAAAAGTTTGGCATAGAAAAATATTTATATTTACATTTATATTATTTTTATTTATATCTGTGGGCCAGAGCAGGCTGGTAGAAAATAGACAATATAACTTATAGCCTATCCCTTTTAAGGAATTTACATTGTTTCCCAAAAGAATTCAACTCTGCTTAATCTTTGGGTGTCTTGCTTAAAGGATACTACAAACACATGTGTCCTCCCAATATTACTTACCCTACTGATTGTATCTAAAAGATAAACTTTATCTTAAACTGCTGGTACAATAAAAGCCTAATGAGGCAGGCGAACGAGGCTGTCTGGTTCCTTTAAGCAGGCAGTTCCTTAGCCCTCTCTTTCACAGCAATTGTTGTGTCCGAGTAATCCATTCATCCATCACTCAGGGTCCCCTGGCACCTGCTCTGTGGGCTCCTCACACCCACCCCTTAGCTCTAATAAAACATTTCATTTGTGCCTACCTTGGTTATGGAAATAACCCCTGAATGTGCCCTTTTGACCATTAGCATCAAATTAATCATGGTATTTTATTACCACTGCATTCTAGATAATTATTAATTTAGGAGAAATAACATCTTAATAACAATAAATTTATTAAAAACTTAATAAATTAAGTTTTCCAATCCATTAATTAGCATATTTCTTCATTTATTTTGGACTTCAACTCCCCTCAGCAATATTCTGTAGTTTTCAGTGTGGAGTTTTTATACATTTGTTAAATTTAACCCTACATTTCTCATTTTAAAACTATTTTATAAGTGATAATTTTAAAACTTGGTTCGCAAAGTTTCTTTATTTGCTACTCTATTAAAATGCCATTGATGTTTGTATATTGATGTTTTAATACAGCAAAGCTGTTGAACTATTTATAGTAATTTCTTCATAGATGGCTTTGCCTGCATTTTTAATACACAAAATTGTAATTGTAAATATAAATATAATTTTATTATGTCTCTTACTTGTGTATTCCTTTTCTTTTTAAATTTATCTCTCTCCCTCTCCCTTCCCTTCCCTTTCCTATTTTCCTCCTAACTGGGACCTGCAAGACAATATCATGTTGAAAGTATACTTTTTTCTTTTCCACATATTAGAGGAAAATGATTTACTATTTTGTTAGTAAATATAATATTACCTGTAGGTTTTCTGTAAGTGCCTTTTGTTAGTTTGAGAAAAATTATTTCTATCCTAGTTAGTTGAAACTAGTTTTGAATTTTAACTAAATTATTTTTCTTAATCTATTGATATAATCATGGTTTCCCCTTTATTATGTTATTGTAGTAAATGATAATAATCAATTTATGAATGTTAACCTAACCCTGATTTTCTAGGATAAGACTCATTAATCATGATAATCTTTAAATATATTGCTAGATTTAATTTGCTAATATTTGTTTTAACAATCTTTGGAATGAAGGATATTAATTTGAAATGTTCTTTTCATGTCTTTGTCAAGTTTACACTGGTTTCATAAAACAAATGTAGGTGTGTTTTTTTTCCCTCTGTTTTCTGAAATATCTATGTATATAGATATATAAAAGCCTAAGTAACCAGCCAACCAGCCGGTAGCTATGATGTGCAATGACCAGTAGGGGGCAGATGCTCAACACACAGGCATAGAAACATGGAACAGACTGATGAATCTCAGAGGGAAGCGGGGAGGGGGGAGGGTGGGAAGAGATTAACCAAAGATGTTATATGCATACTAGAGGCCTGATGCAGAAATATTCATGCAAGAATGGGCCTTCCTTCCCCTGGCTGCTGGCACCGCCTTCGTTATGGCCCGGAGCTGCCTTTCTGCCTTCCCACACTGCCCAGAAGCCCGGAGAGGCTGGGGTGGGGTGGGACGCTTGGCGCCTGTGTATGCAAATTAACCCACCATCTTTGTTGGGTTAATTTGCATACTCACTCCTGATTGGCTGGTGGGCATCGTGAAGGTATGGTCAATTTGCATCTTTCTCTTTTATTTGTGTAGACTAGAGGCCCTGTGCACAGATTCGTGCACTAGTGGGGGTCCCTCAGCCTGGCCTGCAGGGATCAGGCCAAAACCAGCTCTCTGACATCCCCTGAGGGTTCCCAGATTGTGAGAGGGTGTAGGCCAGGCTGAGGGACCCCACCAGTGCACGAATCAGTGCACCAGGTATCTAGTATTACATAAGATTGGCATTTTCTTACTTAAATATTTAGAAGATTTTTTTTTAGAAACACCTATCAATATTCCTTAACATATTTGTAATAGGTATTTTAAAATCATTGTCTAATTATTTCAATATCTGGTTTATCTATAAATCTGCTTCTTTAAGCTCTTTTATATTTTGAAAATTGCAGTGAGTGTTGCTTTCCTGTTTTGTTTGTTTGTTTGTTTGCTTGACTAGTACTCTCTACTATTATGTGCTGGACATGTAGATAATACATTGTGGAGACTACGGATTATACTACTGACCTGTTTAGAGGCAGTTAAATTACAGGTGGATCATTTTATCTAGTTCAGACTTGTCTTTCTGGCTTTTCAAGGGTGAATTTATTTCACATTTGCACTTAGTTGTTGCACAAAGTACTTATTACTATTTGGGGGTCCCAACTGAAAGCCTGGCTTAATTATTAAGGTGCATGGATTGTAGTTGGGTCAGAACTCCATCTTTCTACATTCTATGATCTTGTGTGATCAGACACCTCTACTCCACCGTCACCCCTCCTCAGCAGTTCTGTGTATTATGCCTGCAGAATTTCACCCTGCAGCCCCAGCATCAGTGGAGACAGACCCCTTCACAGATCCCATGGCTCTTTCACTATGGTTCCCTCCCCTTGTCAACGTATTCCACAAAGTTCAGCCATGGTAGCAGCCCCCAAATATCAGACTCTGTTTCACTCACCCAGGGAGAATTCCCCTTTTTGCTTCCATGTATCCTGCACTGGACATTGCCTAGGGCAAAAAAGCCAGGGTGAATAAATTATGTGCTTTTTCCCCTCAAGGATCTCAGCCTTATACTGACTTCTGTCCAATGCCTAAACATATTTGCTTCACATAACTGGCCCAGTTTTATAGTTGTTTAGGTAACAAGTTAAGTGTAATGTTAGCTTCTCTGACAAAACTGGAACAAAAGTCCTACCTCCAACATTTTGGGTTTTTTAAATCCATTTTTCATATGCAGTCAAACAATCTGCCAAATATGCAAATCCAATCATGTCATTACCATCCTAAAGTTATTAAATGGCCCCCTATTATCTTTGTTGTGAAATTTATATCTGTTATGTGCTTTTAAGTTCCCTGAATCATATGATCTTTGCCTACATGTCCATCCTAATTCTCACCACTTACAAATGTCTTTGTTGTAGCTTCCCTAAAATTTATTCCTCTCATTTATAGATCTTTACACATGCTAGTTACTCCTCTTGGGAAACTAATTTTCCTTCTTTTTCTTGATAGCTCCTATTCATTATGTAAAATAGCAGCTTTAGCTGGAACTCCTTTCCCCACCTCTGGAATAGGATAGAGCCACAAGCTACAATGCCACCAAACTCTTTGTAATTCTACTGCTGGAGACCAATTCCAGCATGTCATAATTTCAAGAGTTTCATCAAAAGGTTGATGAGACTTGGGAACTCAACAGAGTTGAGTCACACATGTAGTCACCTGTTGAAAATGGCTGAAGGCATTTCCCCACACCTGAATAGGAAACTGATTGTGGCTGCCAGACAGCTAAAAGGCATCTTAATCTACATGTTATTATCTCCTACTGGCCAAACACCTGAACAGCCGTAGGCTAATTCCCCCATTCTGACAATGGACTCTGTACCAAACCCTGACCCTTTGAAGTGTATATCTCTGACTCACCTCAGGACAAGTTGTGTTAATAAAAAGCATGGTGTCCTAGGAATGGGGAGAACCTAAGGCCTTAGACTTAAGACCTTGGAACTTAGCTCCTTTAGCTAAGCTCCTCTGACCCCCAATGCCTTTCTAAATTATATCTCATCTCCGGACTTTTTATTAGTCTCTGGATTCCTATTTAACATCTACGCACAGCCTTCTCCAGATTCCTGAACCCTTCTTAATGCTGGTACAAGAACCCCGGCAATATTCTACCACTGTATCACTGGTTCCATAGTTAGTGTTTGTTCAATCACTGTCTTCTCCACTCTATTGTAACCTGGTGAACACAATGCCACACCGCTCTAATTTATTCCTATACTCCTAAAGCTTATCGTAACACCTGACACCGGGTAGATGTTCAACAAGTGCATCTTAAATAGGTGACTAGCTAGTTTGTTCATTTCTATGTGCCATTTAGAGCATATGTCCTTACTATTTATCATGGGTGTAAATAGCTAAAAGTTAGTTTTCAAAAATATTTGAAAATATTTACTATTGTTCCAAATGATATTGTTCCAGGTGATATAAATGTTTTCAAGGTGAGGAATTATTTCTTCATGAAAATAATCTCTGAAGGATCAGTCAATTTTCAAAGCATTGGAAAGAAATATAAAAAATGCCAAATAGTTGTTATAGGTAACATTGTGCTTTGTTAATGTTCAGAGTTCTAATTGCAGTTTTCCACATAACCAACTTTCACAGTTGGAAAATCTCTTGATATTTTCTTTAATTCCCTTTGAAAGATTTCCTTTCAGAGCTGTAACATCCTTATTCACACACAATAGCTATTTTTAGGAATAAGGAGGTCAGAAGCACTAGGTTTCTTCATTCCCCATCATAGGTATAGAACTTACAATCCAGTTAACAGCTTCATAAAAGAGTGACTCCTTCTCCCTTCCTCTAAATCCCCTCAAGACAGTCTGAAAAGCATTTTCCAGGTTGAATGCTCAAATGAAAAATGCACTCAGAGTTGAAATACTAGGAGATATCAACTGTAATCTCTGAAACCAGGCTCTATTTTGAAAACTATGGGAAATCAGTTTCTTATAATATGAGAAGACATTAGGCAATACTCTGAAGGCAAAGATTTCACATAAGAATGCATGGTTTTGATCTCTTGGAACAAAATTGACACTGGGCTTAGGCATGTCAAAGCAGAGTGGATTGGGTTTTAGGAGACATTGCCTTGAATTTGATGGCCCAAGGGGGAAGAAAGCCCGCCTCCCTCAACTGCACAGTCAGCCACCATGAAGGGCAGAATGTGTTTACTTTCTGTTATTTGGGAAATTGCAAAAGTGCCCAAGAGGAATTTTTTTTTATTCAAGTGAGAAGAAACAAGGCCCTTCCTCTTTTAGACAAGTGTCTATTTCCTCTCCAAGGACCACAGATGCACAGAATAGTGATAAAAACACTAATTTCTATGTTGTCTCCTTTTAAAGCTTATGAAGACCAAGACGGGGAAAAAAATATGAGAAGACTTACTAAAAACAAACAAACAAACAAACAAAAACAAAACAAAACATACAGGAGCTGTTTGGATTCTCTCAGTTCCAGGCAATATATAATGTGGGGTAGGGTTGGGGCGTAGGCATGGCTCTGATGGCCACACGTCCTCAGAAATCTGGCCCCTCATACCCAGAAGAGGAGCAGCAGTTCTGTCAGAGGCACAGTAATTGCAAGAATAGCGCAAACTAGGGGCATATTTCTGGTGTTTCAGTCTTTCAGCAGGACACTCGTAACAGCATG
>NW_005871054.1:5622354-5799747 GCF_000147115.1 Myotis lucifugus | reverse complement strand
GGGCTCATTGGGCAAAATTACTAACAGGTACTTCTAGCAAAAGTGGTAAATTGGACACACATGTTTATCTCTATGTCCCTCCTAAATGCTGTGAAATGACCCAAAGGGTGTGACATCAACCCCAAAAATACAAAAAGAAATGAAGAGGTGGTGAAAGATACCTAATTTTGAAACCGGAAATAAAAGGGCAAGTGGTTCTTGACTCAACAGACCAAATAGAAAATAATAATAAGAGCATGCAAAGAGCTAAACCCAAAACAAGTTAATTCACATTACAGAATTAGAATCTGGAGACACCAATGAGTTCTGAAAGTGAGGGCTTCGTTGGGGATGAAAACCCGGCAGAGGGGCAGGGAATTTTGTCTGTTTTGCAGACGGACGTTTCCACGCTACATAAAACAGTGTTTGGCATCTAGCAGGCACTTGGTAACTATTTATTAAAGAAATAGATTAATGAAGTCAAGTCTGCCTAAAAACAACTAGACCTCTATAATGTGCTAGGACAATACGTTTAATTAATGAGGAGGTAAAACAGAGGGAGTCTGGGTTTAAAGACACCAGATACAGCAAAGGATGAGGGTAGAGGCACAATAAAAGTCTATACAGTACACAGATCAGGGGGACCTGCAGTCCCCTTCTTATTGGGCCCAGAACCCTGACCCTGGCTTTATATTCACTGGGGAGAATATTAGAGGATTCTTCTCTGAGAAAACAATCCTAACAGGAGAGACCTACAGGTACTGACAGGAGAGTTCCTAACTGAACTGCATAGCCACATCTCCCCACAATGAGTCCTATCAAACAGCCTCCCTCCTGTCTCCCTGCCTCCCTCTCCCAGCTCTCATCCTTTTGTGTATATGTACACATGTGCTATGGGTGTCATAGATCACCAGTCAGTTGAGGAAAGTCCCTAAGATAACATACAAAGATCAAAATTATAAAAGAGAGAAAACAGTACATCTTGGAAAAGAGACACAGTATGGAAGGCTGAATAGAATTAGGGGGGAAAGCTATGTTATGCTCAGAGAGGTAAGTGAAGGTACTGTTTCCATGAAAGAACAGATAGTTACAAAAAAGTGGAACATTTAGAGAACAAGTGCTCTTGGAAAAAAATAATAAATATGACAAAGAAAGGGAAAAATTCAGAAGTCTTAGAAAATAAAACTGAGTAAAGAGGCATACAAAGAAATAGAAACTTCAAGAAAATAGAATTCAAAAGTTGACCCAGGAGGTCTAATTTACATATAAAAGAAGCTCTAGAAAAATAGAGCGGGAAAAACGCAAGACAAAATTTAGGGAATACATTGTTGTAGAAATATTTTTTAGAAATATATACCATGTTCTTTGCAAAATTAATTAAGAATGAATCATATTGAGATACAGAAACATGTAACTTCAGAACCCTGGGTACAAAGAGAGGAACCTAAACAATTTAAGAGAAAATAATAGGTCGTATATAAAATATCAGGAGTTAGAATTGTGTCAGAATTCTCCAAATAAAACAGAAACAAACAAGCAAGCATTTACACTGGAAACTAGAAAAAAACAGAATAGTGCTTTCAAATTTTGAGGGAAATTATTTTCAAAAGTTCTTTTTCAGCCAGGTTATCACCTCTCAAACAAACAAAAATACCCAAACACCTTATTTCTTTGGAGGGTTCAAAACAATTTATTTCCCAAATGAAGGCTTAACCCAAGAAAATACAGGACACAGAATTCAGGCGATAGAACACTGGAAAGAGTATAGAAAATTTCCAGTAAGACAGCTGGGCAGTCTTCCCAAATGTGAGTGGGAGAACAGGGGTTGTTTCAAAAGAAAAAGAAATGAGATAGATAATCTCCATTGTTTAAATGTACTAAGAGGAGATTTCAGATGTCTGAGAGCTTAGGGACGATTTACTGATAAGTATATAGAAACTTAAGCAAAGTTTAAAAGGAGATCGTTATTAAGTCAATGATAAGCAAAATTTGTGCAAGAAATAAAATAGTATATCTTCCAGGTCTTCCAGAGCCATAAATATGTCTCATCTGCAAATCATACCTAATAAGGAGGGAATATGCTAATTGCCTGCCATGCCCTCAAATATGGCTGTGCCCACAGCCATAAGATGGCGGTGCCCAGTAGCCTCAGCCCTGCCAGGGTGGCAGGTGCGTGGCAAAGCCAGGCCCGCCCTTAGGCGTCCCCCAGTCCCCTCAGCTCCCCAGCCAGCCAGGGCTGGCCCAAGATGCAGGCAAGCCTCGGATGGTGGCTGCCCAGCTCCCCAGGGCCTCCCAAGGCTCAGGTAACCAGGGCCAGCTGAGGCTTGTGCTGCTGGCAGTGGCAGCAGCAGAGGTGTGATGGGGCATCGCCTTCCCCTGATTGCTGGGTTGCCTTCCACCCCTGAGGGCTCCCAGACTGTGAGAGGGGGCAGGCCAGGCAGAGGGACCCCCCTCTAGTTCATGAAATTTCATGCACTGGGCCTCTAGTAATTGAATAATTGTAATGCTGCACACACTGACAATTGATTAAGCCATGTGTGAAATAACTCCATTAGGTGGGGAGAGAATGTGTGCCTGTGTTTGGGAGGAGAATTTAAGAAGCTAAATCCTCATCTTGCACAGTAGAAAAGAAATAGACAGTATATAACATTGACTAAAACATGTTCACATACATGCCTTGTAGAAATAAGGAGATAAGTAAGATAGACATAGTTTACAATGTTAAAAGTGGTTTCCTCTGAGTAATGGGAATTTGCATGGGTTGCAAAGGACAATGAAAAGAACTGCTGATCCTGGCTATGAGCCTTGTAGAACTATTTAATCCGTTACACTCCATGCAAGTATGTCTTTGGTAAAAAAATAAAACTGAATTTAAAGAGTTCACCAATCCTTTTGACATGAATCCTAAAAAGCTATATTAAGCATACCTCTGTTGCCTAAATTCAATTTTTTTCACTGTCATCTGTCTACCAGCAAACTTTTTAGCTAAGGCTGAAATAATTCAGTAACACAGAAAATGTCCCAAAGCCTCCTGACCAAGACATGGCATGAATGTATACACTTTCTTGTATATGCTTGGGGGAAAAAAATCTTAGAAAGATAAACAAGAACTCATAAACCTGATCTGAAAGAACTGTGATCCTGAGATTCAAGGGGGCTTGTGCATGGTTTGGGTTTCTTTGTTTAGGTGCTTATTTTATCGTTTTAATTTAAACAAGGCTCTAATTTTAAAAAAATAAGGTTATAGAAAGTTTAAGAAAAACAATAATGCACCCAAAATACATGACCACATTTGTTTCTTTCCCTCCCGTGATAACCCATTTAATACATATTTTGGTCAAATTGTAAATCTATTAAAGATTAGTTTGAAGGATATGTTTGTGACTAATGCACAGAATAACAAAGTGAAAGGAAAAATTTTAAATTCACCAAATCAGGTGCATTTCCTCTTTATCCCACTTCTTAATCCCCTGAAGACATGTTTGTGTATTTGTTTATAACATTGTAATCTAGTTTTTTACTCACTGTTCCAAAATCCATTTCTGCATATTCTCCCTATTACAACAGGTCTATGTAATGTTATATGTTGTGGATGCACAGTGTCTTCTTGAACCATTCCCCTACCACAAATGGACTTTAAAAAACCAATCTGTTCAGTGTTATCACGGCAATTTGTGTTCCATATTCTGACGGTTTACCAGTAGGTGGTGCTGGATAGTAGCAGTAAGTAATGTAGTTTTAGAACATTGCTGTGCTCTAATAATATACAGGGTGTCCCCCAAAAATGTATACAAACATTTTGAATAATTATAAAGTCAGTGTTATTGAAATACATTTCATTTTCAAAACTGAGCTATTAACTGTTAAAGTGTGCACACATTTTTTGGGGGGGCAGGGGGCACCCTGTACCTTCTGTAAAGTAATGGCACTGAGCTGAGTCAGGAAAGGAGTTTGACCTGTGTTCTGAGAAGTGAGCATGGATTTTCCACAATTCCATCATATTCTCTTGTATTCTTCCCCAGGCGAGCAATTCCAAACATAGATTAGGTTATTGTCTATGGTCGAGAGAGAGAGAGAGAGAGAGAGAGAGAGAGAGAGAGAGAGAGAGAGATCGAGAGAGAGAGAGATCGAGAGAGAGAGGAGACTCAAGCAAGGGCACCATCTCTTGACAAAGCACCTGCCTCAGGCTTCACCACAGTCCTCTACTGGGCTCCATGGCTCAACCTTTCAAACATCAAGCTTTGTGACAATCCTGCCCTAAGTCCTTCCCATGGGTCACCCCAAAATATGCCTCTCAACAACTATATCAGATCTGTACTTTTATTCACCTGGACAGATGAGGAAACAGGCCTGTGGCAGTTAAATGCCCCATTCCACTTTCTACAACTGACATGCTGTAAAGGAAAGAGTCCAGCGTTTGTAGCCAGAGAGGCACAGGTTTGATTTCTGGCCCCACTGACTAAACTGTTCATTTCCAGCAAGGATTTAACATCACCGAACAACTGTTTACTGACCTGTAAAATGGGAACGATAATAGATGTCTCCACAAGTTATTCTAAGATCAAATGAGAATACATATGTATGATTCTTAACACATTTTCAGACATAATAAAAAAACAGTTCCAATACAAAGCAAAAACAACAAAAACTAATTAATATTCTTCTTCTCCCTTTCTGACTCAAATGCTTTCCAGACTCACTTGCCTTTCTAGTTTAATTTAATTTGCTTGCTCTTTTTTCTAATTTAAGATTCAGAGGTTTTACCCCTATACCACCCTTAAATTTTCTACTACTTTAATCTGCAATACAGCATAACCCTACTCACTCTGGATTAAATGCCACTTTCCAGGAGAAAGCAGACAGAGTCATTTCCATCGCAGGTTATTTATGTTCCACAGTGTCCCATATTCTCCAAGGCTCAGCATTTAGGGGGAGGCAATGTGTCCTATGCGTGGTCCTGCCCTCGAACCCCAGACTAGCTTTCTATCTGTACTGGCTATGTCCAGGTAAATGGTATGGTCACTGTTTTTGTTTTTTGCTTTTTTTGTGGGTAAGGAAAGGGTAACTTTTTCAGCTGTTTCTTCTCAAAGGAGTTGCTCTTAGGTGATATTTATGGAATGTTCCTTAACTTAAGACACCCCCCTTATTGCTGACATCTTTCAGGTGATAATAGGAGGCTCATTGGCATTATTTATCATGCCTGTTTTTGCATCACTGGATCATACCAATGCCCTGTAGTTTAATCTTTTCAAAATTTTTAATCAGGATATGTGGCCATTAGCTATCTCAACTCATTCACTTCTTGGAATCCAGTTTTGTAAGAAAATATACTTAGAATAGTCTATGTGTAGTTGGCAATTAGCCAATTTATTGGCGAATAAACACCTTATAGTAAGGTGCTTTACAGCTACATTCTGAAGAACAAAAAGGTATTGTATTTTCTTCTTTCTCCTGTAAGTCCCCCAAGAACCATGCCCTGGCTTCTGTCCTATACAATTGCCTTGTGTAACTTTAATGGGCTTTGAAACTGTGTATCTTAAGAAAAATTTTGAATAGGTTTAATTTGAACGTATTGGGCCAGTTATTGGTAATTTTGTTTATTCATCTGTGCATACTGGTAGTTTAAATGTTGACCACTTATCATAAAATAGTTGAGGAAATATTTCCAACTAGTTCTATATGAAAATGGCCAATATTTTTACAAAATTAACTAAAATTTTATTTATAATTGAGCAGCCTTTCCAGCAGGCTAAACTGCAGATATTGACTAGACCAAGAGGGCTTGCATCCTAAGCATTGAGAGACAACGTGCAGTTGTGGTTGCCCAAACGTTGCCAGTGATGTTTAAGAATCATGGGAAATGGCAGGAGTCCTACCAGACTGAATACTACCATATTCTGCAGAGAAATAGATACTGATTCTGGAAACTACAGATTAGATAGTTAGATTCCATAGCCTATTGAATTTCTATACCAAGGAAGTTAATAAATGGCCTTGGCTGGTGTGGCTCAGTTGGTTGAGTGTTGCCCCAAGCACCAAAGGGTTGTCAGTTGAAGGGCGGTCAGGGCAGTCAAGATGGTTAGGGCACATGTCCATATTGTGGGCTCGATTCCTAGTAGAAGATGTACAGGGAGCAGCCGATCCATGTTTCTCTCTCTCTCCCTCTTTCTTCTTCTCTCTCTCAAGTCAATAAAAACAATACTGTTTAAAAAGATGTTTTTATCTCAGTTGGAATAATGCTAAGCTATTGGAATGGGCTTCAAGGCAATACATCTAAATTTCCTACCCCTCCTTCTAGCAAAACTGTCATAATAGCTCTCAATGATGAAATTGATGTCATGAGAAGAGACCCCTCCACCTTCCATACAATTTCATGGGCTTATGCCTGTATACATTAGCACATACTCATGTGCATATGAGCACACACACATACACACACAGAGCAATAGGTGTTTTTTGAGTGGTATTTACAACTTTGCTTAAATTAGTTTTAGAGACCAAATCATGATGATGTGCTAGCTATGGTTTTAGAACCTTTCATTAATCAAAGGATTTAGAGTTATATGTTAGCTTCATCACCTGGATAAAAAAATCTAATAAATCAATTCCACTCCAGGTTTTGAGTCCATCATTTTGAGTAACAGTGACTACAGAAAATTATGGGTTTATGTCTTGTCTGGGAATCTCATAAGTCACAAGTACAATACACTTAAGGCACTTTGAGGTCTCTCAAGTAAGACATGTGAAGTTATTACTCATCATAGTTTGTGAAGCAGCTGTACTGTAACTTTGCAAATGGTAACTTTGCAAATATTTCAAATTTTTATTTTTAAGAAGATTAATTTAACTCAATGTATGGGATATATACATATATACACACAGACACATATCCTACACCTATATACTTACCTGTTGTTTTCTCTGAAAGAGGCATTATGGCAAATGACATTTATGCAAAACTGCAGAATAAAACATAGCAAAGGACACTAAGTTGCCATCAGTTCAGTTTCTCCTAAAGTTGTATTTTAACGGTTTTTAATACCCCTATGAATTAGGTTCGTCTGCAGGCCAATTTGTCTTACTTTAATAGTGTTTGGTTTCTTTTCATCCCTTTTAAATCACCCAATTTAAATTTATGAAAACTTCTTGATGTAAAGAATGTATCTAGGTGTCAGGAATATCAGGATTCTAATCCTGGTTGCCAACCCGTTGCTCATGAAGGCTGTGACCTTGATCAGACACACGCCCTCTGCTGCTCAGTCCTCATCAATAAAACAAGGCCATTGGATGAGTGGCTCACTAAGGCCTTTCCAGCACATTCTCTATCTATGTGTGTTTAAACAAGAAATAATTTAGGATCTGACTGACAACTAGGTCAACATTATGTACTAAGGACATGAAAAGCATTTAACAGCCTCTGCTGTGGAGTTGGATATCTCAAATAAAGTTCCAGACACAGATTCTAAATCAAGGATTCATGCAAAAGTGATTTATTAGAAAACTAGTATAAAAAAGTGGCATGAGAAAGGTATAAATGGAAATCAAGGAAGACTGTAGAACTAATTACAGTCCCACAGGGTATAGTAACTTTGGCTCAATTCCACACATGAGCACTGGAAATAGAGTCTTAATCAGGGACAAGGGAGATGGGATATTCACACTCCATTGTCCTAAACTCATCAGACCTTGGTTCAGGGTTTGTACCCCAGAGGGTTATACATCTCAGGCACCCAGGTCGTAAGGATCTCTACTAGCCTCAGGGCAACCTTCACCAGGAGATGCAGAAGGAAGGTGGCTGCTTGGAGTGAAAGTACTCAGGGAACAGAAATGTAGCAGAAAAGTGAAGGGATCCGAGGGCCATAGTGGAGGATGCAAAGGTCAGCAGGGTCAGCCTCCACCTCCACCCATGCCAAAATACAAGCGATGAAAGGTCTTCTTTTTGCAAACATGACACTCATTACACATTTGATAAAGGCATCTGAGCACCTGTAGATGTCTGACAGATTATACAGGGGTGAACAAAACAGATATGGTCTCCAGACTCATGGACCTTATAGTAAAATGGAGGGGACAGATTATAATTTATTTTATAAGGTACCATGATGAGGCGCAGTATGAGAATGACAGGAGAAGTTCATTATAAAATAAGAAAGCACGGGAGGCTTCTATGAGGTAATGACTTGTAAGCTGAGATCTAAAAGACTGGCGCAAAGAGCCAGATGAAGAATGAAGCAGTCGGGGGAGAAGAGTATTCAGACAGAAAATACCATGTGCAAAGGCTGATGCTGGAAGGAATTTAACACAGCCAAAGAACTGGAACAAGGCCAGTATGGCTGGAGAGATGTGAGTAAGGTGGAGAAGAATGAGTTTGAAGAGGTAGATGAGAATAAAGCCTCTTACTCTATGCAAAGGTGCATTTTATTTTCAGTGAAATGGGAAAACATTGTAAGCAAAGGATAGACATGAAAGAAGATGGTAAGTTAAACTACAATGATATTAATAATTATAAAAAGAAGCATTGGCCCTAGCTGGGTGGCTCAGCTGGGCTCAGTTGGTTAGAATGTCATCCCTATAGGCCAAAGTTGCAGGTCCAATCCCCAGTCAGGGAACATACAAGAAGAAACCAATGAATGTATCAATAAGTGGAATAAATCTCTCTCTCTCTCTCTCTCTCTCTCTCTCTCTCTCTCTCTCTCTCTTCCTCCATCCCTCCCTCCCCGCTCCCTCCCTCTCATCAATAAGTAAATTTTTTAAAAAAGAAAAGAAACATTTGTCCAAATCTAAATATGAAGAGTTCTTTTATGAGCCAATCATAAGAATTAAAAGCAAACTGATTAGAATACCTGATCATTAATATGAGAAAACAGAGGTGACTTTTCATACTCAATACAGAATATTATTTTTATGGTTGGAACCACAGGAAAGAGAAAGAAGAAATAAGAGTTGGCCATGGCAACCCCAGGAGACAAACCATTAGCAATATACACTTAATCCTATAGAAGCAAAAAGAAAAGAAAGCAATACTTAAGAGAGGAGAAAATAGTATGCTCTTTCCCAGCTAGAAAAATAAAAGCTATGGGTTATTTCATTAATATAATTAAATTAAATTAAAAAGGAGAAGATATAAGAAATGGTATAATCATTCAAGTTGAGTTCCTACTAGGAAATCAAATCAATTATCAACTCCTTGAAGCATTTTTAGTGAATTTTATCTTCTAGACTGGACAAATAAACAATAAAGATAATCGTGGGATTCTATCATTGAAAGGCAAAGAATTAACCCCTTAAATATACTGGGAAGATTAACAAAAACTGAATACAAATAGAAGAATCATGTACTAAATCCTGGACATGAGAGAGAATATGGTGTCTTGAAGGAATTGAATATTATGACTAAAAAGTGGGATTTGAAAGAGGCACGCACAAGAGATGGGAAATAAGAATGGCTTAAGCACAGGAAGCCTTATATGGCATGTTAAGGAGGTTTAATTTGACTTGACAGTTTGGTGATCCAATAAGAATGGTTAGCACTAAAACAGCATGGTAACATTTGCATGTTATAGAAAAATCATGCCGGTAGGAACGTCAAACCTGGATTTTAAAGGGAAACCACTTAGGAAGCTATTCTTGTAACCCAGGTAAAACAAGACAAGTCCCAAATGAAAGTAGTAGCAGTGAACATGGAGGAAAGAAGATGGAAGCTAAAGAACTTTAAGCAAGTGAAATCAGTGCTATTTGATGATTGACTATCACAGCAAGTGAGGGGAAGAAGTGGACAGAAATCAAGGGGTAAAAACCAAAGCTCTGGCTCAAATAACTGACAAGAGGGTGACGATTTTTTTGAAAAACAAAGAATAAGACAAATAAAATAAAATTTGAAAATAAGAGATTGGAAAGACATGACAATGAGTTTGTTTGGAAAATAATCTGTGAGATATCGGGTGAAGAAGAAAACCAGAAAATTATTGAAGAAGAAAACCAATAACAAATTCTATTTTCCTCCATTTCTTTATTAAAATCAAAACAGATCTTTGCAGTATATATTGAAACTTGCATGTAATAGTTTAAGCCAATAGGTTCCATTAGATCACCCAGAGTATGCCTGAGAAGTGTTAAAAACTGAATCACAGAGAACACCAAAGTGAAATATGAATAGAAGAAGAATAGTTCATTAAAAAAATTCTATAAAGTAGAAGGAGATCCAAGAAAGACAAGTGTTAGGCAATCAAAGGAGAGAAAATGGTCAGTGAGTCCAAATGCTACAAAGACATCAAATCAATACACACAGAGTACATAAAAAAAATAATTGAATTGCAATGATTTCATTTTTATTTTTGACTTCAAAATGTGTTTGCTAAACTAGAAGAAACTTGAGAATACATTCATTTCAAAGGGAAGGAAGGAAAGGTTGAAGATACAAGCAAACTCAGGGACTGCTGGAGTGAGACCATGGAGGAGTCTGAAGGGGAAGTGACACAAAACACAGGAAAAGGATCTGCCTTGACTGGAGGAGAAACCTTTATTTCTCTCACTAGCAGAGAGGCAAGAAAATGGTACAGGCTTGTGAGAAGAGTGTGAAGGTATTATCCATTTGACCAATATTTATCACCTACTGATCACTAGCCACTGTGTGAGGTGCTAAGTGAGCAAATTCAGATATAGCTCCTGCTCTCAAATTGCTCAGGGTTTGCAGGAATTGAGACAATCAGTATATATATATATATATATATATATATATATATATATATATATATATATAGAGAGAGAGAGAGAGAGAGAGAGAGAGAGAGAGAGAGAGAGAGAATAAAAGACAGTCTTCACTAAGCTGAGGGAAGACTTCCCAGAGGAAGATGTGATTGAATTAATGATTGAAGAACAAATAGAGTTAACTAGAAAGGTGTGAGAGGAAGGATATTCTAGACAGGGTAGTGGTCTTTGGGACATGGTGCTTTAAAAATGCTGAGA
The DNA here is from genome assembly GCF_000147115.1 of Myotis lucifugus. Taxonomy (NCBI): domain Eukaryota; kingdom Metazoa; phylum Chordata; class Mammalia; order Chiroptera; family Vespertilionidae; genus Myotis; species Myotis lucifugus. Next base: position 5,788,803 of record NW_005871054.1, on the reverse strand, counting down.
GTTTTTCAACTTTGAATTCTGTACATCTTAAAAACTAATTTTAACAGGTGTGTGGGTGGATATTTGGCAAAGTGGTCCCTAAAATTTTGTCTTCACCTGTGTGTCTTCATCTCCCACATTACTCAAGGGGACTTAGGCATCAGTAGAGGAATAGGGTAAGTTTTAATGGGAAATTATAGGTCTCCCAAAGATTAATTTCCAATGACACACCCTCTGAAATACTGCACTCTTATACATATTAGTTATACAAGTTCTGCACATATTAATTTGGAGGGCTATCTTCAGTTACAGCTACCAAGCCACAAGTGACTTAAGCTGCATTTAGGGGAGAGTATATAATACATGGGTTAAAAATAATTTAAAATTGACATACTGTAAATTAAAGTATTATTTTATAACAAATTCTATTTTTCTTCATTTCTCCATTGATAAAAACACCACTAAACATGAAGTGAGATTTGAGGGATTGTCTTAATTGGGTGTCATTCTTTTGGCAAATATTTTCATGGGTCTCCATTCCTGACATAAATTCTGAAATTTACATAAGCAAGCATGTCTTTATTATTTACCTATGTGATTTTCATCACTGAAACTAGGTTTTCTACAGCTGACATTCAAATCCTGGATCTGGCCCATGAAATAGCTATTGGGAAATTCCAATAGTTGATTTATTGTGGCCTTTGCAAAAGAGGAAAGCATATTGCTAATAAACAGCAATTAGCCACATGTTTTAGGCCAACTGGAGACTATTACTCACTCTGGGAGTTTCTGAACTTTGAATCATCTACATCTTATTCACTCACTTTGGCAGGTTATTATTTTTAGAAAACATTTGGCATAATCTTCATATACATGAACCCCTTTCCTTCTCTTTGTTAAAGGAAGTTTGAGACAATCCAATACTTATATTGATCTAGATAATTTTTCCACTTATTACTGAACACAAATATGATTATAAATCAGTCAGTTTGGGGGAAAACAACATGATTCTGGAGGTATTTTCCAATGGGTCTGAGCTAATAAGACTCAAAGTTATATTGAATTTAGGAAGCCAGGTATAAATCTGAGCTAAACATATCATGAACTGCAGCAATAAACTTTCCCCACCCCAAATTCTATGGAGCCCATATTTATGCCGTATTCATTTTAAAAAATACATTTAATTCTATAAACTTGAAACTGAATCTATAGCTTTACCATTTCAAAACAGACACATATACCTTGTAATATGTGGTATATATATATAATTTACTGCAGTCTCAGTATGAGCCGAAACTTATATGAGGCTACCAAATAAATCATCACAATCTTACAAAGAAAGCTAGTAAAAAAATTAACAGAACAAAATTGCAGTTGTCTTAAAGTGGAATAATCAGCCTTGAAAAATTGTGAGCTTTCTGTCACTGAAAGCATTCAAGTTGAAGGCCAGGTGTCCACTAAGTAGAAATGTTGTGGAGAGTATCATGCATTGTTTAAGGACTTGTTAAAAATATGCCTCCTAGAGTTACTCTCAGTTTTCAGGGGCTATAATTCCAGGGAAGTAATAGATGAAAAAAAAATTAGAAACACAACCATTAGTGTATCTATTACCCAGAATTTGCAGATGTATAAAATGATATCATGTTTTTTTTTCACTTTTAAATAAAAAAATAAAATATTATAGTTAAACTAGAGGCCTGGTGCATGAAAATCATGCACGGGTGTGGTCCCTAGGCCTGGCCAGAGATCAAAGCATGAGCATCTGGTGTGGAAGGGCAGGTCCCAGCTGACCTCTGGGCCCTGGGCAGCACCTGGGCCCCCATGCCCTTGCACATCCCCCTCCACCTGAGTCATCGTGCCGGAGTCCCCATTTGGAGATGCGGTGAGTGCGGCCAGACGCCGCAGGCCCCGCGGGGTACAGCGTGGACCTCTGGTAGCCCAGCCGCACCACACGGAAGTGAGGCGGGCAGCATGCTCTCTCCCAGCCGGCCTCGCTGACCGGCTCCTGGGTGAACCTACAAGGAGCCCGACCGGCCCCTGTGGTCCCAGTGGCTGCGACCCAGTTTACCCGAAGAGGCTGCACGGGTACGGGGTGGGCTCCTCACGGGTGCCCAGCACCTGAGTGCAGGGGCTTCCCTGGTGTGCAGTCTCAGTATGAGCCAAAACTTATATGAGGCTACCCTCTGGGGGAGGGTAGCAGAGGGAGTGAGCGCGACACCCTGTGTTCTCACCACACCTCTGTCCCATCACCCCCGCCCCCAGGAAGCCAGCGAGAGGTCGCAGCCCCACATCATAGCAAGCAGTCGAACTCCCGGTCTCCAGGTCAAACTCCCAGTCGAACGACCACCCAAGGGGACAATTAGCATATTAGGCTTTTATTATATAGAATATTGTCTTTTTTTTATTCACCTTTTTAAAAATCTTATATCCTATTAACCTCCCCCATTCCTAGAGGAAAATTTTATTATAAATTTATTGTATCTCTTTACAGTTATATTTATAGATTTTTATGCATCAATGTGATTTCATGTAAGAATTATTTTAGATAATTTATATTTTTAAACAAGTTGGCACAGCATCCAGCTTCTTATCCATAAGCACCAGCTACACTTCTAGCAAATTTAAAAGAAATTAGTTATTTAGTGGTTCATTGATTGGAACCTGGAGAAACAAGCTTAGGAAAATGGATAGAAACCAAGGAGGTCTGAGCAATGATAACCACAACCAAATTCATATCCAAGGTCTCATTTGATGAGAATGTGTTTTTGGTACCATAACCACCAATCCTGCTGAACCCAGCTATCATAGAATACTTAAAACCAAGGCCATATGCCAATCCTGTCGCTGGTGCACATCTTACAGGATTCTGTAAAGCTCTTGTAAATAAATCCTGTCCCTTCCTCTTTGTATCACTTTCCCCAGAGTATAAACTTTGGTTACAGAATCAATCTGATAATTCCATAATTGGGTATTTACTACTCTAGCTACTAAGATGTAGAGAGGAAAAGAATTCATACCCCTGTGGCTAAATAGTGGGATAAGGCACTCCTTCAAAATGGGAAGGGAATATGGATTCTGATTAGTCAAAATAAAGGTAAACACTACTCCAATTATTTTATTGAATATTTTATTATTCAGGATTTTGTGTTTTTATAATGTTGGTCTTTGATCCATGGGGGGCAAAAAAGAATTTTGTCCCTTTGTGTGTTTGGCTTTACTCACAAACATTCTTATTCCCCATCACCTAGAACAGCGGTTCTCAACCTGTGGGTCGTGACCCCTTTGGGGGTCAAACGACTCTTTCACAGGGGTCGCCTAAGACCATTGGAAAACACATATATAATTACATATTGTTTTTGTGATTAATCACTATGCTTTAATTATGTTCAATTTGTAACAATGAAATTGGGAGTCACCACAACATGAGGAACTGTATTAAAGGGTCACGGCATTAGGAAGGTTGAGAACCACTGACCTAGAAGTATTTCCACCAGCACTTCTCTAATTTCTCAGTTGAACACAGGAGGTAACGATCATTCAATATGGCCTATTCCATGCTTTTATTTTTTCTGAATAGAACAAAGTAATCAATTATAAGGAAATAGATGCTTCTCTCCAACTCAAGGTGGGAAATGCCAGGATTGCTAATCATTGTTAATGATCTGAGGCTGCCTATTCTGCTAAATGTTCACAGTGCTACGGAAATGTGATGGTGTCTGCATTAGAGTTCACCAATCAAAATAATTACAACCACTCTGCACATTACACATGCCTTCACTTAAATAGGATCAAGTATCCTATCTAATAATAGACAAACATGGTAATTAACCGTACCTCCGACACGCTTCCCATTGGCTAATCAGGGCGATATGCAAATTAACTGCCAACCAAGATGGCGGCCGGCAGCCACGGAGCTGAAGCGGACAGGAGGCTTGCTTGCTCCAGTGATGGAGGAAGCCAAGGTTCCCCACCTGCCGCTGCTGGCCTCTGAGCTGCACTCTAAGAAACAATGTTGCAATTATAGAAGCTAAACAAACCCCAGAAACCTGCTTTCAGCCAGCCGGGCCTCAGAGCTGGAGCTGCAACAGTGTTTCAATTATAGAAGCCAAACAAACCCAGATACCTGCTTTCAGCAGCCGAGGTCTCAGAGCTGGAGCCAAGCTTCAGAGCTAAAGCCAGCTCTCAGTTCCAGTAACTGCCATAGAAGGTAAATAAATCCCAGAATAAAAAAAAAAAAGAAAAAAAGGAGAGGTTGGGAGCTTCAGTCACCCGCCAGCCTGAAAACGGCCCTCAGCCCCTCAACCAGACTGGCCAGGCACCCCAGTGGGGACCCCCACCCTGAAGGGGGTGTGACCAGCTGCAAACAGCCATCAGCGCCTCACCCAGGCTGGCCAGGCACCCAAGCGGGACCCCCACCCTGATCCGGGACACCATTCAAGGCAAACCAGCCAGCCCCCACCCGTGCACCAGGCCTCTATCCTATATAGTAAAATGGTAATATGCAAATTGACCCTAACAGCAGAAAGACTGGGAATGACTGGTCACTATGACACACACTGACCACCAGGGGGCAGATGCTCAATGCAGGAGCTGCCCTCTGGTGGTCAGGGCACTCTCACATGGGGAGCTCTGCTCAGCCACAAGCCAGGCTGATGGCTGCCAGTACAGTGGTGGTGGTGGGAGCCTCTCCTGCCTCCTCAGCAGCGCTAAGGATGTCTGACTGCAGCTTAGGTCTGCTCCCTGCTGGCAAGTGGACATCCCCCGAGGGCTGCCGGGCTGCCAGAGGGATGTCTGACTGCCATCTTAGGCCCAATCCCCCGGGGAGCAGGCCTAAGCCAGCAGGTGGTCATCCCCTGAGGGGTCCCCAGACTGCAAGAGGGCACAGGCCGGGCTGAGGGACTCCCCCCCACCGAGTGCAGAAATTTTTGTGCACTGGGCCTCCAGTATATATATAAAAGCCTAAGTGACTATTCAGCCCTTCGACTGGTAGCTATGACATGCATTGACCTCCAGGGGGCAGACGCTCAATGCACAGGCATGGAAACATGGAACAGATTGATGAATCTCAGAGGGAACGTGGGGTGGGGGGAAGGCAGAAGAGATTAACCAAAGATCTTATATGCATACTAGAGGCCCGGTGCATTGATTCATACACCAGTGGGGTCCCTTGGCCTGGCCTGTGGGGATTGGGCTGAAACCAGCCCGGTGCATGGATTCTTGCACCAGTGGGGTCCCTCGGCCTAGATTGCAGGGATCTGGCTGAAACCAGCCCAGTGCATGGATTTGTGCACTGATAGGGTCCCTTCGCCTGGCCTGTGGGGACCGGGCTGAAACCAGCAGTCCAACATCCCCCGATGGGTCCCAGATTGCAAGAGGGCACAGGCCAGGCCAAGGGACCCCACCAGTGCACGAATCTGTGCACCAGGCCTCTAGTCAGTACATATAACCCTCTATACAATTGGTTATCACTGTGTCTCATGCACCTAGACTGGACAAGGCATCTAATAAAAGCTCTATATTTTGTAATTTACATCCATTTAATTAATTGAATTGAAATAGAATGTTTGAGATACTTACATCATATTTTAGATATGACCTTAAAACATATCACTGACAAGGATTCAAGGAATAGGGCAAAAATTCTTACTTATTCAGAAGCCAAACATTGAATCATGGGTTTGTTGCCCACCACAGTTATCATATTAGTCAGAGAGAACTCAGCAGGAGTAGAATAAACAGGCATTAGGCATTACATCATTAGGTTCTAATTCATCAGGACCATCTGATACAGTGATTACCTCCTTGGTATTGAGCTGGTCTCTGGTTTTCAAATGGTCTTATTTCAATGCTCAACTTTGAAGATCTCTAGATAGTCAGCTTGATGGTATTTTAGCAAATCCTTCAGTGTTGACAATAATAATCTCAGCTCAAACTGCCAAACCAACTCTATCAGTTCCTCCTCCTAAGATCTGTATCTAATATGCAACCTATAATTACTATATTAATGAATGAGACATTTTTTATAATAATTGACTCTCAATCATAAATTACGTAAAATCAATACCAATTTACATTTGCTTGGATTGAATCCTTCTCCACTTTTCTCTGTGACTCACATAAACTATCATCATTGCCTGTGTTTGTTTTGTTTTTAACAGCCTCGAAGACTCTATGTGCAACATAAAATAGTAGAATAGACCAGATAAGAGCAACAGCATATATTTTCCACACTCCATTAGTACCCTAATAATAATTCACACATGTTATTAGAATTTGGACCTAAGTTAATTATCAAAAAATATTTCAAAGTTACACTGTTGTCTGTTGCATCTGCCACTGATTGTTATCTGCAAATAAACACATGCAAACCAAGGACAAATCACAATAAATCCAAGTAGACAGGTACAAGCACATTGGACTATGAACGTGCCATGTCTCTTTGCTTAAATGTCTTCCACAAGTCCTAGAGAGATGTGCTTGGATTTAATATTATTGGATTTGCCATTTCCTTACAGTTTAATATGTGAATGACTACAATTACATATGATCCTACTATCCCAGCTAAACAAATTCATTCATTAAGCTATTAGAATCTATGTAAAACAGGAATTGGAAAACATCTGGCAACGTTAGTTTTATATTGGGCTAAGTAATTACATTCTGGTAACCGTTTCCAAACGGTCCTGGTGAGGTGAGATTGGAAATGTTGACACAATTTAAACTTTTAAATGGGTGACCCAGAAATGGTCTCTTGTCACCACCTCTCCCATCTAGTTTGTTTTTGCTTTGCTTTCTTATTGCCATTTTCTCTATGCTTCCACGGTGCTATGGGCTAAATGGTGCCTCCCTAAAAAATTCATATGCTGAAATCCTAACCCCCTGTATTTCAGAAGTGACTGTATTTTAGGAACAGGGGTTTTAAAGAGGTAACTGAGTTAAAATTAGCTCACATGGATAGGATCAAATTCAATATGCTAACATATTATTTGTCAGAACATGCACACGGCTAATTTTATAGAAGACAGAAATGTAGGTTTTAGTCAGCTTGGCATATGTCTAGCTAAAAAGTGAAGGTTGTATTCTTAAGGAAAAAAAAGGAAGAACAGATATTAAGTTACACAGGTATTAAGTTCAACTCTTCCGTATGTTCAAACCAAAATCTGAATGCATAAGCTTTCATCAGAGTGAAGCACTAGGCTAGAGCTTTTCATTAGTTTGGGATTTCGCCGAAGGGTTAAATTTCAGAAAGAGGGAGCCATTGGTGGATAAGTGGGTGTCCAAAATTGTTTTGCTGTAATGTCTTACTTAATTTCTCATCAAATCTTCAGAGATGAAGGACACTGACTTGTTTATGCAATGTCTTTGAATTGTTGCAGTCCCCTCTGATCCATGGGGAATAGGTTCCAGGACCCTACCCCCAGTGAATGCCTGAAACCATGGAGAGTACCAAACCCTATACTACTTTTTCCCCTACACTTTACAGCTTCTCTTTGACATATCTGAATTGCCAGCATCACTATTCTTGTGCTTTAGCACCATTCTCAAGTAAAAGAAGTGTTACTCGAACCCAAGCCCTGCAACACTGTGATAGTCAATCTAATAACCCAGATAGTCACTCAAATGACTTATGGGAGGGTAGCGTATGCAGAATGAATGCGCTGGACAAAGAGATGATTCACATCATGGGTGGACAGAGTGGGATGATGCAAGATTTCATAACGCTACCCAGAGCGGTACACAGTTTAAAACTTATGAATTGTTTGTTTGTGGAATTTTCCATTTAATATTTTCAGACCATGTTTGACAGCAGGTAACTTAAACAGCAGGAAAGCAAAACCACAGATAAGGGGGGACTGCTACACTTCTACATAGGGATAGAAAGGTACAAAAAGGGTTATAAATTCTGAATCATCAGTGTAACTAATGCTTCAACTGCTTACCGCCAACAGATGTCGCTGTTTTAGGTTAAAACAGACATATAAGGCTTGTCAAGGACATAAACAGAGGAAATTAAAAAAAAAAAAAAAAAACACCAGACAACAGTATAAATTCTTTGAACAAAAAGGAAGCATAGTGCACACAAGGGCCTTAGAAGTGATAAAAAGAAGCAAGAATTGAATCTGCTGGATCATTTTTAAAGCTCAAAGATCCTCTTCCTTTGGTGTCCAAGCAGTAAATTTGTGTCAAGGGAGTCCAACGGCAAAACACGAGAAACAGAAATCATGTCCGAATGAGCAGCACATCAGCACGAGGTGGGGCAGGGACACAGAGTGAGAAAAGACATTCAGCGCAGTCAAGGTAAAGCTGGAACGGGGGTGGAATTAAGAGAAATAAATGACACAAGTAAGGAGTCAAGGAAATCTGAAATGAAAAGTGAGTCTTGACCATGATTTCCAGAGGGACAGGAGGAGGGTGATGAGGGCCCTGAGGGTCAGCCTGCACGTATTTAGTCAGTTATAATAAGGGAAAATCGCTTCCTCATTACCAGGCCATTATTTCAGAGGTGATTTCATATACAATTGCAGAGACAGGAAAAATACTTTGTGATATATTGAAACCAATACCTTTAATTCATCTTAATATATGAATTAATGATAGTTACCATGGACAAGTGATAGATATTTTAAACACTGATAAATTTTTAAGAAAAAGAAGAATAAGAACATTAAGTTAAAGTACATTACTCTGCTTTTAAAGAATAGGAAAATATTTTATAATTATTTAAGGAAATAAAAATCTTTAGTTGTATATTTAGATAATCTGTTTCAAAAGTATACATTTATCATTCATTATAAAAGTGAATTTCTGTTGTAAAATGTGCATTCTTGTGAAATACAATAAAAATAGTAATTTCATGTTTTTCCCAAATGTTTACATTTTAAGTAACCATTAAATGAATGTACTAGTGTACGTATTATAACTTCTTGAATATTACTTAAGTGTTATCTCATTTCAATAACAAATATAAGGACAAACTCTTGGTTTCCTTTTTTTTCTCTTTCCTATCTACAATAAGTTTAAGTGAAAAATCATTTTTAGAATTCATACTTTAAAGTGGCAAAAATAGGAAAAGTTATAAAATAATTTGGGGATTAAAATATGTATTCTGATCAACACATTTTATGACCAAAAATGAACCCCTGGGGTGTCATTTATTATAGCTAAAATGATTAGAACTGGGGGCCCATGACACTATTATCTGTTTCTGTAGATTTATTGAAAATTAGCAATTCCATTTATATCTATGTGATTTCTGGGATAACACTCACTGTTAAAGACTAGAAAATTGATAGATTTATTAGTCTAGTGAATCTAGTTGTACTAATACAGCAACAGAGAAAATTTAAAGGGTTGTACTCTTAAAGGAGTTAACCTTTGGATAAAGAAACATTTTCCAAGTAGAATGTGAGAAATTATTGAATCCATAAATTGTTACTGCTGCAAAGTTGAGAGAAAGAACTAACAACACAATTTTAACTTGTGTACTTTTATGTGAGAAAGAATGAGATGAGACACAAAAGTTTCCAAAACAATGTGTGCTGTGATTTTGTTTGCTGCTATAATTTCCCTTGGGTATTTTTTTGCTGAACAGTATCTCTTGGTTTAGATTTTCTTTTTGCTTCAAGCTATATGATATGGCTTGTAGGAATTTCCACAACACCCTGAATCAGATTACACATCGCATAGCCCTCCCAGCCCTTAGCACTGTCTCTAGCAAAAAGTAGACAAACAGAAAATATTTGTTTGTTGTTGTTGCTGTTGATAAATCAAACAAATATCGCCTGACTGTTATTTATATTGATACCAGAGATGCCAACTCAGCTTTCAGATAACTGTATAGAGTTTGCCTCCCATGAAACTTGACCATGTCTTTTATGTTAGAAAGTGGTCATATGATCTATGTCTTTAAAACTTTATCAGACATAAAAGTTTATTAATGGCGTATACTATTGACATTTCTTTACTGTTTTGTTCCTTGTCTTATTATGTTGTAAAACCAAATAATACACACATATAAGTACCTTATAGCAGAGCTGATAACTTGTTCACACAGCATGGATATACCAGGTGCTGGAAGCCAGCATCTGTTTTGACAGGTCTGGGCCCACACTAAATCAGTAACTAGGAATTTTGAAACCCTTTCCTGTTTTTATTTTAATCCTCACCCAAGGATATGCTTATTAATGTGAGAAAGAGTGATAAACATGGATTGGCTGCCTCCCATATACACTCTAACCAGTGATTGAACCCGCAACCCAGGTATGCACCCTGTCTGGAATTGAACCTGCAAGCTTTTGATGTATGGAAAGACACTCCAACCAACTGGCCCATCTGGCCATGGTGAAACCCTTTCCTCTTCTAAAGGGAAGTACAGAAAAAGAAATAAAAAATATATATTTTTAAATAAATTATATATATATGCATATATATATATATATATATAGAGAGAGAGAGAGAGAGAGAGAGAGAGCATAATACCTACCCTCAAAGAGCATAATTACTAAAATTTTTTGAAATGAAAAGATATCTACATGCACAAATACATGCACATGTACATATGTATATACACACATATAAGTATATATATACATGTACAAAACATATGTTCCATTACAGGTTGATACACACACAGAAAGCAATAGAAATTTAGGGCATCACCTAGAGATGGGAAAGATACTCTGAAAATAATGGGGCTTCATTTGGGTCTTGGGAGGTAATGAGGTTTTCTTAAATAAAGTTGAATGAGGGAATGTTTCAAGCAGAGGAAACTCCTAGCTTAATGTATAGAGGTCATAATGAACATATTTTTTCTTTTGACTGTGTAATTGAATAACTGGTAGAAGTTAATATGGGGTAACCAAAGAAGAAAAATATTAACTTAATAGGTGCATTTCAGTTGTTAGTGTTCCTCCAGTTTTCAACCTGATAATTGAAATACCTGTAAAAAAATTTTTAGATAAAACTTTGAAACATTTCTGACCTCTGTCATGAAGCAATGATGCACAGGTAGAATTTAAACAAGATGCATTTAATCGTATTCTCCTGCCACAGACTTCCTGCAAGGATCCTGTATAAAACATTCAACTAGGTTATTCATACTTCATTTACTTACCATTTATATCCCTTACAACATTATTTTTAGATTAATACTGAGAGTTGACAAATGTCAGCACATAGAAAAATGAAGGAATGAACCCTATAGTACCATAAAAACACCTTTTTGAAACAAAGTCCACATAATTTCTTTTTTTTTCATTAAAATTCACAACATGAAAGGCAATTTTTGTTTTCTTAACAACAGATGAAAATTGTTTTTAAGGTCTTTACATGCCAGCATATTGCCTTCTCCCTGGTCTAATACTAAGTGACAGCCCTGTATTGAGCAATTTTAAACCAGGTCTTCAATTTACAGCAGACATGTCAAAATTTGTGATAAATGAAATAGATATTAAATGATAACTAATGTGTAGTGATAAAACATATTATAGGTGATTTGGCTTAGAAAAAACTTGCGAACATTATGCCACCAGAGTAGAGCAGCTGAAAGCTTAGCATAACTCTATAAAATATTCAGCTACAGAAAGAATTCATAACAAAAAAAGATCAAGAAAATAATACATTTACTTGAGAATGTGAAAATTACTTTGGAACCTCCTTTGCTATTTACATTCCATCTTGGAGCATGTTAAGGTGTTTGCAGCTTAATTTTTTTGTTCTCTGTTTATTGGAGATTCTTAGGTTTCAGAAGAATAAATTCTTATTTGCAAGTGAGCATACTTCCAAAAAGGGAATGCTCAATTTCTCCAAATAACCATCAGAATATCAATATATTAATTGTGTATTAATATTTACATTGTGTATGACATTATGATTAAATATACTTTTTATGTAGTTTTATTCTCTTAAATTGAAAATGTGAGTATATACATATATATATACACACATACACAAAAATATATTTGAAAAATATAATAAATAAAGCAAATATTACTAATGATTACATTAATCACCAATATCCACTGTTACTATCTTGATGTGTTTCATTACAGTCCTTGGTTTAAGTCTAACGTAACTGTGTTCCAAAAAACTCCAGAGCCTCTGGGGATTGGAGCCATCCAAAGAACTAGAGAAATTCTTCCTCTCCATGCCACTACCTCAAGCAACAGAGGTGTTTGATTAAAAGACTTTCTGTTTAATGCAGTGATCTCTTAACTATTGGATGCTGTATATCAAAATTACCTGTGATGGCAGGTAACAGAGAATATGCCATGTACTGTCATGGTATTTGTTTTGTTTTGCTTTTCTATAAAACAGAGGGGCCAGTCACGGTGGTGATATTTTTCTAGGAAAAAATACCTTCTTTTTTATTTTTTATTTAGACAAACTTTTTGGCTGAAGTGTATCATACACACAGCTCAAAAATGATTCACCCATTGTAACTAGCATTAAATTCAATATTATCAGCATCTCAGGAGGCCCCCCTTTATGATCTCCTTATCACTACCCCTTCTAAAACTAATCACTGTCCTGCCTTATAGCACTCACTATCATGTTGTGTAGCAATATATCCTTCATTCTCATTGCTTTAAGAATACACAAAATGTATTTAATCCACTAGAGGCCCAGTGCATGAAATTCGTGCACTCGGGAGGGGAGGTTACTCAGCCCGGCCTGTGCCCTCTCACAGTCCAGGAGCCCTCGGGGGCTGGACAGAGCAGGCCTAAATCAGCAGTCGGACACCCTTAGTGCTGCCGCAGAGGTGGGAGAGACTCCCGTCACTAATGCTGCGCTCACCAGCATGAGCCCGGCTTCTGGCTGAGCGGTGTTCCCCCTGTGGGAGCGTACTGACCACCAGGGGGCAGCTCCTGCATTGAGTATCTGCCCCCTCGTGGACAGTGCTGATGATAGTGACCGGTCATTCTGCCGTTTGGTCAATTTTCATATTAGCCTTTTATTATATAGGATTATACTGTTGATTGACATTTGGGTCACTTCCTCTATTCACCTATTATGGACAGCATTGCTGTGAACATTCTTTTAAATGTCTCTTGATAAACAAATATACATATTTATTTGGGCATATATCTAGAAGTGGAATTGATGTGTCAAAGCATACAATGATTAACTTTAGTATATATTGTCAAACAGATCTCAAGAGTGTTTTTGTAGTTTACACACCACTAGTGAGGTAAGAAAATTCCAGTTGCTCTACATCCTAACTAATATTTGGCATTGCCAATCCTTTAATTTGAATGCTATTGTGGTGTTTATGGTACTTTTTTGCCATTTACATTTTCATTTCACTGATGATTAATGGAAATAAGCAATTGTTCATCCACTTATTAGCTATTACCTTCTTTTGAGAAATGCACATGAAGTCTTTTGTCCATTTTTTTGATTGTGTGATTTTTTTTAATTGTTCAATTTCTTCATTTTTTCTAAATAGAGTCATTTGTTCTATGTAACATACATTTTCACTATTTCAATGATGCTTATAAACAGGTCTTCATTTTTAACCGAGTATAATTAATCATTTTTTTTCTTCACAGCTAGTATTTTTGTGTCCCATTTCTGAAAACCTCGTATACCTCAAGGTTATGAACATGCTCTATTAGGTTCTTTTATAGGAGGTTAATTGGTTTATCTTTCACATTTAGATTGGTGATCCAACTAGAATAAATACTTGCCTATGGTGTGAAGTATAAGTCAAGGTTAATTTTTTCCTATATAATTATCTAATTTACCTAGGGCCACCGACAGAAAAGGTCATTCTTTTCCCTACTGCCAGCCATATCCCCTTTATCATAAATCAATTGCCATATTTACATGAGTCTGTTTCTGGCAGAAACTGTGCTAATTGCTTATCTCCTGGCTTCCAATGTTTCTCTCTGTGATTTCTTTTTCTTCAGCATCTTAACCTGAATAGCTTCCCACCATCTCCAAGTAGATGACTGTCATATTTCACTCAACTCCTCTACCTCTTTACAACAGAAGCACTGTCTGCCACAGCATGAGTGTGCCTGAAGCAGACGTCCCCATTACCATCATTCACTTATTTTAAAAGCAGAGTTCTTGAGGAACTTAAAAGCTGTACTTTGATTGCCAGAAAATTCACATATGACAACAACTCAGAAAGGATACAAACTGAACCCCCACTTTACTTCTAATTCCTTGTGTTGTACTATAACTAATGTATAACTGCCATTTATTAAAAATGAAGTAAACCTTGTTTAAAAAGTTAAATTAGCCGAAACCGGTTTGGCTTAGTGGATAGAGCGTCGGCCTGCGGACTGAAAGGTCCCAGGTTCGATTCCGGTCAAGGGCATGTACCTGGGTTGCGGGCACATCCCCAGTAGGAGATGTGCAGGAGGCAGCTGATCGATGTTTCTCTCTCATCGATGTTTCTAACTCTCTATCTCTCTCCCTTCCTCTCTGTAAAAAATCAATAAAATATATTTAAAAAAAAGTTAAATTAATAAAACACCTTATTTCATCACTTATTTTGTTCAGGAAACCCAAAAGTAGAGACTAATTTTAAAAGATGTTAAATAAAGTTAAGTTTTAAAATAATAAAGAGGTAGTTTTTTGAAATCTATAAGCATATTTCAGGCATGAGCCTGACTTGAAGCATCATAGTGACATAAGAAATATGAAATTGGAAGTATAGAACCTACCAAAGACGGACTCTGAAGTTACTTGATGTTGTTAAATCTGGAGCAAGTTTAGCACTGTGCAAAGTGACCAAATCATGGTTCTCATTTCCAGGAGACTACAATTACACACAGATAAAAAACACCTCTAGACTTCAAAGTGTATGTAACAGTTAGGGCTCCAATAGGAAATAAGTGGTACATTTAAATTACAATAAATGAGGACAGGTTATTTACAAAGACACTCCAAAAAGAATGCCGCAGTAACCTGAGATTGATAGCAGTTAAGCTTATTGTAATTCCTTAGACCTAAAGGCACAAAGGAAAACCATTCCCCAAACCAGAAGAGAGGCATACAGAGAATGCCATCTTAAGAGGAACAGCGACCTTAGTTTGAGGGTCATAACCAACCCAAGGAAACCCCTGAGGGAGAGTGTTTCCCCTACAGGGAAGTAAATAGCCAGAATCCGCTGACCCAATCCCCTTCTCTCTCCCCTGCAGGCCCCCAATGCCCAAACCCACCAGATGTCAGATGGCTGGAGAAGCCACTGGTGGAGTCCATACAGATCAATCTCTCCCTGGATATGGAACAAAGCAGGGTAGAAAGGGAAGATAGTGGGATATATCTAAAACAGGAGAGACTTGGAATTCTAACTTTGCTATCACATCTTTTCTGTCTTGGCTCTTCTGCAGGTTTAATTATTATGTGCCAAAATATAGTTTCAAATCAATTAGACTTTGGATATATAGGCTGATTAGGTTCAGACAGATGATGAGTAACTTTGTAGTAAGTATAAATGTATATTTTGCTCATGTAAGAGATCAGGAATGAGTTTTGGGGAGAGGCAAAGGATACAGATTCATCAAAATAATTCCTCAGAAGGTTTTACTACAACCATTATGGAAATAAAAGGGCATAATTAGTTCACCTGGGAACATTTTTGAATCCTTTAAAAACCATTTGGCATTGCTATTCCCTATAAGGAAAACTAGATTAAAGAAACCAGTAATTAAAATAGAGTGATTCAGATGTCCTTAATAGAGATGTTCTTTACTGAAATACTAGAAATAATATTGGCTTGAAGCATTACAGAGACCCAAGAAATAAGAAGTAGGAAGCATGGAGCTGGCTAAGGTGTAGTATTTATAGACAGTTTTTGGATGTAAATCAAAACTCTACCAGGAAGGTTTAAAACGGAATGGATACTTTATTAGGTAAGGTTCAATCTACAACTGTGAGTCAATTGAAAGTTAATAGCAGCTTTGTTAAAGGTCGTAGATAAATGGCTACTGTAGTTTTAATGAATATTTTATTCATGTCACCTTTAAATTAGTTAAATTTAGAAAGACTAATGATGTAATGCCAAAGGCTCCTTCCTGGAACACTAAAAGCAGAATTTAATTTTAAGGCTGTTATACCAGATTTCATTCTCTGTTATATGTTTAAAACTATTTGGAGTCTCATTTTATTTTTAGCATTTTTTGCATGTTAGAATTTGTTTCTAAAGTGTATGTTTTATATCAATGATACAGCATAAAAAAATGAGTGACTTTGCAATAACATTGAACTCATGTTGAACCCAGACTTCATGACATATTACCACAGGAAAATGAGAAAAAAAATATTTTAGTTTCTTGGAGATTTTGTTTTCTCTTCTGAGAAATGGGAAATACCTAAAATGTTGATCATTAACTAAGATAAGCCTTCCATTTAATATCATTTTCCCTCTCCAGTCTGATCTCTGTGAGAACAGAGCTTCTCTGGTGTAGTTCAATAGTGAGCAAATCTAATACAATAAAAAGATGTCCAGGCAATTTTCTTTGCAAACAGTATGAATATGAGCATTACAAAACTGAAACTTCTGAATTGTAAAGTGAACACCATATGTAGAAATAGCATATGCAGTTATAGAGACATTAAGGGGAAGGTGCCTAACAGAAAAGCTTGGGCCTGTGGTGTGAAGCCTAGCATAAGAGTCATGACTCAGGTGTCAGGGACGAGAAAGAGGTAAACAGGATGAGGTAAAAGGAGCTCGGTCAATGGAACAAGATGTTGGGGAACCCAGTTTATTCAAGTGCATGGAGGGCCTTTGCCTTGGACCACTTTACAAGGCCTGCACCTTTACAATAGGTGCAGAGTCTGACAGGTCTTTTGGGCCCCTGAAGGCGTTCTTCAAACTGAAACAAGATGCCCTAAGGAGCCATGAGGGGACAACACATAGAGCATGTAGAATGGACACATAGGTGGGCACGTAGAACAAGTGAGAAATACCTTTGTTATTTATATTAGTCAGCTTTTGTTAGATAAGACTGCAGAAAAGGAGACCTCAAAACTGTAGTGGTTTACAATAACAAACATTTATTTCTCTCTCATGTTGTTATGATGGCTATGGGCCAGACACCACTCTGAATCTCTACTGTGCGCATATTCTCCATCCCAGAATTCAGACTTAGAAAGCAGACCCTGTCTTGAACTAATACTAAGGAGAAAAGAGACAGAGTGAAACCATACAATGGCTATTAAAGTGTCTATCTGATTGTGGTATACATCATACCCATTCATATTCCATTGGCAAAAGCAAGATAAATGGACTAGTCTCAAGTCAATGAAGTAGGCAAGTCACATAGGAACCAGAGGGGAGTATAATCCTTTGACAGGAAGGAGAGCAAATAATTGGAAATAATAATATAACCTACCATCTTACTTTAAGCTACTTATTTTTTCCCACATAATATAGCTGATCCTTTCTAATAAAATTTATTAAAATTTCAGATAAAAGGCATCTAGCAACCTATCAATTAAAAGCAATTTATTGGTTAAAATTACCTACTTATTATCTAATGAAGGTAGACATTTAAGAATTCTAAATGCCTGCCCTTAACAGGCTAACAGCTAGCATAGATACATTTATGTCAAGCTGATGGGAATGTATCCAAAGGTCACTGGAATACTTCAATAAACATTATTTAGCGCATTAATAAGGTGCCTGAAATTGTGAATGATGTTTGTTGGATGAATGAGTGTAAGTGAAATTGGCAAGACCTATAATACTCATCACTAATATATTATATCCCAATTTGATTAGGAATACATCATCTCATTATTAAAAATGCTTTAAACCCATATATCTTCCTCTCCATCTAACGAAGACCTAGGTTAATTACCAGTTTGTCAAAAGATACTGTGATACTCTATTATATTATAGAAAAATGATGAGTACAGCTATGAACTATCCTAAGGAAACTTGTGACAGAAAGAAATTAACTCATGTCATTTGTACACTACAGGCAGTAAGAAGTTCAGAAATAATTAAATGGCTAAAATCAAGTAAAATCTTCAGACTTGCCTAGTTACATGGAATCCAACAGAATTAATAAGAATGACTCTTCAATGATCCACACTCCCACTGTATTCAGTCTCCAATCCTCATTCCCAAATGTGGTTTGTATAAAACATCAAGAGTTTTTTCACTTGAGCATTCATTTATCTAGAAAATAAGTATTGAATACTTCTTGTATGTCAGGGAGGCACTGAGGATATATGAGATGAACACATTCACTGCCTGCCCTCCTGGAACTTCCACATAAAGCATCCAGAATATTCTGCTTCATTTTTATTTGAATGTAAATGTTTTACATACTTTCAGGAGGAAAGTATAGTTCTAATTATTCCACAAAAGAATGGGCATAAGAGTGATTTTCAACCAAACCAAATGAGTTGAAGTCAACATGTCTTCCTTAACGTTTTAAATAGCACAGAGTGTGAGACCAAAGGGCACCCCTACTGATTTTATGTTTTTCAAGTTCAGGGTGTCATTTCAACTATTAAGAATTACTTGGCCCTGGCTGGTGTGGCTCAGTTGGTTGGAACATCCTCCCATCACAGGTTCAATTTCTAGTCAGAGCACATACCCAGGTTGCTGGTTTGATCCCTAGTTGGGGGTGTGTGAGAGGCAGCCGATTGATGATTCTCATCATTGATGTTTCTATCCCTCTCTCCCTCTCCCTTCCTCTCTCTGAAATCAATAAAAACATATTTAAAAAAATAAAAGGGGCTTATAAACAAAAAAGAAAAAGGCTGTTTCACTTATAATTCAGAAAAGGGATGCAGCCTATCAATGTTCTCTCTCACATTGATGTTTCTCTTTCTTTCTCTCCCCCTTCCTCTCTCTCTAAAATCAATAAAAGCAAATCCTCAGGTGAGGATTAAAAAAAAGAATTATGTAACCGTCTCTACATTTCCATAACAAAAATAATAAAGCTTTACTATTGGCTGAAAAACATGAGGGAATCTGAAAAAAAGTATAAACCAAACATCACACAGGCAAAATAGCAATAAGGTCAGAAAGGTGAAGCAGAGTGACTACAATTTCCTTCAAATCTGTTAAACACTTGAAAGTGTAGAGAATCGGGGACTCATTGGTTTTAACAGATTGAATATGAATTATTAAATATTCAGGACCAATCCACAGAATAGTACCAAGGCTTAGCCTATTTATGTTAATTCAATCACACAGAAATCCTAACTAATGATATATATTTATAACCTCATTTATCTAGCTGTCATTTCTCTAAAGTTATGGTTCATAGGAATTACTTGCTTTTTAATACTGTCTTGTCATCTCCACTACCACATTTTATGTAAAAGACAGCATAGATAAAAATACAGTAAACATCTTAGTAAATGTCAGTAAGAGGTGAAACAACAGTATTGTGTAACAGAAAGAGTACAGGAATCAAATTCACAAGACCTGGATTTCTCTTCCAGCATAATTAGAAATGCTTTCACTGAGTCACAATTTCCACATTTCTAAAATAGGTATAAGTAAGGTAAAATGTGAATAATGAATCTTACCTTCACAGTCACTGTGAAGGACATACAGATGGAGATACAGAAGCAGATAAAAATTCAGATATAGGCCCATGTAAATATAAAGTGGGATTCTCATTACCATAAAAATAGACATATCCCGGTGCAGGATTGTTAGGTATGGATCTGAGCAGCCTCAGGAAGCATTAGATGTGTACTTAGAAACACTGAACTTGAACCTAAAGCAATTAGCTACTTGGTGGGTGATTACTTCAAAATGAGCTTTTCATTTGGTAGGTTAGGGATAAAGTCTTTAGAGAGAGTTCAGGTTGAAGAAAAACTTTAAGGAGTTACTTGGACTAGTTTTCTTCTCTCTGAATTAAGCTCTGAATAAAACATGATTCTTCCCGCTGGAAGAACTTCATCTCATACACAGCAAAACGTCTGTAGCTTTAGCCTACTTATTACACAGATTACAGGAAACCATAGACTTTTTTTCCCTGGAAATCCTTAAAAATTGGGTCCTCGTGAGACTAGACTTCTTTATGGGTGAACAAATCAAAGAGTGAGGATAAAAGTGCCTTTCATGATGCTTCCTGTCCATCCCACATGTAAACTGCTATGAAAATTTTGATGTGCCTGAAGATCCAGCTTTGGTACAGTGGTTTGCTGACTACTTAGTTATTAACCATTTAAAATATCAGATGAACAGATTAATGTACTTTGAGATGATTAAATATTAGCTTTTAGCAAATGCATGTATAGGTATATTAAATATATGACATAATCTTAACTAAATACTCAAGTGTGTGTGTATGTGTGTGTGTGCGTGTGTGTGTAGAAACCTAAGAAGCAACACACGATATTTAATATTGAGTTTAATAAAATGAAACCTGAAGAACTCAGTTAAATAAGATATAAGTTTAGATTTTTTTATTCCACGGTATCAATTATTCAGTGTTATGTATCTCTTAATTTTTTTTTTAGTGTTCAAATCATTGTCCAAAGTTACTGTATTAAATTTTCTTAGATGTGAAAGCCATATGATATCCAATTCAATATGGGCTTAAATTAATCAGTACAAGAAAATTTATGTTTGGACATTTAATTTTAATATCCTATGCTTTCATAACTACACCCATCCATCCCTACCAACATACACATGCACACACACATGCCTTGGTCTAACTTCTTATGGTGTTTTTAATACATGTATATTAGTATAAAACTATATATTTACATATAAATATAAAACTAAGTAGGTGAGATCATGATGATAAATGTGGGACTTTTACACCATCCCAAAGTATATCCCCAAAAGATATTTACTAATTACAAAATAGTAATATGGAAACCTTGCCAATTTTGTTATTGCAGATTTTCAGAGGTCCTTATTCTACCATTATGAAAGTTTTGACTTTCATACTATTTTTCCAAATACTCTATGTCTAAGATTATTTCAAAGTAATAAGTTAAAATATACACACACAAATAAATAGATTTCATTAAAAAAATAACAAAATCTGATTTGTGGAAAAAAAATTATATCCATTGGCTTTATCTCCAAACATAACTTTGGGAGACTATATGGCATTTTATCATAAGGTTTCATCTTGTTTTTCATTTTGGCCTTAAGTATACATAAGAGTATTTAATTTACTAAAGTATAATGCAAGCATGCATGTAAGTGAAACTGACAAAACCCACAAAATTATTTCTATCAACAATATGTGGAAAAATAAGAGAGCTGATTCTGGCAATTAATAATTCAAATTTGGATTCATAAACCTTTTCTGTAAGTTTCATAAGAAAGGACAAATGGTATATTAAATTTATTTTCCAGTACATTGATTTTTGATTTCCCCAAATTTCATGCAAATTTTTTACTATCTTAAATAGTTATCATTTTCTTTAAAAAATGATTATTTTTACCGCTATAACTGATTAAATAATACTTTCCTATTTTTTGGTTCAAGGATTACAAAAAAGAACAATTATTTAAAAAGATAAAAATATTCTTATTCATTAGGGAAGTTGCCCAAACAAAAGGGAGTTTCAGATGAATTCTCATATAGGAAGAATATGTTGCTTTACAGAACATCCTATTTCACTTCATCATTTTATCTTTGATCAAATGTGGTTACTGAATATTCCTTAAGGGAACCCAACAATTTCACTGTTTTGTATTTAACACAGCCAAACCGATCTGTAAAGAAATCTTGAGAAAGAAAAAGCCAGTCTCAAGAGCAGCTGCTCAAGTGATGCCTAATTAAATTTTCACACAGATTAAAAGGATATGCTAATACTTTGTGTATACTCAGTGAGGATTTGTAAAGCAATTTAGGCAATCAGAATGTATGTATTGAGAGATACTTTTAAATTTTACCTACTGCTACTTGAAGTGCCCTGGTGGCAGAATCTTAAACTCTGATGCTCAACCTGGATGCACAATAGAACCACCTGGGCAGCTTTAAAAACCAATTCTAGTGCCCAGATTCTAACCATTCATCAGACTTTGCCTGAATGAATATGAAGTGTGGCTTCAGCATCAGGGTTTTTATAGCTCCCCAAGCGATTCCTGGGATGCAGCAACATTTGTCTAGATTGTAGTTCTTAAACTCTACTGTACATATGAATCACCAGGGATTTTTTTTGAAATGCAGGTTCTGATCTAATAGGGCTGGCCTGGGACCTGATAATCCACATTTCTAACAAGGTCCTAGGTGACTCCCAAGCTGCTGGTGCATGGTCTACATTGTGTAGGGTAGGTAATACCAGCAGAAGTGGAAAAGAACACCATAAACAGTATAGTATCTCAAAGTACATTTGTGACTGGCCTCAGAACAAGAGAGAGGACAGCACTTTCCCCCACAGTACTCTCTCCTCCTGTCAGGTGACTCCTCTCCAACGCCCACCTGCTTTCTGCTAAGTTTCAGGTTATTTGGAAACATGTCTATTCTTCAAACACAGTTCAGGAAACCCCACTTTCCAACATGAGTTAGACTTCTCCAGCCCTTTCTTTGAACTTCTCTCAAATTCCATGCAGCTCAATACAGTATTAAGTTGTTTTTAATCTTTGCCATTAGAAAGTGTATAAAGGCAAGGGCTATGTCTAATATTTCTCCTAGGAAAGGTGAAGGACATATAATACTCAATAAAGCCTTGCTAATTAAACAGTATTGAGACATTCCTCTGGTATTTTCTAGATACTGGGATGCACTTTGCCTAAGAAGTTTGGTTGTAAGAAAAATTAATGGTTTCCATGTGCTGCTGTTTTACTTATACAACTTGTATGTGATTGCAATACTATGCTCCACTTTTTACAAAAATAGGATTACATGGTGCCAGTTGCCTGTTGAAATGTTCTTCAAGATCTCTTGTATACAGAATACCTATATAAAACACATCCTGTACCAGCAGCATGATTCCAAATGATGGTATCAGAAAAGTCTTTATGGACCTTGAAATCCTCTCTCATCAATGAACTGAGACATTAAATTCTCTTTTCTAAGCTTCATGCATTCAGCTCCTGCATTACAACCTTATGAAAATGTAAATATAGCTGGATAGGAAACATTTAAAAATGTATTACTAGTAATCTATAAGTATAAATGAAGAATGTGAGATCCAGTTTGGTAAGTGTAGGAATACAAAAGAAAGAACAAGTGGTATAATTCTGTACATGGAAGTTCCAGAGACTCAATGTTCCCCAAATCGACTCTTGGCAGGTTAATTACAGCTTCCATTCTAACATCAGCTCAGAGTGAAGCAAAATTATTTTGTTCACATATTTGGAATGAGATTACTACTCAATATATAAACATCTCTATAGAATAATTATAATAAAATAAAAAAGGTTCTCCAAGGACAAGTTACTTGAGTTAGGAGGTAAAATGATAGAAAGAGAAGGAATGAATTTATCAACACGAGGCAATTACTGGATAAGGTGTGTTATAAAAGTAAAGTCGTTAGTTATTTCTCCTTTCTGAAGTTAAAATAATGCTGTTCTTCATTTCTAAAGCAGAAGTGCCATGTCAGTGAGGACGACATGACCCCTGACACCAGTGAAGCATTCCAGAGTCTGGTCACATTTATGAGGTGTGTAATAGTATTTCTCTCTATGTGCTCTAGCTTTCATTGCGCATGGTCTAATTTTTAACTATGCAAAGCATTTTACATTAAACCTTTGGCAAAGATCTATTTGATAAAGCTGATACATCCCATCCATATTTAAGCAATTTCTAGATTGGTCTTAGCTCTATTATCCTGTTTGAACTTTTCTATTGACAATGTCTAAAACTTTAAAAGGGGTAAAAAATTGAGAGAAAAAACCTGGAAAATACATACACACACAAACAGAATATAATTCAATAACTCACACAGTTAATAATAAACACAAACAAGAGAGCTTCAGAAAGTTCTTGATCAAAAACTGGCCACAACTGTGAAACCACCACTACAACCTACATAGAGTGCATTTCCATTTCCATTTCCCTCTATTATAGTCAACTAGAGGCCCGGTGCACAAAATTTGTTCACTGGCAGGGGGCAGTGGTCCCTCAGTCTTGCCTGCGCCCTCTCGCAGTCCGGGACCCCTCGTGAGATGTCCGCCTGCCAGCAACTTACCACCCACCTGCTCGCTGCTCCTTAGCACTTCCTCAGAGGCGGGAGAGGCTCCCACCACCACCGCTGCACTGCACTTGCCAGCCATGAGCCCAGCTTCTGGCTGGGCAGTGCTCCCCCTGTGGGTCCTGCCCCTGGTGGTCAGTATGCATCATAGGGACTGGTCACTCTGGTCGTTCTGCCATTAACAGTTGCTTAGGCTTTTATTACATAGATTCTTCCTTCTGCCCCTGTCCGAGGCAATTGTAAACCTCCTTTTTGTGTCTAAATATTAATTTGCATTTTCTAGAATTTTATTATACACTAGAGGCCTGGTACACGAATTTATGCATGGGTGGGGTCTGCCAGCCCGCCCCAATCAGGGCTGAATAGACCAGGCTGGCTGGTGGGAGGGACCTCGGGCAGTTGGCTGGCCGGCCCCGCCCCCTGGTTGAACTCCCGGTCGAGGGGATAATTTGCATATTAGCCTTTTATTATATAGGATTTGTCAAAAGTCATTACACTGTATGCTTTAAAGGAATGCAATTTGTAGCATATAAATTATTCCTTAAATAAACTGTTAAAACTAATAATACGTTTTTTAAAGTTTTAGCTTTTTCCCAAGGTCCTATTCATTGATCCCATGATGTCACATGGTTCTACTTCATATTTCTTTCTGAAGAGTGAAAAAGCCTTGGAAAGAGTGATTGACGAGTTTCTAGAAGGACTACTTAGCCTGCCTGAGGAGCCAGCAGAGACCCCAGGGATTGTTAGAGTTAGCTTGGAATCCTCAAGTAATTTTGTCTCCATGTCTATTCTTATATGTTAGTTCAATTAAACTATAACTATGAACAAACAAATTGTTATGATTTTTTTAATTTGACTTCCTGGTCAAACTGGAATATCCAACACCCCCACATCTTCCTTCTCACTGCAAAGAATAAAGATAAATTAGATGAAAGAATAAGTCCTCTAATTCAAGAACCTGCTTAAAAATAATCCAAAAATACCTGGCCAGTGTTTCTCAATGGTTAGAGTGTCAGCCTGCTCACCAAAAGGTCATGGGTTCAATTCCAAGTCAAGGGCACATACCTGGGTTGCAGGTTTGATCTCTGGGGCTCTGATTCAGTGCATGCAGGAGGCAACCAATCCATGTGTCTCTCTCACATCAATGTTTCTCTGCCCCCCTCCATTCCCCCCTTCCACTCTCCATTCCCCCCTCCATTCCCCCCTTCCACTCTCACTAAAATTCAAAGGAAAAAAATATCCTCAAGTGAGGATTAACAAAAAATAAATAATAAATAAATATAATAATCCAAGGAAAGAGCCATCTAAATCCAAGGTTAAGAAAGCAGGTTCTTGTGATTTTCTTGCTATGCTCTAAAAATGGTGCCATAACATTAGCTGTCAGTGATTTGCATTATTTGTGCTGGTACAAGAGGTCTTATTGAGTACTGTTTGAAGTTACTACCTGCAAATACCCCAGAGTTTAATCATCACAGAGTGCTTTCATTAAAAGTAGAGTAGGTTTGCCTTGGAATGATGTATTATAGTATTATAGGAAGATGTGGTAGAAGAGGAATAAGCATCATCCAAAGATTGTTGGAATCATAGTAAGCAGCATTTCAAAAAGGTCTTTGGAACTATAGATTTACCTCAATTTGTACGGGAGATATTACTAAATGGTAAGCAAATCAAACTATTTTTCATGCTAAACAATCTAAAATTTCCCCAGGAAGAATCCTTTGGTTAGTCAAAGAATCACTTTGAACTTGAATTGCTTTGGAATTCCAGGGCTCAGATTACTCTCTTTTGACATAGGCTCCATTTATAAAGATTTGTGTTTTTTCTCTCTATCCCTTTACTCCCTCTCTCCATCTCATTTTTATCTTTGATGCTATTCTCTTCACTTAACACCATTCACTTGTTGCCCACATTTTTGCCAAGAAACAGAAAGAAAACACGGACTTTTAAAAGGTAAAAATCTTGGGCAGTGAGAGTTGATAAAACTTATTTCATTGTGATGAAACACCTTTGACAACCTGGCATTTTGTACTCACAAAATTCTTCTGAAATATTTAACTAATCTCCACAGAGTCCTCATGTGGCATACTGGTACACTGAGGAAGCAAATACTGCAAAGTTGCCAGAAGACCAATTCCAGTCTAATTAGGACTTGCTCTGCTTCGGTGAAGGCTACGTAAATACTCTGTTAATATTCACAGCAGCAGCTTTGTCAGTAACTCCCCCAGAATCTTCTAATGGAAAACAGCAACTATTGATTCTCAGATGCTGATAGATCGTCACTGCCTCCTTTCTCCCCACTCTGCCCCAACAGAGGGCACAAATGCCCGGTGCTCTAATCAGCTCCTAAACACCGAAGGATCATCATGAAAGTAGGGCTGGCATCCCTGATCATTAATGATAATCTTGGGCACATATGCAATGTGATTGCAGGAAATAATCAGCTTTGTCTGCCAAATTGGCAACATTTAGAAACTAATTTGTTATGACACGGCATCAAAGATATTTAAACAACACACTCAAGGCTCTGGGGCGCTGCGTACATTGTTTAAACATCAGGTAGCAGCATTAAAAAATAGTTAACATATCCAGAGGGAGGTGATATGTATTCTTAAACTTCCGTTTAAGTGGAATTATTAAAAAAATAATTTTTATATGCTCCCAATCCTGCACTTTGTGCATTAGGGATAACCATCCAGAGTGACTGCCATTTAGGGGGCCGCTTGGAAGAGCAGCTGTCTGTCTAGAGTAATTAAGTGGACAGCGAAAGGATGATCTAAGTGTGCCTAGGGCAAAAATTAGACAGGATTGCTATTTTTCTGTTTGGGATACACTAGAATTCATTTACATATGTAATTCTTCAGGGTCCAAATCATAGCAGCAGATTCCTCATACTGATGCACTGTAGTGAAGGAAAGGAAATGGTGTGAAGGTAAGTTATGTTCATTCCATGCGCAAATCACTGGACACTTAGAACACCCACTGTATGAATACTCTCTCTCTCTCTCTCTCTCTCTCTCCCCTACTAACTTTTCACTTTGGACACCAGCACCATTGTTCTGAGCCCATGTTCCCACCACGGTGATTCAGGAAACTTTTAATTCTATGTTTTTCCTCCACCATTTCTTTTTATCCTCCTCCTCATTATCAAGCCCAGGCATGCGCTTCATTTCACTGCCAAGCTCCCTCTCCTATCTCCCTAAGACCTCCCAAATATAAACACACAC
This sequence comes from Myotis lucifugus, assembly GCF_000147115.1. NCBI lineage: Eukaryota > Metazoa > Chordata > Mammalia > Chiroptera > Vespertilionidae > Myotis > Myotis lucifugus. The sequence goes on along the minus strand of NW_005871054.1, from coordinate 5,761,510 downwards.
AAATACTTCACTTCATTCCTTTTGCATATGCAAATATAGATAAAAAGATGTTTTATAATAGTTTCTAAGGATTCCAATTACTTCTAGAAATATTACCATCAATTATTTTTGTGCCCCCCCCCAAAGAAGTTAAATATAAAACATTGACAATAATATGCCTTTACAAAGCAAAAGTCCTCAAGGTAATTTTCCCCCCCTACCCATTCTTGAGTGAGAATAAACTTTGGCCTCTCTCTACCACTTTTTTCACTTTGCCTGGGTTGAGGATGTAATTTTTGAAAAAGTAAGCAAGACTTATGTAGTGAATACCACCCTTCCTTTTGGTGCTAAACTGACCGCAGAGGCAGTGATTTAGTCTCCACTGTTCTCCCAGAGCAGTTCTTTACGTTCCTTCCATCATTGGGGGAACTGCCCAAGTCCAGCGCTGCCTGTCATGTGGTGAAGTCTACCTCATTTGGAACTTGTTTGGCAGGTTCATTTGGCCCTCAAACTAAGCTGTCTTTCAACTTATCACCTGCCAATAATAAAGTTGACATTTTTATCTCTGTTGGCCATCCTTTTATTTTCAATTTTTCAAATCCTGGCAAGGAAGTAGGATGCTATTCATCTGACCTCCACAAAGGTTACAACCTTTGCTATATTGTCCATAAAAGCAAAACAGTGGAGTAATGATGATAAAATATATTTAAAAGTTAACAGGTAGTTATCTCTGATTTGCAAAAATATGGACGATGATTTTGCCTCTGAATTCACTATAAATCAGAAACACAAGGCCTCTTCTGTCTCTTGGCCCAGCCATCCCATTCACGCACATCCTAATGCTTTACTGCAGACCATCACACCATTTCCACGTGTGTCACTCTGTCCTGGGAACCAGGCATGCAAGGTGCTACACTCTTGGGGTGAACCTTTGGCCAGTAAGATAAGGAAGTCAGTTCACAAATGATTCTCCCCTCCCTCACCGCCCGGTCTTAAAGTGCAGCTTCTATGGCTCCTAGGAAGGCACCGCTATGGGATTCAGTGATCAGCTGCATCTGGGAGTGACCAACTAAATAACACACCATCACTTTGGCTCTTGTCCTTTCCTCTTTTACTGTCTTATCCCTCACTGCTACTCCATAGGATTACATGCGCCAATAAAACAGCAGCACATAAGCCTGCTGCTTCAGACTCCACTTCCTGGGAAACCCAAGCTAAGACATTACATTTCTGTATTCTGGGTTGTAATTATTCATAGACCTCACAAGTCAAGTAATTATCAGAAAAAAATATCATTTTACCATTAACTTTCACCATCTTTTTAAATTTCAAAAATCTTTTCCTATCCTGTGAACCAATGACGGTTATCCAGAAAAAAACACACAAAAAACTACAAACACAACCTCCCTGCACATTTTGAATCAGAGAATACACTTTTTAAACTACCTAGCTCATTTACAGTCCTACGGGAAATATTTGTGTTGTATCTTCATTTGAAAAGCCAAGATACACCACAAAATCTTAGGTAGCATCAAGCCTAGAAGTCTAAATGGTTACAAAACTTATTTTGCTAACTTGTAAAATTAGATGTTTATCTACTCTTTCTTCATTTTACCAATTGCATTGTGAGATCTATGTGACAACTTAAAAATGTGCAACACTCATCACATCCAATGAATATATAATTTATCTTTCAAAAATATATATTTATATGGTATATTTTGAATTCGCTGGATTGAAATCAGAGTATAAATAACAAAAGTATTTGTTATAGGACAATACATTTTCTAAATCCTCTTTTAAGACATGTTGGTTTTTCTTTCTAGACTTGAAAATAGTATGAGAAATTGTGCTTAAAAATATGCTTCAAAATTGGGTTCCTTCATATTGATTTGTAAGAGTGACCCTCAATTATTGAGAAATTTTCAGATGGGCAACAGCTAAAGCCGTAGACGGCAACACATAGTTTCACTAAAGACCAGGCTTATGTGTATAAAATAAGAAGCTTGGCAGAAATGGGTATTCTGCTTCAAAATACTTTTCAATCCTTTATTAAGTATTAATGTAATAATTTATTTTTAATTAAAAACGTTACCTTATAAAAATGAAAAGCCAAACAGGAGGAATAATGCTTTAAATCATAATGTTTACAAAGTCTCACCATAAAATAAACAAGCTTATCGAATATCTATTAACTGCTTATAATGTGCCAAGATTGAATTCTTTATATGAATTAATTAATTTGTTTCCTATCACAGTCCTACAAAGTAGGGATAATTATTATCCCCATGTTAAAGGTGAAGAAAAATAAAGCCAAGAACATTTAGTAAATTGCCTAGAAGTCACATAGCAAATGATAAAGGTGAAATTAGGGCTCAAGATATGTGACTTTATGCTAAAATTTAATAAGATTTTTAAAAATACTGATTAGCTGAGTGTATTCTTTCTTTCACAGCAGTGGCAGCTGTGACAGACTTTGATGGTTTCCTCAAAAGCTAGATCATGTAGTGTGTGTGAACGACAGTTTAACAAGTAGAGAATCCACATATATTCAACACCTAGGTAATGGAAACTTTCTATCAGAGATGTCAAAGCACCAAGGAGTCCTAAAGACAAGCATGCCATCTTGTTTTTCAAAGTAGTCACACTTGAAGGCCACAGATTTGTTCCAAAACGTTTCAATGACTCAAAATGTTTTGGAAATCTCTTTGGGAACCACCTTTAGAACTAGTTTCTAAGTTGCAAAATAAAATCATCTCTGTTCTTTTACATCTCTTAAATCAGAAGAATATCACAAAGCTGCAACATCCATCTTATCTGTAAGAATTGACTCCAGCCCTGGCCGGTTTGCCTCAGTGATTAGAGTATTGGAGCGTTGGCCTAAGAACCGAAGGGTCAAGGGTTTGATTCCTGGTCATGTACCTCCCTTGCAGGCTCCATTCTCTCTCTCTCTCTCTCTCTCTCTCTCTCTCTCTCTCTCTCTCTCTCTCCCCTCCCTCCCTCCCTCCATCCTCCCTCCCTTCCACTCTCTCTAAAAATCAATAGAAAAATATACTTGGGTGAGGATTAAAATGAAAGAAAAGAATTCACTCCAAATCAAATTCTCTTCTGGAAAACAAGTTTATACCATGTTTCACCATTAGTAAAGATAATCAAAAGAATATATGCCAAACCCTAGAAGGAATTCCCAAAATATTTTAAGGAAAATCAGAGACTATTTAAGTGAAAGAAAAACTATTATCTGGAATGCATAAGATATCTGATGACATTTTCAAATACATATACTTTTTTTTATAGTCAAGTCTTGACTACCTTGGTGTGAGTATATGTTTGAGCTGAAAAATTGCGGGAGAAGTGGGAGCTTGAGGAAGAGAACATAGTGTAGGTGTTGGGGAAGGATGTTTAGCCTGCTACACAGTTGTCCAGAAGGTTATTTAGGAGTTTAACAAGTGGGTTCTGTTGTAATTTTCTTTTCTTGCTTGTTCCAAAAGGCGATTCCTGGCTGATATCTGCTGCACAATGTGATTCGTGTCACAGAAATATTTTCAGTCAACTGAGATGTCTCATCTGAGTCAGTGTCCATAAATAGTTTCTAGGTCAAGGTAAAGAAATTAGGCCTAAGTACATTTAGACGCTTTTCAAAAAGTAGTCTTTTCTAAGCAGATTTAATTCCTGTATATATTGGCCTCTTGCCTACTTTTGTAAGCTGCAGATTAACAGGAATGAATATCCCAGGGAAAGGCAGAGTGAAAAATAAGAGCAGAGCTGCCAAGGCAAAATACATAAATTGTGTGATTGCTTCTCCATTCTTAACATAATCACTGTTTATTTTAAGAGATTATACTTCATCACAATGTCCACGTTAGTCAAAGCAATTTATGCAATAATTTCCTACATTTTCCTATATTTCTCAGAATGTACAGTCTATATTCCTGAAATTGCGTTCAGGAAAACAGTTTTATGCAAGCCATTTCACTAGTCAATTGCTATCATCAACCGCTGAAGTAAAATAAAGTTAATCTTTTCCCTATATTGTACAATATTTTCTAGCACTCTGTCAATATTAAAACATTTTAGAGTACCTGAGTATAACTATGTATTTGTGTGCTTATGTTGTTGTTGGGTCATTAGTGATAAACATTCTTTTAAAACCTACCCACCTTAAAATTTGAAATGTAAAATTAACTCAGTCATTTGAGTATATTAAGTAGAAGATGCCTCAACACATTTGACACAACTTAAAGCTTTTCCTTTAAAAAAAAATGCCTGCAGCTCCTGCATGAGTAGCAACTGTATTTTTCTTTGTTCTGCATTATAGAAATAACATATGAAATTAAAATTAGCACCTTCTCAAAATGAAAACTGAACACATATAAATTTGCTGTATACATTTCACTTTAGCTTCAGCCTTTTGCTTTCAACATTTTCCTGTCCTATCTGATTGTACATAATAAACAGGGAGAAAAGTACAAAGCCATCAATTAGCCCTAAACAAGGATGTTCCCTAATGTTGTTTTTTGAGCTGGTTCAACATTTCAAGGGAGAAGTTTGAACTTTGTTATAGCAATGGACACTTATCTATATGTATAAAAGCCCAGCGACCAGAATGGGGGAACGACCAGAATGACCTGTCTCTATGATGCACACTATAGTGGCCAACCGGCCGATCAGGGCCCCAATCGCCCCCCCAACCGCCCACAGCCAATCGATCAGGGGTGGGGCCAGCCAGTCAACTGCCCATGGTCCCTCCCCCTGGCTGACCTGGCCCCGATAAGCCCTCATCGGGGCAGGCTTGCTGAACCCTACCCATGCACGAATTCGTGCACTGGGTCTCTAGTTTATAACATTTTACTCACAATATGTGTATGTGTGCGTGTCACCAGTCTTGAAGCCTATCACCAGTTTTAAGAGGTGGCTCATGGACCTTGAAAGTTACGATTCATACAAACAGCTACAGAGGAAAATGTATATCACATGTAAAAAGAGTTTAATGTAATCATAAAAACATAGGTTTAGCATGTGAGTATGGACAAAATAATAACCATCAACGTGCACTGTTGGGATCTCCTAACTGTGCCACAAATTAGGACATGGATAATGATAAATGGATTCTTATTCATCCTGAGATATTCTAACAACAATGACAAATTTACAGTCTATCACACTGAGAGTGCTATATGCATCTAACACTCTTAAATTTTTCTGAAATATTAGGGTTACAATGTTCTCTGTTATTTTGTGTTTGCCAGGCAAAATGTTTCATTAACTATTGTTTTCTTAATAAAGCTAAATTGTTGACATCCTGTGAAATTTTACACAACATCTATTAGTGGTACATGGAATTTATAGTACTAATTTTAATGAAATAAGAAAACATTCCTCACTGGCATAGACACCCAGATTAACCAAGGCGTATAGTGCAATTCACGTGAATAGAATTTTTTAAATAAATCTTTATTGTTCAGATTATTACAGTTATTCCTCTTTTTTCTCCCCATAGCTCCCCTCCACCCAGTTCCCACCCCACCCCATGCCCTTACCCCCCCCCACAATTGTCCCCATCCATAGGTGTTTGATTTTTGTCCAGTCTCTTCCCACACCCCCCACAACCCCTTCCCTCCAAGAATTGTCAGTCCACTCCCTTTCTATGCGCCTGTGTGACTGATTCTATTCTATTCACCAGTTTATTCTGTTCATCAGATTTTTTATTCACTTGATTTTTAGATTCACTTGTTGATAGATATATATTTGTTGTCACTTTGTTGTTCATAATTTTTATCTTTACCTTTTTCTTCCTCTTCTTAAAGAATACCCTTCAGCATTTCATATAATACTGGTGATGATTAACTTTGGCGGTGATTAACTCCTTTAGCTTTTTCTTATCTGCGAAGCTCTTTATCTGACCTTCAATTCTAAATGATAGCTTTGCTGGGTAGAGTAATCTTGGTTGTAGGTTCTTGCTATTCATCACTTTGAATATTTCTTGCCACTCCCTTCTGGCCTGCATAGTTTCTGTTGAGAAATCAGCTGACAATCCTATGGGTACTCCCTTGTAGGTAACTAACTGTCTTTCCCTTGCTGCTTTTAATATTCCCTCTTTGTTTTTTGCCCTTGGCATTTTAATTATGATGTTTCTTGGTGTGGTCCTCTTTGGATTCCTTTTGTTTGGGGTTCTCTGTGCTTCCTGGACTTGTAAGTCTATTTCTTTCACCAGGTGGGCAAGTTTTCTGTCATTATTTCTTCAAATAGGTTTTCAATATCTTGCTCTCTCTCTTCTTCTGGCAAACCCATAATTCGGATGTTGGTATGCTTGAAGCTGTCCCAGAGGCTCCTTACACTATCTTCATATTTTTGGGGGTTTTTTTTGGTTTTTTTTTGCTTTTCCAGTTGGGTGGTTTTTGCTTCTTTGTATTTCAAATCTTTGACTTGATTCTTGGGATCCACAAGTATGCTGCTGGATCTCTGTATATTATTCTTTATTTCAGTCAGTGTATGCTTAATTTCTAATTGGTCCTTTTTCATATCCTTGAGGGTCTCACTAAGTTTCTTGGAGGTTTCTAGAAGATTCTTGAGTAACCTTATAACCGTGGTTTTGAACTCTATATCCAGTAGTTTGCTTTCCTCCATTTCTGTCATTTTTGACCTGTTTCTTTGCCTCCACATTTTGGCTGCTTCCCTGTGTTGATAGAGTGGCTTTCTGTGCTAGGTGTCCTATAGGGCCCAGTGGCTCAGCCTCCCCAATTACCGGAGGTGGACACTCTTGGTGCACCCCTTTGTGGGCTGTGTGCATAGTCTTGTTGTAGTTAAGCCTTGATTGCTGTTGGTATCACTGGGAGGAATTGACCTCCATACCAATTGGCTGTGAGAACCAGTTGTGTCTACCGTGGGAGAACTTCTGTGCTGGAAACACCCTTATGGGGCAGGACTTGCTTCAGTGGGGCTTTGGTGCTCACTGAGTCTTCCCCCTGAGTGTATCTCTTATGGATCTGAAGAGTTGTAATCTGGCCCTAACCGGTTTGGCTCAGTGGATAGAGCGTATGCCTGTAGACTGAAGGGTCCCAGGTTGGATTGCGGTCAAGGGTGTGTACCTTGGTTGCAGGCACATTACCAGCAGGGGGTGTGCAGGAGGCAGCTGATTGATGTTTCTCTCTCATTGATGTTTCTAACTCTCTATCCCTTTCCCTTCCTCTCTGTAAAAAATCAATAAAAATATATATATTAAAAAAAAGAATGGAGGAAAATAGAAGTCCTTATAAAAAAAAATTTATATAAAAAAAAAAGAGTTGTAATCTGGTATGGTCTCACTCTGACAACTGGGTACACTGGCTCTTGGGTCTCCAAGGAGGTGCAAATTCAGCCACTGCCTGAGGCCACCCAGCAGGAGCTACAGAGAGATCTGCAGATTCCTCCTCTTTGTTTTGGGTTTGGAGGTGCCCAGATGAGGCCCAGTGTGAAGCAATGCAGGCTGCTGTCGAGCCTTGGGCCTCCTGGAAGCTCTGGGGCTCTCTGACCCAGCTGCAGTTTGTTAGGTTTTAGATTGCAAAAGGCCAGGCCATTCATGTGCAAAAGTCTGTGCACAGCTTGGGTGGGGTTGTAAATTTGGTGGGGCGGAGTCTTAGGGAATCACCAGGGTGGAGCAAATAGTAATGGTTGCCATCAGCCCTGCCCCAGAGAGGTCCCTGGGTCTCTGTGTCCCACAGTCCCATTCAGGAACAATGATCGCTGTGAGCACCTCTGAGAGAAAGCCGCCCTTGTGTTCTGGCCCAATGCAGACAGTCCAGTTTCTCCCCGTATGAGTCTGGGTCCCCAGAGTCTTGCCCAGAAATGGAGTTCAGAGCAGTTGGGAGCTTGTATCTCCCTCCCAATTGAAAAAGACCACAGTGTACCCAGTTGCCAGCCCATTTCGCGCGCCTTCATACCTCTGGTCTTCCGTACCTCTGCACCTCCTACCAGTCTTGATGTGTTTTTCTCTTTCCCTCTAGTTGTCGAACTTCCAATCAGCCAGCCTTTCTGAGGTTCTGGATGATATCCTCTTTGTCTTTTAGTTGTAGTTTTCATGTGGTTGTGCGAGGCAGCAATTCAGGTGTTTACCTATGCCGCCATCTTGGTTTTTCTCACGTGAATAGAATTTTTTAGGAACAACTGGAAGTGTGATGCTTTCTTCAAGATGCCCACCATTTCAACATTCAACTTGACACAGAGGAAAGAGAATGACAATACTGTGTCATTTTAAATGTTATATAGGTTAAAATCAGTTTGAAAAGTGCCCATCTATAATAATAAAAGGGTAATATGCTAATTAGACCGGACATCATTCTGGACGTCCTTCCTGACGAAGCCAGGGCTGGGGAGGGGGTGGGGGGGAAGCCAGCCTGGATACCAGGTGCCTGCAGGCAGCTGGAGGAGGGAAGCTCGGGTCCTGAGTACCAGAGGAAAGCCAGTGCCAGCAGCCTGGGTCCCCAGATGCCAGAGCAAAGCCAGTGCTGGCAGCCGGCGGAAGGAAGGCCTACTCTTGCATGAATTTTCAAGCATCAGACCTCTAGCATTCTAATAAAAGATAAATTACAAACATCCTAATTTTATATTCAAATATAGGAGTACTGTGATTAATCATACTACACATTTTATGGCATACTGTAATTAATGATATATATATATATATATATATATATACATATATATTTTCATGGATGAAATTTGTGTCAATAAAAATATGAAAGATGAATAGAAAGGATACACATTAAGTGTGCAAGACTTGTGCCTAAGAAATAGTTGGAGGGATGGATGGGTGATAAGAGGCCAAAAAAACACAAAGGGTTATATTGTGATTGTGTATATGTACATGTGCCCCGACTGGAAAGACAACCAATTAAAGGAGTCAAAAAAATCAGCCCGATGAGTTTTTGGTACTGAATGATGATAACCAAAGGCTGATTAATTCACCCAGAAACAATCAGTCTATTTAGGTCAAACAACTAGTTGATGGAATTTTTGTCTCAACTGAATGGCTGTTAAGACCTTTATGAAGGGCTTACAGTGTGTTCTTCCATCTTTGCTGCCTAGTAAAAGGTCCGTTAGAATAATGACTTGATATTTAACTGGAAGTCATTAGTCTTCCTAGAATTCACTTGCCAAGCTCTTAGTATTTTTATTAATATTTATAACATTGATATTTCAAGGATAACATTTTAAATCAACAAAAGGACAGAGACCTTGATGCAGTATTGTGTCCCACCAAGCAACGCAGGTGTCAGTGATTCAAGTCTCTCATTAGCATAATGTCAATGCAGTCTCTCTCATCCACTGAATCTCCACTTTTACAAATCCTACTTTCTATAAGTTTACATTTTTCTATGCTAAGGGCCTTAAAGTGAAAACAATAAATCAGTTTTCTGTATAAATAGTAAGTGTGTTCATTACTTATTAGTCCACAAAAAAAAAAAGACTCATGCAGCTTTCCTCTTGTAAGCATTGGTGACATTTAAGTGAATCATAATCAGATGTTTTATAAATATAATGGGTATACATAGGAAACAAATATTTAATTAATTTAAACAAATAGGGTGCCAATGATTAATTACAGTCAATTTTAATTAAATATTTTAGTGACTGGTATCCAAAAGATTGATTTGTTTAGTTGCTTGGTCCTGCATACCTGAAGCCTTGCTTTCCGAGATGAAAAAGCTAGAAAATTTAAGGTACCAAGATTTCTGAAGCAGTGGGGGCATAGAAAGTCATCTAGGGAGATTTTCAAATCATATATATTTCCTGCATTCACTTTGGAAAATATATTATTTTGCATGTGACAAGGGAATGGGTATATTTTTAAATGTCTATAATATGCAATACGCCAAACTTGAAATCTAGAAACCACACTCTAAATAAAAAATTCCCAGGCCTGTTTTATAGGTGAAGAAACAGAACCCAGAAGGAAGGTAACTTATCCTGGGTCACATAAGGAGACTTTGAGCCAGGATTGAACTAAGGGCTTTGTGACTCCAAAGCTCATGGGTTTTCCTTTGTAATACTCAGTACCCACATTTGAGGAAATGGTTTCATCTACAAATTGCCCTCTGAAGTTTGCCAGGTATCAAAATTACCTGTTTAAAAGGATGTAGGAAAAGATTATGATTTTATTGATGAGACTCTGGGACTCTTCAGGCACTTACAATATAAATAGGTAGTTTAAAAGTTTTGGTTCCTCACTTTTTGCTCATTTTGACTTCAATAACATATTGAGCATAAATTGGTTATTCTTATCTTACTGATGGCTCAAACTTCTCCAAGTAGAGATTTTACTTTTTCATTAGACAGGAAAGAAATCTATTCTGATTATCAACTTTAGTTATTGAAGTGGAAATATTTAGCATAAATGTGTTAGCATAAGTTTATATTGGCTATAATTTGTAAGCATGACAACACATTATAGGTGACAGAGTAGAAGTGGAATGCTTCTTTTAAATAGAAGTCTCTTATTTAGAGTGGAAAAAATCATATAAAACTGGGTAACATTATGTGAGTGTTGCCAGGGAAACTTTTTGATATATGACATCATGTTACATTCTTGGGGATACCTTAGGATAAAGAGAGTATCAAAAATCTAATTTTGTTTTTGATTACAGGTACAACTGCAAGACAATATTCACTAGATGAAATCATCAGAACCCATTTACAACTGCTATACTTTTTAAAATAAGGCAATTGGCTCAGATATGCATTCATTTCAGGCCTACTGTAACTAACAGGAGTAACTGTTGGCTTTTCTGAAAAATTATAGTATGTCAAATGGTAACTGCTTTTATTTTACAAATATACTAGGCTCAAAATTCAAAGGAAAAGATACGCAAGGCAATGTTTATTATCTATCCTTTCAGTTACAAATACCAATGTTAAAGTACTCACACAACCCACTGTTTATCTATTTTCACAAAATACGTTGTTACTCAAAAACTGACATCAAAGACATGTTGTCTGTATATATCTAATATGAAGAGTGGAAAAGTCAATAAAAAATGCCCACATGGTACCTTTTTGTTTAGGTCTTTCAACATGAATGAAAACATATCTTCATCTGTGAACTCACTATGAGAATTTTAGGTAAAGAATAGTATCTGGGTGAATTTTTAAGTTTCATTGAGATTAAAAGTAAAATACTGTCTGTGCTCTAAATACTTTTACATTTACATTATTTTTTAAAATAACAACTGGAATGTAGATTTTGTGGCACAGTGGTGTGTGTTTGTTTTGTATCTGTGTATTAGAAAAATTCTAGTAAGTTTTATGTTTAAAAAGAAAATAATAAAGGTGGTAAGAGTGGCATAGCTTTTGAATTTCTTGAGATACCCATATCAAAATGAGTGATGGAACTAGATAGTAAAACTAAAAGCCCATGGATGATATTTATAACAAAACGAGGTGAGAAGTTGTCCCATTATCCTCATTAACAAGCGTGTGGGGACAGACCACCACAGGGCATTCCTGGGTCATTGCCAGTGAAGGAGAAAGCAAAAGGAAGCACAGATATTTAGCAGATCACACAACAAGAGAACCCCCAAATTGCCACCAGCTATTCCTTGGATGTTTGGTGGTCAAACTTGAGAACAGCAGCTGAATTAGGAGTCCTGGGGGAGTCCAAGGTGCTGGCACTACAGTATGAAGAGAACAGAGCAAACTAATCCCTAAGAACTGGGACCCACTCTGAGGAGAAACTGCTGAGAACAAAATCCAACTGATCAGGGTTCAGGCAGTTTAAACAAAAGAAGAAGGAATTTCAGATAAAATCAGGTGGCGGTATGGGGAGGTAGAACAGAACCAAAAAATCTCAGTGAATGAGTGGGCATATTGGTGAACACTAAATGATACAACAAATAAGGAAATGTGTGCATTTGGAAGCTATCTAAAAGTCCAGAATTAATTTCACCGAAAACTGAGCAACAGGAAAAGAAAGGTCTACTGCTATTCAAAGTTATTATAAAAGAAAACAAGAATCAAAACAAGCATTCCAGAAAGGCATGCCCACAAAATGGATCAAACTGCACTCTCCTATTTCAAAACAAACTAAAAGCAGTAAAAATGATCAAAGATATGAAGGAATAACATAAGTCATACATAGAAAAATTCAGGAATTAGGTGACAGACAAAAATAAGAAAATAAAAATTATATTTTGTGCTTCTAGACAAAAAATGTAAGCATCTTAAAAGAGGGATAAAATTAGATTATTAGATTTGTTGACAGTAATACATAATGATACTCAAGAAAACATGAGTAAAATATGTTTACGCAGCAAAACTAACTTTCAAACATGATCAAAGACTAACTGTTATCACATGCAGAGAGACAGAAAATATTATTTCCATGAGTTCTTCCTGAAACACAGAAAACAATCTTCAAAGACATTCAAAATACTCAAAATCACATCAGAGAAACTCTGACGTAAGGACTGGTAGTCAGCATTAAACGTGGAGCTATAAATGAAGGTTAAAGGGAGAAGATGGTCTATATGTATGCCCACATATGGCTGTGTGTTCTGAATTTTTTAAAACAGTACAATTATTTAAAAAATAGGGTGGTGGTTAACAGCATATGCAATCAATTTCTAAAAATAATTTCCCTCACATATCAGGGATGATAATATACCTGTTATTTTTATACTGTTGTATATGTGTAGAATAGGATATTCTAATTCCATCATCCCCTATCTCCTTGAGAACCAGGGTTTTCTGTAGAAGGAAAGAAATACATACCAGAGAGGTTACATAAAAAGACTCCATTTGAATTAGATGTACCTGTATGCACCGATGAGGCACAGACACATGTGCACATGCACGCACATATTGTAGCGCTACCCCTCAAAAGGCCTAGAAACAATGACCAAAAACTAAGACCAATAATACTCGCTAGTGGATGCATATGGCGGTCTTGAAATTCCGTTTCCACTCAATGAACCCAGAGGTCCTTGAAAGAATGGCAGTTCCAAGTCTATGGCAGAAAATAAAAGTTGTGGCATCCTTCCATCCTAAACAAGGGGCTTTACAAAATCTACTAGAGTTGTGTCAAAAAAACCTAGTAGTCAACTTGAAGTGACTCCCACTGGCCAAAGTTGGGACAATTTGAGCTTCAATCATGATAATAATTATAACTTGTGAAACACACCCAAATATGTTAAACTACAAGTTACTAAAAAAAATAGGTATTTTAAAAAGAAAAGGTAAATGGTGATGTGTTACATTGGGAGGATAAGAATCTAATTTTCTTAAGAAATTATGTAAAATATCACGCAATGATCTTACTTTTCCTATAGAAACAGAAGCACTGGGAAGCCAAATTGTATCTGAGGATCCCTTTTTAAAAGTGTTGTATCTAATAATAAAAAATATATGGAATTTGAATACCACCAAATTTAACAAATAGTTAAGTTAATAAATCTAGGAATGGAACATCAACACCTATTCAAATCACAGAAAAAAACCACAACTGGACATTTTGCCCTCCAAAAAACACACCTAAAATCTTATCAAAGCAATTGTAGCTGATTCTGATAAATCCTGTGGATCCAGCTAGCTGCCCAATTTTAGGAACTATAAAAGACAGAGGAACTTATTTGAACTATACCTAGAGTATGCAATCAGCAATATTCAGGCTTTGAAACCCCACAAAGCAAAGGTTTCTGTTCTTCCTCCAAATAAATAAGAAAGAAAAGAAAGTCGCAGAAGGGAACATTGTAGATTAACAGAAATTTTTAAATCAACAAATAAAAAACTGGATAAGGCTAAACTATAGCTCCCAGGGACACACACTGGGTGATAAAACTATAAAGAAATTCAAAGTAATGATTTCTACAAAAGTTAAGACATTATTACTTCTGGGGAAAAGGGTTGTAAGATAAAGATAAGTCACATCCAGCAAGGGTGGCTAGAAAAATTCTACTTCTTGACCTGAGTGGGGGTTACAAGGTTTTCAACTGAAATAAGTCAGTAAGGCACACGTTTGTTTGGTTGGTGTGGTTTCCTGGAGTTGTTTTATTTTATAATAAAAGTTTAAATTAATATAAAAATGTATCAATATGCACCATTATTTTTTTCTTTATTGATTAAGGTATTACATATGTGTCCTTGTCCCCCACCCCCTCCCCACTCATGTCCTCACCCCCCTGGTGTCTGTGTCCATTGGTTAGGCTTATATGCATGCATACAAGTCCTTCGGTTGATCTCTCCCCCTTGCTTGCCCCCACCCTCCCCTACCTTCCCACTGAGGTTTGATGGTCTGATCGATGCTTCTCTGTCTCTGGATCTGTTTTTGTTCAACAGTTTATGCTGTTCATTATATTCCACAAATGGGTGAGATCATGTGATATTTATCTTTCTCTGACTGGCTTATTTTGCTTAGCATAATGCTCTCCAGTTCCATCCATGCTGTTGCAAATGGTAAGAATTCCTCTTTTTTACCACAGCGTAGTATTCCATTGTGTAGATGTACCACAGTTTTTTAATTCACTCATCTGCTGATGGTCACTTAGGCTGTTTCCAAATCTTAGCTATGGTAAAATGTGCTGCTATGAACATAGGGGTGCATATATCCTTTCTGATTGTGTTTCTAGTTTCTTGGAATGGAATCACTGAGACAAATGGGAGTTCCATTTTTGTTTTTTTGAGGAAACTCCATACTGTTCTCCACAGTGGCTGCACCAGTCTGCATTCCCACCAGCAGTGCACAAGGGTTCCTTTTTCTCCACATCCTCACCAGCACTTGTCATTTTGTTGATTTGTTGATGATAGCTATTCTGACAGGTATGAGATGGTACCGCATTGTTGTTTTGATTTGCATCTCTCAGATGATTAGTGACTTTAAGCATGTTTTCATATGTCTCTTGGCATTCCTTATGTCCTCTTTAGAAAAGTATCTATTTAGGTCAGTTGCCCATTTTTTGATTGGGTTGTCTATCTTCCTTTTGTTAAGTTATACGAGTTCCCTGTAAATGTTGGAGATTAAACCCTTATTGGTGATAACACTGGCAAATATGTCCTCCCATGCAGTGGGCTTTCTTGTTGTTTTGTTGATGGTTTCTTTGGCTGTACAGAAGCTTTTTATTTTGATGTAGTCCCATTTGTTTATTTTTGCATGTATCTGTCCAATTTTCCCAACAACATTTATTGAAGAGACTGTCTTGACTCCATTGTTTGTCCTTGCCTCCTTTGTCAAATATTAATTGAGCATAGTGGCAACCAATATTTTATATCAATTTTAATTTAAAATATTTAATTTCCCTATAAAAATATAATTGCATGAAGCATATAATTACTTAAGGTTACTCTTTGTGAAATCTTAGTAATTTAAAGATTTAACCTATTCTTATTGGCACTCACACCTACAAGCTTGGAATGCAAAACAGATTCAATTTAAAGCAACATTGACAAACCCAAGCAACTGCTTCAAAATTTTTTATCTACTGGGAGCTGACAATGTGGGAGGTAGAGTAATGTCTGGAGATTTCATTGTGATGGCCCTGCCATCTTTTGATCCTCAGGACCAGAAACTATGTTTCCACTTGCTCAGGCTGAGACGGGGACAGAAATGAATCATGGCAAAGGAGCCGGTATAGTAGAAATCACTTCCAATCCTTCCGGTCACTTCACTGGGTGAAGTGTCACCATGAGCAGAAAGCCAATCCTCCATAATGATGATTTACAGTCAGAAAGTGATTTTAGGACAGATTTACTGTTGCCCTATTCACACCACTCTGTTTCTATCACCAAAAGGCATTTTTCCTGTAAAAAGCAATGTTAGGGAAGGACATACACATCAGAGCATGTTAATAAACCCTTTTCCTTTTCCCCTTCGAGTAAAGTAAGAAGAAGAGAAAATGTATAACTAAGAGAGTGAATAATATATTGAAGACATCCAAACTTTGTACAGTGTAAACATTTCAGCCAACACTCAAATCACTAGACATATTTATTTTGAAATCTCAGGGTTCAGTGATAATTATAAGATTGACACATTTTCAGAAAGTATACTTAAATATACTTTTTTTTTATTCTCAAGCACACTGATTTAATAAATAATAATAGCTCCTACATACTGGCCACTCTTACTATGTGACAGACTGCTAAATACTATACAAATACACTATCATTAATTTTTTAAAAACTAATAAACTAGAGCATGGAAGAGTTAACTTGATCAAAATTATATAGCCTATTCTCTTAATCAATAATCTATACTCACACAAACAGATGTTAAGATGGTACCTTTCAGCTGTGGCTCAGATTCTTTGCAAAAAGGATTAGATCAAATGAAATTTTTCCAAAGGAGGTGTTCACCATGTAGTGCTTAACAACCTTGCACACATAGATGGGTAAATGACTTTCTTGGACCGTGTAGGTCTTCTATGGGACAGGCCTCACATGGTTTGTCCAAGAAGACAACCTGAAAAGAAAACCTAGAGAAGCTAGAGGTATGACTGAATTCCTAAAAGCAGAGGAAAGAGACTATTAAGAAAGAATAGTAATTTATTTGACCTTCCAGAGGAACTCTTAGGTAAAAATTCTCAGAAATAAGGGAACTGTCCAAAGAAGCCATGAAAAGCTCAGGAGAGATGGATAGGGACAGGGATAGGGATGGGGATGGGGACGGGGACGGGGACACGGGGACACGGGGACGGGGATGGGGATGGGGATGGGGATGGGGATGGGGATGGGAATAGGGATGGGGATAGGAATAGGAATAGGGATAGGGATGGGGATAGGAATAGGGATAGGGATGGGGATAGGAATAGGGATGGGGATGGGGATAGGGATAGGGATAGGGATAGGGATAGGGATAGGAATAGGGATAATGAGAGAGAGAGAGAGAGAGAGAGAGAGAGAGAGAGAGAGAGAGAGAGAACTAGCTTTAAATACCTCCAAAGTCCAGCAAACCCCATCAGTTCATGACTGTATCAGTACAGTAAGATATTTCCTAACACCTTTGTCTCCTCCTTCCCCAGGCACCAACCCCAAGTGGTCAGGAACTACTATGGTGAGCAAGCTGGTGGAGGCAGCAGACAAGTCTCAGGTGGGGTCAGAAAGGAGAAGCCAACTCCCTTGCCCTGACAGGAGACTTCCCCCTGCTGCAGGGGGGAGGAGAGGAGTTTAGCTTTTCGATAAATTGCGGGTTTTAAATATTAACTGGTTTTTTTTAACGGTATTGATCATGCTTATTACTGAACTGGCCTGTGTTCTGTGATTTAACTTGTCTATAAGACATTTTATTATTTAAGAATAAGGAGAGCCATAGCTGGTTTTCTTAGTGGTTAGAGCATTGGCTAGAGGACTGAACAGTCATGGGTTCGATTCTGGTCAAGGGCATATACCCCGGTTGCAGGCACGACCTCCAGCCCCAATCGGGGGGGGGGGGGGGGGGGGGGTGGGAGGCAACCAAGCTATGTGTCTCTCACATTGATGTTTCTCTCTGTGTGTCTCTCCCCCTCCCTTCCACTCTCTCTAAAAATCAATGAAAATATCCTTGGGTGAAGATTAAACAAACAAACAAAAAAATAAAGAAAAATATTATGGGGCCTGCCAGGAACAAAAGAGAGAGAGAGAGAAGCCCCAAACATGAAGTTGTTTTATGATTACATCCCCTGAGTTTTGCTTGTTCAATACAGGAGTTACATTGACACTTCAGCTTCTGGCCAAGTCAGTGGAATGATTATTTTTGCCATCATATCATCACCTCTATATGCATCACATCTAACCCCTCTTTTTTATTCAGAGAAATTGCAGCTGATACTGTTATCATTCACATGCCAAAATGGTGATTTAAAAAGGCTGACTTACACTTCTTGTTTTCAGGGAGCTATTTTTACTGTGAAGGCACAAACCTTCTCTGAGTTGCTTACAAAATGTCATCCTTCTGACAGCCCGGCAGCATTTGTGCTTTTCTATCATTTGCATTATTTATGTGGAACTTATTTACTGTATTTTATTATAATTTGATCACACACACAAGTTCTGTCTTTATCACAAGTGTTCTGCATTTTCCAATTTAGATGGCATTCTCTTTAAGAACAGGTGCTTAAATATGCTCCTTTTCAAATTAATCCATAGCATCTGACAGAACTTTACTCATAAGTGCTTAAGAAATATGTAATGTCTGGAAACATTAGTTATAAGTTAGCAAACCATGTTTCATTTTGTGACCTCAAACACTTGTTTCCACTTCTATATCAGCTTCATGCAAAACACATCATTGTTTGGCTGTATACTAAAGAAAGATTACAAATAAAGACCCACTTAGCTGTGTGCTTTGATTTAAAGCCTGTTGTCAGTATATCGATAATCTTTCTGTGAAACTTTTGGAATGTGGAAGAAAAGATGGTAGTAAAGGGCAGAGGAAAAACTGATTCCTACACTAGGACATTACCAGTTAATAGTTTTTCTCTCGCCTAGCTGGTGTGGCTCATTGGTTGAGCATAGACCCAGGAACCAAGAGGTCCCTAGTTTGATTCCCAGTCTGGTAGGGAGCGTGTAGGAGGCAGCCAATCAATAATGCTTCTCTCTCATCAATCTTTCTATCTCTATCCTCTCGCTTCCTCTCTCTCTCTAAAAATCAATAAAAACATATTTTTTAAAAAATTGTTTTTTCTGTCAAAAGTGGGCAGATGGTAATATGTATATATCACACATAGATTTCCAATGTGACAGAAATAAATCCTATTTCTGTAAGCTTCCTAGGCAATTAACAGTTGCGCCCTTGCTAATGTTACGAGTGGTGGTTGTCAACATTAAGCCTGCCTTATTACAGAAATGTTTACCCCTGTCTTCTCTGACATGGTTGATGCTCTGAGAAACAAATACCATTTATTCATTCCTTTCACTCAATTGTTTATTCCACAAATGTGTTTGAGCATGTCCTATGTTCTAGGAATGTGCCTTTGAAGTTCCAGACTGCATCCCACACACAGCTATGGCCACAGTGAACACAACTCTCACCAGAGCATTGCCTCCATTTTTCTAAAAGATTGAGCATCAAATGATTCGATTTGCATGAGCCACAGTGGACACTCGCCTCCCCACTCAACTCTGTCTAGCATATTACTCTTCATTTTATAATTGGCTCATCTCCTGCCCTACATTCAACAACTATTTCAATTTAAAGAAACACAGTAGCAACACTATTTGATGACTGGCTATTCTTTTGATTCAGCATTTGAACCTTATACACTGACACAAGTCAGACACAACTGTTGACAAATGAAGAGTTTGGAGAAACATAAATGATATATGAGAGAGTAGAGCCGGAGCAGTGGAAATAATCATGAACAGTCATCTCCGTTCATGACTATTCAAGAAGTTAAGCTTGGCAATTATTTTATTTTGCCTTCACTCCATCTCGACTCAAGGTAAAAATAAATCTCTAGAAATAAATGTATAGTAAATAGTATGTATCAAATTACCACAGTATGAATGAGTTCTTTAGGTGGATAAAAGGAAATACAAGATAATGCTCCTTGAGTTTAATCGGGATAGATAAAATATAAAGCTTTAAGTTCTATAGAATAAATATGAGCAAGAAGAACAGGAAAACTTAAATATGTAGGAAGTTCAAAAAGGTAAAGTGAAAGCAAGCCTTGTTCTAGGAAGGAGAGAATTTGGGAGTTGGTTCCTGAAGGAAGTGATGAATGTGGATAAGAGACAGGGCAGTTGAGATGCCACTGGGGCTGGAATTAACATCAAGTGTGGGCAGCAGCCGCCTACTAATCGGCTTGGATGTATCAGAGTCTGGGTTAAGGGCTAGTGGTTAATGGAATCAGAAAGTCATGTGGGGTCAGCAAAGTCTTGGGTTGACACAAAGCACCATGACCGCCCTTAAACAAACAAACAAACAAAAAAACAGAGCATACAGCTGGTACAGTAACGATGCCAGGAAAATTTTATTCTTAAATAAAGTTTTACCCACAAGGATATCTACATAGGTACCTGTTTTTTTACTTGGGGTAGCTACTGATTTGCAAGTACATCCCAATCTTTTTACAAATTTTCCCAGTAGTGAATGTGAAACCAGAGAGGCAAAGATAAAGATACCTTAGTTTGTTTCAGAAGTAATAAGAAAGCTGGATTTCTTATGAAGAAGAAGAATTTTTATTTCACCCCATATTGTCAACTCATTCTTTTCTTGAAATAGCCACATTGTCTTTGCATAAAAAGAGAGCAGTAAGGGTAAATCCTTGAGGAGAGAGGGTGCATCTTGCCCTATAGGACAGAGTTATCTGCATTTTATTTAAGCAAGTTGAAGTTCAGGCATTTAACAGTGAGGAGTGGGACACTTCTACAGATCCCAAGAATTCAGTCAAACATGGGCTTTTAATATTGTCAAAGGTATTGATTTAGATATCCCACCCCAAGCCTTAGAGTCCCTCTCCTTCCCAGCTATAGTCACAGCACAGCACAGCAAACTTGCCAGATTGAGAACTCAGCCTTCTATGAAGCTATATCATATTTTCAATCAAGTTCTAGGCATCATCTTCAGCTTTTTCTATCATCTGACTGCGAGAAATTAGCATTCTTTTGTATATTATGAAGAAGCCCCCTGACTTATTCTTTAAGTTGGTGATTAATCATTCTTCACATTTCATTGTTTTTCTCCAAATTATAACTTGTGCTCATTAAGAGTCATAGAATTCCATGTTCCTTGTAATTACTACATCCCCTGAACTTCTCAAGCCCCTAAAATACTGCACCTGCCAATGCAATTCTTTCCTAATTCTCCCTATCAATTCACCATCAGTAAAAGCTTTAACACATACAACCCAGGGCACACCAGAGCTTATCTGTACTCCACCTACCATCAGTGATGTTGCCCTCATTCATCAATGAGTCAGTTCCAACATCTCAATTTAAGGTCTGTTTTCTTAGTTCACTCTTGTGACCAACTTTCTTAGATCAGTTGCCCTAAGAAACAGCCATGATGCAGATTGAGATGCAGGAAGTTTATTGAAAGTGTTCTCAAACAACAATCAGTAAATAAAACAATTGTGAGGGAATAAAAGTTGCATGGCTGTGTGAAAAAAGAAGTTGAACTGAGATGCAGGTGTAACAGAGGCCTCCGCTGATTCCATCAGGAGCTCTGAAGCTGAAATGGCTCTTCAGAGCTAATCCAAATTGAGGCAAGAGAATACCCAAGTGTCCTGCCATATTGACCAATAATTTCATGAAGTCTTCTCAGAACATAATTGACCTTTTGAACAAAAATACTTGATGTTAGATGGTAATGAAGTCATAGCTAAACTAATCTGACCAAATAATGAGAGGAAAATGAAGACCTTTGGAGATATTCAAGGCTGAGAAAATTAGTTCCACATGCCCTTTGGGAATTGTACAGAGGCCCATGTAAGGTGAACAAAGCACAAGCAGAAGCAGGTATGGAGAGAGGGATTGGCCTCATTCAGGGTCATGGTAACAGACTACTCTATTCCTAGTAACAACTAGTGACAAAAATCACACTTAGGTTTAATAAAACATCATTCTTGATGTTTTGTGGTGAACAGGAAGCAGGGAGACTGGCTAAGAAGCCAATGTTAAAGTCTAGAGGGAATAATATATTACACTAGAGTGGTCAGCATTTACTCACAGATAGAATTTGAAAGAAAGGAAACATCAATGATGGCCATTCCAGTTTTGGCTTGGGCTACCAGAAAAAATGAAACACCAAGAGGCAACCCATGGCCTAGACACAGACATTTTCATGAAGGGTGTCATCAGCAGTAGCCACTCTCACTCTCTCTAAAATGAACTTCTGAGACCCAGACCTCAAACCAAAACCAAGTAAGAGAAAAAAACATGGCAGATACAGTTTTAGGAAATATCCTTGTGGCTTTTTAAAACTGAATAGTTTTTGGAAGAGAGTGCTAAGGTTCTGTAGTCTGGTACATGGTTAGCTAGATAAATGGATGGATGGGTGAAAGACAGAACAATTGTAAAGAGAGGAGAGTGAATGGATATGTTCCAAAATGTTAATGGTTGATTTTTATTTACATTTTTCCTCAATGCATTATTATTAGTATTGTTAGGTAAGATAAAATGAAAAGTTATTATTTTAAAGAACAGAGTTGGAGAAAAGAGTGGCTTTACTATATCCACATTTCCTAAGAGAAATATATCACTGTTCTACATTTCCATTTAATTAAATAATCCCTTGCTCTTTATGTGGACACTATGGCCTAGTATGCAAATTTTCCATAATGAAACCATCACTCAATGAAGAGTCATAAAACTAGAAAAGCATTCCTACATTATTTTATCTGGAATGTCAAGTCCTCTGATTCTCAGTATTCTATCAGTTGTGACACTTACTGTCTCTGTGCCTCTTGGACTAACAGCTCTCTTCCCTCAAGTACACATGTTCTCAGGCTGTAGAAGAGGCCAGACAGCCATCTCAGGGAAAGAAGGGCCAATGCTCATAGTTCTCATGGCACAAGTGAGTGGTCATGAGAGGGGCTGGCTGTGGAATGTCTTAGAGATCACCCAGTCAAACTCCAGGTGAAGAAAACCTAACCCAAAGAGACACTGTGTTAGTGCCTCTTACTGTTATTGAGCAAATGGGTGAGGGGCTCTGAGAGTTAAGGAAGATGGACTTGTCTTCGGGATACTGGACAGGCCCAGCTTTCAAAAAGAGAAAGCCCTGAGTGGAAGCTGCACTTCATGCACCCCCAACAGAATCAATAAGCTGCCTGTGTGGAACAATGTGTGGGAGCCAAGGATCCTTGCAGTTTCCACAGCTGCAGTATCGAAGCATTGCTCCCTGGGCTCTGTAGACCAGCAGTCGCCAACTGGTGGTCCATGAGGTCCAAAAGGTTGGCGACCGCTGCTGTAGACTACGACATCATACCCAGAAGCATGAGGCTGTCTTTGGTGTTGTCTTCCCTACAGCATTTTTTATCCCACTAGAAGAACTGGAAAATGTTATTCTTATTCATATAACTGTCTATTTCTGAAGCCCTACAATGTTTTTTGTTTCAGTGACTATTTCACCAGAAATGAAATTCATTGGGTTGATTATAGGCTATATATGAAGAGAGAAAGAAAGAGAGAGAGAGAGAGAGAGAGAGAGAGAGAGAGGGAGAGAGAGAGAGAGAGAGAAAGGAAGGAAGCCTTTCTTTTTTATCCATTCCACATTTGTATGCATTTGTATGCTTTTTCAGTTCCATTGGGTGTCCCGCTTGGTTCTATTCTGAGAGCAGGGTGAGTAACAGTTTTAGCCTTTCATTTGCAAGAAGAAAATCTCCATAGGTTGAAGGGTTCACTGGATACTTAAATTGATATCTCATTGTGGCTATATTAAGCTATGCAAATCTTTCCATAATGCAACATGAAAATGCATTTTAAAAGCACATGCCAATATATAGAGTCTTAGATTTTACTCATTTTAAGAAGCACATTCTATCTTAACCATCGGTCACATTTAGATGAAATGTGAACACTTTTCCATTGAGTTCATAGTTGATAATGTGTTATATTATTTCACAGTCTTTGTTTTTGTTTGTTTGTTTGTTTTTTGTTTTTTTTACCTGCCTTATCTTTCTCTGCCAAAGCAATGATCTGAAAAGCCAAAGGTAATATAGTTCTTCCTTAAATTTCTATTAAAACTCAATAAATGCTGTGAAAGACAACCTTGCTAACAAGCTGGGTATTTTATGGATGAAAGACATGTAGTATACCACAGGCAAAGTTGGTTAATTAATTAAAAGGCTCAATGTTTATTTCAAGCAAATTTGATGACTCATCTTTGCTCCCTGAAGGACAGAATAAACCTTAGTCTGTTTTAGTGTCCTCAACACTTACCAGGATGTCTAATTTACTAATTGCTCAAAAAATAGTAATTATGTAGATTAGGTGAATGGATGGATAGATGGATGGATGATGAAATAATGAATCATTTAGGGACAGGCTGATAAATGAGTGATGACAAGTGCTTGTGCATCCAGAATAGGATTCAGTTTTCAGAGTAGCAGATCCTTCTTTTCTCTCTTCCTTGTTTAGGAAAGAAGGTAAAAAGCACTTAAAGACATCTCAGTCCTGATTGGGAAGCTCCTTAGTGTTGTCAAGCCCTTAGGGATCTCAAAAGAATGTTAAAGTAAATATTTAATGCAAGTCCCAAATTAACAAACGAGGCCTATCTGAGAAAGTGATAGTGTCTGTATTAGAAAAAACAATTGTAATTAGATGGAGAATTCAAATAAAAGACCATTCTTCACTATCAGTCAAAAAATAGAGAGGAGGAGAGGGATGTTCTCTGAAGGAACACTTAAATATAGAACCACATGTGAGTAAAAGCTAATGGTTATAGGAAACTATATTTCTTCGCTACTTGCAACTTAGAGTTTTAAACAGCTGAACACTGTTCAAGACCATGTGTGTTTACTTTTTCTCTCCTAGGCAAACACAACAAAACAAAATGTTCCTTCTTCGTGAAATAAATTCTAACCTTGAGATTTTGTGATGTTTTACAGAAGGCAATGAGAGTTGATGGAGTTAAAATATACTAGTCAGAGATTTTAGAGTCTCAAAATGATTGTTCCTTTGGGAATGGTTTCTACTAAATGAACCAGCATTTAATTGGAAACAGAAAATGCCATTGTTACAGTTACCACAGACTCACTACCTAAGCAAGTATGCTCCAGTGTTATTCATACATACTTAGCAGGCTCCGTGGTGATCTATGTTGCCACATATCTGCCTTCTTTCCTTCGTTGTCATGTGCTTGAGCCATGAATTTGTCATTGAAAATTTTAAAACCTGGGTCTAATGCTCATACTATTTAATAGCATCTTTGTTTCCAGGCTTACTGGGTGGGGGAAAGTAAGTCTTCAAATAGTGAAACCAAAGCATAATTTTAATCTATTCACTTGCAAACTTTTATTTTTTCATTTCAAGAGAAGGGCAACTAACAAATGGATGGTTTTTTTATAGAAAATTAAATAAAATTGAATCAAATTCAGTTACAGATAACAGGGTATGGGTCAGATTGCAGGACTGTCAGTAAGAGCTAGGGCCTTTGAGTAAAGTACTATGTCATTTTCCCTTCTGAGAAGATACAAGAAGAGTTACAACAAAGAATGAAAATCAGGAAAACCACATCAGAAGAGACATCCTGCCGAAGACTGGATGGGAAACCACAGGTGTCAACATGAGGCATGGAAACCTGTGAGGGTGAACAAGTAACTCTCAGATTTGGGGGTTTTGAGAAAAGCAAGATGGTTCTCTACCATCATATTGCCTATTGTCATTTGCAAGCGTGGTGTTTCCCCAAAGTCTAAAGGCTCTCATAATTGATTGTTCTAGAGCAGCCGTGGGCAAACTACGGTCCATGGGCCGGATCCGGCCCGTTTGAAATGAATAAAACTAAAAAAAAAAAGACCGTACCCTTTTATGTAAAGTAACTCTCAGATTTGGGGGTTTTGAGAAAAGCAAGATGGTTCTCTACCATCATATTGCCTATTGTCATTTGCAAGCGTGGTGTTTCCCCAAAGTCTAAAGGCTCTCATAATTGATTGTTCTAGAGCTATATCCTGCAGAGGAAGGGTGACTTGGGGCAGCTGAGGGAGGCCAGCAGTAGTGACACCAGCTTTAGTGGCAACATCAGAACCAGAACATACTGATTTAGAAGAAGCCTAATCTTAATCAGCTTTAAATTAGCAATTTCAATTTCTGATGAATTATTATTTTTTGAACAAGTAACTGGATCCAAACACTCAGGACCTTCTCCTTCCCCAAAGAACCCCTGGATTAAATAACTCTCTAACATCCCCTTCTGAAGTAGAAATTCTCTTTTTTCTAATTGTCTCCAGGGCTTAGGTTTTCTTGCTGCATGCCTTCTCCTGGAGCTTCAAAACTTTCACTCTCAGGTCTTATCCTATTCAGGTTGAAGAGTAAATAGTGCCTTAAACACTCCTATTATAAATTCAGCTTATGTTCGGACCCTAGAAGTGGGAACCTCTTTGGGGAACGTAAGTGGGTAGAATGCATATATTTTTCTTTGTACCTTTTATTTTCTGAGTTTAAAAAAAATCCCTTACTTTTTATACTGCCTCATATTAGCCTTTCTAAGATAACTTGAACCATTTTCTCTGCCCTTTTATTGAAACCAATGGGGCATTGCAAATTATCATTGTAGTACTGAGTCAGTAATAGCCACAGAGTTTTATAAAGCATTATTAAAGGAACTAATCTGAATGCACATCAACTACTTTTCTCATTTGAATAATACAGCCATGTAATTTTTTAAACTGTATTAAAAATGGCCCTGTTTAAATTACAGAATACAGTACCATTTGTGAGGCTCTAATATGAGATTTTGCTGCAAAGATTTAATTTTTGTTTTTACAAAGCTTCTGAAATACATTACAAAAGAAATTGATTAATAAACAAATTCCAGCCCAAGGTTTTAATTCTAGGTGTTGATGGAATTGTTTAAAAATTATTATATTTCAAAGACTATCATAATCTTCGATGCAGTCTAGCCAGAGCAAAAGGAAGACCTAATCTCTTTTCTCTGTTCCTCCAACAATCCCCACATAGAGGAAGACAATAAAACTAAGATGTATTTATTCCATTTAGATGAGTGTCACTATGCCCTGTGCTACAAATGATCTTATTTAATCTTCCAAACAACCCTGAAATGAAGGTATTATTATTTGCACTCCTTTCTGCTTCATACTCACTAATACAGGTTTCCCAAATCCTCAGTACAAACCAGAATGCTAAGATAAAGTCTGAACTCTCTTCTGAAGACCATCAGGTTGACAGTGAATGTTTTAGGGCTTCAAAATAATACGACCAGAGATGGGTTTCAAAAATATAAATCTGGGAATCAGTAATCTGATGAATTTTATGGTAAGGACTAGTTAGAGAAAACACAACAAAGGCCATTGTAGTAGTTCAGTGATGACATAAATAGCCCCACAACTCAGAGGGAGGGAAGAAAAGAAAGGCATAGGTGGCAAATGAATGGTGGAGTCAGTGCCTGGACAGGTGGAGCTTGGAAAAGAGAGGAGGCTAGAAGAATGGACTTTGTAATGGAAGTGGAGAGTGTTAACAGAAATAGTGTAGATGGATTAGAGAAGATGATTTCTGTTCACTCTATTGGTTTAAAGTTCTAGGAAAACCTGCAGGTAGAAATGCCTGACTTTCCTTTCGGACTAGAAAAGTGAAATGAAAGCACTGTGTGGCTGATAAAGGAAAACCAGAGAAGAACAAATGGAAAGACAAAAAGGAGGGGAGAGAGGAGGTGTGGACGAAGGGAAGTGCCTCCTACTTCACTATGCACAAAGGAAGCTGTACATCTTTTCTGTACCATCACAGAATCTGTTGTTCAAAAAGAAAAAGTGACATGGCTACTAAGTCACCAAACAGGATGGCCCTTTTAACAAACCAACAAATTATTTAACTTTGGCAACCATAGTCAGAGAAGCTCCACTACTCACCATTCGCTTTAATAACTTCCAAGTCCCCCCCCCAAAAAAAAAAAAAAACAGAGAGAGAGAGAGAGAGAGAGAGAGAGAGAGAGAGAAAGGAAGGAAGGAAGGAAAGAGAGAGAGGAAGGAAGGAAGGAAGGAAGGAAGGAAGGAAGGAAGGAAGGAAGGAAGGAAGGGAGAGAGGGAGACAAGGCAGGACGGCTAGAATAAAAGAAAGGAAGAAAGGAAAACAATAGAAAATAAATAAAGACCTGTTTTCTTTGTTAAATAGGTGGCACATTAGATTTGTTAACTCAGAGATGACAGTGGGGTCCTTAAGAAAGCACATAATTTGCATACTTTTTTTCTGATATATGAAAATATCTAATTTTTCAGTGCACTAATCTTTTTTTTATGTTTCCTACTAATTGATATTCAGTATGGTATTGAAACAGACAACATTACTTGATTGCAATTCAAAGTCTATTTTTGATCTTTCACCTTATAAGGTACCAATAAGGCAAGTTTCCCACACAGAAGTGTAAACAATGTGCCTATTCAAAGGAAAAGCAGCTCCGGCTTCCCTCAGGCTACATTCTTCCCAGAATCCCCCTTAACTATTAAGAATGCTCCTGGTGTCAGGTTTCTCAGCAGACCGAGATTGAGATTGCTCTTTCCCATTCAAAACAACGATTTATAATGTTTTGTTTCCTTTGGTAGTATCTGTGTCTTAGAATGAAATGACCAGCTCTTGGAACCATTTTGAAACTCTCTCAAATATTAAAACTTTGAGATTGGTGAACAATCACAAATATGTACCAAGCAGCCATTAACCCCTCAGCACAATACTCCTGAGCACATTTTGATAAAAACCATTCAATCCAGTTCTGCATTTCTTTGCTTGCATTTTCTCATGTAAATTTAAGATTGATTATATAGCCACTTGAATAAAATTAAAATGAAGCAAAGACCAGAGTAATTATGCAGAAAATTTAGCCTTCTAATGGAGGTGTTTCAAGCAAAAGTAAGAAAGGTCTTTTATTCCAAGACATTTTTTGTGTGAAAATGATCTAAGAATACTCTTGACTTTCTGCATACCACCTGAGTGACTACCTCACTGGTGGGCTCATTCAGGAACAGTTGTTTTCCTAAAATATGTACTCACCTCAGGACAAAGCAGAATGGCAGGACAGAATTTAAGGTTTTGTTTGTTTCTCTGAAAAAGTTCTCCCGTGCATAGGTAACATGGAATGGTGGGAAGAGTATTGGTATTGGATTTTTAAAACTGAATATTAATCCCAGCTCTGCCCTACAAGCAGTTTGCCATGGTTCATTCATTCAGCAAACACGTGGTTAGCACTAGCTACACTGAAGATGTTATGCTAAGCACCAGGGATGAGAAGATGCAAAGGCAATTCCTACGTTTAGGAAAGGCAGACAGGCACTGGGGTGCTATTCACTCTGTTGAGTGCTATAGTAAAGACATTCAGACAAAGCCATAGAAATGCAATACAGCCCCTGGAAGAGTCTTCCTAGAGAAGGGAGGACATGTTGGCTGGGATGTGAAAAGTAAGTAGAAGCCTTAAGTCTACACTTTCACCATCTATCAAATGAGAGGCATGGGTTCCTCCTACAGCTGCTTCAAGGGGGTTATTTTATGTAACACACAAGTACAGGGACCTAGTCCAAGGTTAGACATGAGTGGGTTCTTCAGTCACTTTTTCCTTTTCTCTAACCTGGCTGAGCAGCATCAGAGCTGAGCTCACTTATTCCTTTTCTGTAGCTTTCTTCCCATCTGAAATGGACTTTGATAAATCCAATGGAAGCATCTAAATTTCCCTGTTGTTGTTTTTTTCTTTTGAATCTTTCTAGTTGGTGTATATAACTTTCCCACCCCCATCCCCAACCACACTGTAAGTTGCTCCAGGACCAAG
This sequence comes from Myotis lucifugus, assembly GCF_000147115.1. Classification (NCBI taxonomy): domain Eukaryota; kingdom Metazoa; phylum Chordata; class Mammalia; order Chiroptera; family Vespertilionidae; genus Myotis; species Myotis lucifugus. Next base: position 5,732,166 of record NW_005871054.1, on the reverse strand, counting down.
CCATGCCACATGCTTCCTTAGTATCTCCCTTACTGCTTAGCATGATGCCTGCCCAGAGGAGGAGCTTGATTAGGACTCATGAAGGAAGGAGTGCGGGGGCAGGCGTATAGCTGGTTCTCAACAAATTACATTGCCTCGGATCGACCGGTACACTAGAAGTAAATTCCAGAGCTGGCAACATTTTATGGCTCGCAAATAGTCACTGTTTATTGCCACTTTTGCTGTGATTGGTATCTTTCAAAATCAGGCTGATTAGCATGCAGGTTTACAATTACACTCGGAGCTCTGAGCCTTGTAACATCCTGTCGTTTCACTTCCAGGGATTTACGTCTGATTCCCGCTCTGTCTATAAGTGCCTGTGGGACAGAATGGCAGAGCCACTCAGGATGCACCAGCAGAAGGTGGTGATGATATTATTATTTCCACAATCAGTGTGGCGATGGCTGTTTGAACCTCATCATGTCTAATAGAAAAAAAATAAAGGAATTAATATTTGAAAACTCAGTGTATTATGTTTAGCATCATTATTGCCACCTTTATAGCAAGTGTTCTGGCATTTAAGTGAAGTCCCATTTACAATATTGCCACCATAATCACCTCATTTTGTAATTGCGTTTGGATACTTATAAGGTTTAATTTCTGATGTGACTTCTCAAAATAAAGAACTCATGCATTAGGTTTATGAAAAATTATCCCGTGAATTATTTTTATTTTATTTATTTTCTCTTTTTTAAAAATAAAATATTTATTGTTGAAAGTATTACATATGTCCCCTTCTTCCCCCCATTGACCTCTTGTAGCCCCCCCCCCCACTCCCCACCCCAGGCCTTCACCACCCTATTGTCTGTGTCCATGGGTTATGCATACATGTATACAAGTTCTTTGGTTGATCTCTTCCCACCCACCCACCTCTGCCTTCAAAAAGTCCTCATGCATTAGACTTATGGGAAATTATCCTGTGGCTTTTTTCAGATTGTTATTTCAATAGTGGAGGAGTTCAATTCAGCTTTAGGTCCTATTGTCAGCTGCTATAGTCTGAGTTCTGTGAGTTTCTTGGGCTATACTGCAATGGGGACTAATCCTATTTGGGGGGTAGCAACTCCTGTCTTGGGGTTGTAGAATAAATACATAAGAATGTATTCTCAAATGAGCACCTTAGCTGACTATTCCTGAGACCCTCTGGCTCTGGAATGAGTGCAGGATGTCGGCCCCAGCATGCGTTCCTCTCCCGAAGACCTGACAGAGAGCGCCACTCAGATGCTCACTACTGGCATGGCGTCCGTCAACAAGGAATGGATCTGTGAGGGCAGCAAACCAAAGCACTGCCATCTGACAGCTTTGTTTCCACGTGACTAATTGGCCAGGGGATCAACAAGGCAGAGATCAGACATGGTCTACACATTCAGCTGTGGGACTTGGTGATTTTAGGAAGGGAAAATTTTCTTCTGTTTGGCCCATGGACTGGAACCCAATAGAGAGAAAACTTTTTCCCTTTTAAGACCATTCTTAAATTTAAATTAACATTATAATTAACATTATAATCATTTCAGAGCAGCCTTGCCAAACCTAGATCTTTCTTCCAACCCTTCATCATCTATACCAAATGCAAAGAAATATTTCCAAATCTCTGCAATGCTATACAGTCCTTGTGAAGATATCTTACTCATCTTTTAGATCTGACAATCAATAATTAGCTACCCTCTAGACCTAACATCAATAGTACTTTAACCTACAAAAAGCTGAGTTAGTTGGTACTTAATTTTTTCTAGACCACAAAATATGAGTTCTAAGGACACCAAGAGATAAGGGGTTGAAGGCAGGAATCTGAATAAGAATTTTCTTCTTGCATGGTCCCTCAGTAAGTCCTATAGAAAGAATTTTCATTGCAGTCTGGCTTCTCTCTACATGATATGTCTACTACATTCTAGAAATAGGAATGCTACAGATCAAACAAGTTATGTAAATACATCTTTGCTGTAAATGTTGAGAAACTAAATTTAACCATCACTGGGAGGAGAAGGGGAGGTGTGTGATATGATTAAGCAAAGGAATGTTTCTAAATAAATAAAAATAAGTAATTATTTGCTTAAAACAGGATAGCCTAAGCAATTTGAGAGCCTGTGCCAGGATGAATTTCCATAGCTCTGACTCCCCATTTATCTAACTTGGGCATTTTATCCAGGTTAGACATTAGAAGACAATGGAAGAAATAACCTGATGTTGCCACAGTTAGCAGTTATCCAACAACCTTAGACTCTTATTAAAAAAATCACTCTTGCCTCTCAGTTAATATTTTATAGATTATAAGTATAATATTTTGATCATCTGCTCAATAATTTACATGTAGACATTAGTATGAATGTTCCGCAATTCCTCATTGAGATAAGGAATCTTCACATTTCAGTGAATAACCAACCAAAAACCCTGCAGCTTTCAGCTGTCGGTTCAGAGGAAGTTTCCCTTGAGTTTCTGAGGCCGTCAGAGGACTGTCTCCTCTGCCTGCCCATTTCTATAGCAGCTTTGTGGTGTTTTATGACAACAGTCTCTCCCCCTTGAGACCAGCCATAGGAAAGGTACAATAGAAGCATTATTTGTATTGTTTGGTTTTGTATGAGACACACATCGGGAAACCACTACTTTGTGGAATAGCATTTGCAGGAGGTCCCCAGGGGGCACCAATCTCACTGCCTCAACCCACAGCTGAATGACAATAAAGAATGGGAAAATTAAAAGGAAAGGTGCTTTAATTGAATCTGTATTTGTGGAAATGGGATACAGACCTAGAAAACACCTTTCTTAGTTCCTGCAATGAGAAAGAGGGCTTCTCCAGAGACCCTCTGCAATGACAGCCAAATCATTATAGGCTAAAACAAGTGCCCCCATTTGCCAAAGATGTACTTCAGAAGTTCTTCTTTAAGAAATTCTTATTCTTTCATTGACAAATAAAATAAGACAATGGCAATTTTTTTAATAAACTAAAATAATATAAAGAAAGATCTAAAACAGGAGTCGACAAACATTCTCAGTAAAGGGCTTTGCAGGGCACATGGTCTCTCTCTCAACTACTCAATTCTGCCATTAAAGGATGAGCAAATGGGCACAGCTATGTTCCAGTAAAATCTTATGTATAAGCATAGGCCAGATTTCACCCAGGGAGCTATAGTTTACTGACCACTGATCTAAAATATCCCCCAATCCAGCTACTCTAAAGTTGAGGAAAGGTCTAAAGTAATGAAGTAAGTTGTCAAACAGGTCTAAAATCAACCTCGGATCTTCTGAGGTTGAGTCTCCGGACCCTCAGTGCCACTGTCACAATGCTCCCCTGCAAACCTTGCTTGCACAGCTGGATGTTAACGCAGAACACCTGAGTGGGCTGTCACCTCGGAATCTTTATTCCTCCAGAACCACACAAGGAACGTCATCTGCTACCCAGCTTCTAACAAGAGGACTTGCAGTTGGGGTGTGGTAGGAAAAATAATGGGCTTGGAATTGAAAGTTCTGAATTTGCACCATGTCGGTCTCCTTCACCAGCCATGCGTACTCGGGCAAGTCAGGATGATCATGGCTCTCATTTTCCTTCTTCTCAGAGTCATATCTAACTCAATAGAAATCTTGTCAAGATCAAAGGAGAAAATTTGCCTAAGTATACTTTATTAATTACAAAGAGCTAAACAAATGTGAGCTAGGTCAACATATCAATAAAATATATAGATAAATGAATGGCCACCTCAGATAAGCTCTGATCAATGGATTATGTGATAGGTTGTGATAAGCAAACACACAAATCCCAAGTGTGCATTCACCAGTTGATTTTACTCTACCTCAGGGCTTCCAGATTATATCCCAGAGTCTTGACAAGCACACTTGTAAATATATTATAAAAAAGTAATAAATTGTATTTATATTCAATTACTGGGTGTCAGGATGGAATCCTAATTTTTAAAACATATCTACTAAAATTATAGTAGGCTGAAGAATAAGCAGCCTTTTTATACTTGAAAAAATGCCTGTCACTGTGCCTCTCAATTTGGGACACAATACCAACTAGTTCTAGATTCACAAATGACTCACTGAAGCAGAGTATGTAGGAAATTTCCCAGGGTTGGGCTGATAAAAATCCCCTAATGCTTCTAGCTCCTCATCAAATCACAATCATTTGCTTTTATAAAGTCAAGTTCAAACCATGGCCTGACTCTCTTTCTTGATAAGTGTCCTATGAGGACATTGTGAAGTAGTAAAAGAAAGAAAAACATTGCTACACAATGATTTTTGGTTGTCTATTTTTTTTTAGTTGTGCTGATCACAGTAAATTGCCCTAGGAAACATTCCTAGAGTCTATTCATGTGTTTGCTTTAATCCAACAGTCTTTTTAGAGCTATTCCATTTATATCAACTTTTTCAGTTCTATAACCCCCCAAAATACATACAATTTATTATAATTAAAAATCTATCTTTTTTATTATTTGAAGAAACATTCTTACTGCACGTGGCTTCCAAAAGGGTCTATGAGCCCCATCTTTTGGCCTAAACATTAGGGGTCATTGCAATTCTGAAAGCCAATCAACTACCAGCCTGACCCAATCAAGATCTAGCTATAGGCATCCTCTGTATCTAAAAGTTTAAGGATGGGGAAATTCTGGTAGGGAAAAAGGAGGGAATGGAAGGCAAAAGCAGCAAAGGTGTGGAAGATATTCTGTATTCACTCAAGACTATCAAGACTTATAAGACAGAACACAAATTCATGAAACTGTGTGTAACAACACATAGTAGTCTAGCACATGAAACTAGGAGCAAAGAGCCCCGGTCTAATCCCAAACATACTGCGCATGTTCTGGATCCCTTTGTCCAAGTCACTTCACTCTGAGGTTCCACTTACTCACTTGTACTTCTAGAGGGTTTGGACTGCTGCACACCCAGTCTTCTACCTTTACTGTTTTATGGATTCAGGGTTCCAGGCATTTTAATAGAGATTTAATAGAATGGAGTACAGGGAGTGTAATGAAAAGAATCTCCTCTGCATATCCCAGTGTGATAAAAGCAAGTGTTTAGGCTTGCTGACCTGCAGTCTCTCTAACTCAGACCTTTGGCTGTGATGACTCCACAATGAACATATGAATTCTCAGACTGGATTTATGGAGAACAGTCTTTCCTATGGCTCTGCTCGTTCCAGAGAAGACACAACCACTTCTCAGTGCCTAGAACTATATCTCCACTTCTCCCATCTCTGATAAAATGCTCTCGATAAAAGGTTGTGCCTACTTTGACTGACTGTGCAGTGGGGTGGCATACAAAGTATACTGGTAAGATATAAAAATCATGAACTTGGATAAGCAGTCCATGAATGACATTATAATATATTTGGAATCAGAATTTTATATCTTATAGGTATAGGTATAGGCTTTCCAGACCAAAATATCTATTTTTATCAATGAAGAAAGCAACAGACAATATATACTTATGCTATTTATTACATAATCGAAGCACTTAGGACCTGGAATAGAATCATCATCAAACAACCTTTAATGCAGTGGGGCAGTGGCTCTCAACTCTGATAGAACAATAAAATCATGTTTTAAATGACCAGGGTCCCTCCCTTGACAATTAAACCAGGACCTTTGACTATGAGAGTTGTATCCCAGGAGTGTTATTTACAAACACCAAAATGTAAACGGTACACATGGAGTTTCGCTACCCCACTGTCCTGGCATTATTCTAAAAACAGATGCAAGAAAAACATTTGCAAACATCTTACTTTTTTTCCTACACAAGTCTTCCTTCCTTCATTAGCGCAAATTCCAGTAAGGGAATAAATTTTAGTTCATCTTTCAAGCTTTTACTGAATTATAAGGAGCACAGGAGGACACCGCCACTAGCAATCACCATTTTTGTAAGGATAAGACTGCCTGAGAAAAGCCGTCCTGGAAGCTGCTCCAGGTGGCCTCCGAGACCTCTGAAAATTTTCTCATTTCTCACTAATGCGTGTCTTCCCAACATTTGCCTCTGACCACCCCAGAAGAATGATCTGAGTGAAATATAATTAAATATGTGAGTTCCTAGGAGTCCTTTCTGTAAGACAGGTAGGATGTAAAATTAAGACATCATGATAGTTACTGTGGTTGTCACTACTACTGTTACTTCACTGTGGTACTACAATATCCTTGTCACTCTGTTAACGATCTTCTTGGGACCAAAAGTGACAAGTGTAAAAAATGATTTTTTTAAATGTCATACTTCCTTTATCTTATTTTTAAAAAAGGTCTATGAGGACCTCAGAGAAGCCCAAAAATACAGTACTCCTGTAAGCCAAGTCCCTATAACCTAAGATATTTCAATTTCTCTACTCCTTTAATTACCATGCCTTCCCACTCAAATACAATGCAAAGCCTCAGCTGATTTGAATAGTGTTATAAAACACTGAGGGGGCTCTCTTTCGAGCATGCCATTGTGTCGGCCTTTCTTAAATCCAGCCTTTCTGAACATCAGAACTAGTTCTATTTTGCTTCCAGAAGACAAGCTCCATTTCACATCTGTGTCTGGCAGAGTCCTGTAGTATGTGCACAGAGTGAATGTCGCTGTGTGCCATCGAAGGATCCTGTATACAGAGCCCCAAGTCCTTCTTCCTTCTACGTCTGATGAGAGAAACTGAGCTGAGTTCTACAGTCCTTCTACTTCAAAAATTGCTGAGATTCTATAATCAGTTCCAAAAACCTTGATAGATTTTTTTTTAAAAGTTCAACTTTGTGACTCTAAAATTCAATTTGAAGAACAAATCAGATATCACTGGCTGAAGTAGCAAAAACATCTTTGAATACTTTAATAGTGTTCATGAAAGCATGGAGGTTTCCCCCTGTCAAATATTAATACATGTGATAAGAGTTACAAAAGTGAAGGCATTGCCACTCTGGTCCAAAATATATAGTCATACAATGAAATAGAATAGAAAGCACAAAACCAATTTATGTTCATAAAAGAATCAGTGAGAAAATGATGAAGATAGGAACTACTATTGCGATTGAAATGATTATCCATTTCTAATTGTTACTCGTTATATATAGAAAATGTTTACATTCTTTACATTAAATTAGTGACTGCCCATGTTATTTAATTCACTATTGTTTTCTAATAGTTTTTCAATTGATCAACTTTTGGTTTCCAGTTCAACAAAATTGTATCTTACACATGTTATAGTTATTTCCTTATATTTAAATACACTTACTAGCCCTAACCGGTTTGGCGCAGTGGATAGAGCAGTGATGGCGAACCTTTTGAGCTCTGTGTGTCAGCATTTTGAAAAACCCTAACTTAACTCTGATGCCGTGTCACATATATAAATTTTTTGATATTTGCAACCATAGTAAAACAAAGACTTATAATTTTGATATTTATTTTATATATTTAAATGCCATTTAACAAAGAAAAATCAACCAAAAAAATGAGTTTGCGTGTCACCTCTGACAGGCGTGCCATAGGTTCCCCATCACTGGGATAGAGCGTCAGCCTGCGGACCGAAGGGTCCCAGGTTGATTCCTGTCAAGGGCATGTACCTTGGTTGTGGGCACATCCCCAGTAGGGGGTGTGCAGGAGGCAGCTGATCGATGTTTCTCTCTCATCAATATTTCTAACTCTATTCCTCTCCCTTTCTCTCTGCAAAAAATCAATAAAATATAAATAAATAAATACACTTACCAGTAATATTAGTATTGGTTTTAGTATTTTTCATGGATTAGAACTTCCAGAATTATGATGGATAATGGGGGTGATGGGGAGCATCCTTCCCATTTTTCTACTAGACATTAGCTGTTTGTTTTAAACATATATTTTTTAGGTAATGGATATATGCATATGTTCTCTGGTTAATCTCTTCCCACCCCCCCTCTGAGTTTCATCAGTCTGTTCTATGTTTCCATGCCTCTGGTTCTATTTTATTCATCAGGTTTTCTTGTTCATTAGATTCCTTGCTCATTTATTTATTTTTAATATATTTTTATTTATTTCAGAGAGGAGAGGAGAGGAGAGGGAGAGGTAGCAACATCAATGATGAGAAAGAATCATTGATCGGCTGCCACTGGGAATTGAGCCCGAAACCCAGATGTGTGCCCTGACTGGGAATAGAACCATGACCTCCTGGTTCATAGGTTGACACTCAACCACTGAGCCACACTGGCCAGGCTATTTTGATTTTTAGATTCAATTGTTGATAGCTATGTATTTATTGCCATTTTAGTGTTCATATTTTTTCTCCTTTTCTCCTCTTCCTCTTCCTCCTTCTTCTTCCTTCTCAACCTCCTGCTCCTCTTCTTCTTCTTAAAGAATACCATTCAACATTGCATGTAATACTGGTTTGGTGGTGATGAACTCCTTTAGCTTCTTTGTCTTGTCTGTGAAGCTCTTTATATGACCTTCAATTCTAAATGATAGCTTTGCTGGGTAGAGTAATCTTGATGGTAGGTCATAAACAACAGGGTGGTGAAGGCCTGGGGCAGGGCAGGGGGGCAGGTTGGGAGGGAGAGGGACATCTGTAATATTGTCAACAATAAAGATTTAAATATTAAAAATAAAATAATAAAAAATAAACATATTTTTATTGTGTAAAAGAGGCACCTTGTCTCTAGTTTACTGAAAGTATGTTTTGATTCATGAATATATGTTGCATTTATAAATGCATTTTCAGTATCTATCAGATAGCTTTCATAATTTTTTCCTTATGCTCATAGATCATATTCTTAAATTTCTAAATTAAACTGTATTGGGTATAGTTTTTATTTGAAATAAAAGAAAAATAGCAAGTGTTGACAAGGACTGAAATTAGAGCCCCTGTGTTTCACCGGTAGGAATGCCAACTGGTGCAGCCACTCTGAAAACCAGTGTGGTGTTTCCTCAAAAAATTAAACACAGAATACCATATGATTCAACAGTCACACTTCTGTGTATATAGCCAAAATAATTGAAAGCAGGAATTCAAACACATATGTATTCTAATGTTCATAACAGCACTACTCATAATAGCTAAAAGGTAGAAAACTTCCAAATGTCCATCAATGGATGAATAGATAAGCAAAATGTGATATATCCATACAATGGAATATTATTCAGCCTTAAAAATGAACAAAATTCTGACACATGCTACAATATGAATGAGCTCTGAAGACATTATGTTGTGTAATAATCTAGACACAAAAGGACAAATATTGTACAATTTCGCTTATATGAGGTACCTAGAATAGTCAAATTCATAGAGACAGAAAATAGAACGTGGTTTCCAAGGGCTGGAGGGGAGGGAAAATGGGTGTTATTGCATAATGGGTACAGAGTTTCAGCTGGGGAAGATCAAAAAAGCTCTGGAAATGAATGGTAGTGATGGTTGTTCAACAATTTGAATATACTAATGCCACCAACTTTTACACCTGAAAATGGTTAAAATGATAAAACTTATGTATATTTTATCACAAGAAAAAATATTCTAAATTGCTTGAGGTGAGGGATCATGTCTTATTTCTCTATACATAAAATGTTGTCTACTCATCAGGGCCTCTGGCATCAAATGGAGTAGGTTTTGAAACTCAGTTCTTTTTCAAACTGTCTATTTGACTAGTAATTAGTAACTTCTCAAAGCCTCTGTTGCCATATCTACAAAATGACAGTTTTAATAGTATCTACCATGTGAGGTGACATGAAGAATAAATGAGCAATGCCTAAAAAAATTTAGTTATGGTGCTAACGAATAAGTATTATACACCTGTTTGCTATTCTTATTTTAGCACTAAGCACAAATCCAGACACAGTTCTCATCTCTGATACCACCTGCATGAAAGGGTATGACTTTCACCTTAATTTTCTGTCTATAAAATGGGAACTATGTAGCCTACATTGCAAAGTCGCCATGATGATTTAAGGGGATTGTGAAAAAGTTCTTGTTAACTATCCTCTATAATAAAAGCCTAATATGCTAAGTGTATGGTCTACCGGTCAGCCATTCAACCAATCAAAGCGTAATATGCTAATGATATGCTAAGGCTGCTCAATCGCTCACTATGACATGCACTGACCACCAGGGGGCAGACACTCCAACCAGTAGGTTAGCTTGCTGCTGGGGTCCAGCCTATTGGGACTGAGCGAGCCAGGCCGGACATGCCCTGGAGCCCTCCCGAGGTCCCTCCCTGGCCAATCTCCCGCATCTCTCCCCAGCTCCGATCATGCACCAGTGGGGTCCCTCGGCCTGGCCTGTGCCCTCCCGCAATCCAGGACCCCTCAGAAGACATTGGAGAGCCAGTTTTGGCCCATCCCACAGGGGTAGCACCGCTCAGCCAGAAGCCGGTCTCACGGCTGGTCTGCAGCAGTCGGACATCCCTCGAGGGCTCCTGGACTGTGAGAGGGCGCAGGCCGGGCTCAGGGATCCCCCCAAGTGCATGAATTTCGTGCACCAGGCCTCTAGTAAGACTATATAAAAATAAGATACCTAGCCACATAAAGATAAAATACAAAAAAAGTAAAATACAAAATAGTAGAAAGTAAATTAAGAAATGGGTTTTAAGGATACTTACATTTGCCACAAAAGAACATTTTTCAATGTTGATTTTAAATGTAAAAACACATTTCAAAAGAAAAATATACAGAAACTTCCAAATCTGGAATTACAATATTCAGGCTTCTCAGACATACATGAAAAAACTGATCACACACACACACACACACACACACACACACACAAATAAACACATATTTCATAGTGGCATTTCATACTCATGAAAAAGAAGGAAAATAATTATTATTCAGAAATGATTGCTTAAACCACACCTCATGAGCAAGGAAAAGCTACCTTCCACATAGGCCCTGGTCTCATGGCCTACTCAGCTTCGATGGGAATTCCTTGAAAGAGCCAAAGCCCCCACAGTTGAGTAAAACCAGATGCTCAGTAATCAACTGAGGGCATCTGGCTTGAAAGAAAATACTTTGGAGGTTTTCCTGCACCCGGAGTGCTGGCAAGGAGAGCCAGTCCTGCATGCACCTTCTTGTCCTGGGCAGCAGAGGGCACTCCAACTCCACGATAGACAGAGGCTCGAGGCCCTTAGCTTGCTTTCCCTTACTGGCCTCCCTGACTGAAAGACAGACATGAACTCCAGACCAGAACCCCTCCATTCCCACAACTGAATTCCACTGAAAACATATTCCCATTCCTGAGAATTATCAGCACATTCCAAAGAGTAAAAGGCGCTCTGATGAAGGGAACTTGTGTGGGCCACCACACAGCAGGCTGCCTCAGGTCTCATCAACTCCTTTCACACCTCTTTTATTCCCAGGAGAGCTGAAAATGTCTGTGGCAGAAATTGTGAAGGGGCAACGCCTCCCGCAGTCCATAACCCCAAAGCAAGTTTCGCTTAGGAATATTAAGTTACAGGCAAATAACATGCTAGCGACAGCCCGGCCGAGCATTCCCACCGTTCCCAATAGAAGTTACACAGGTGAAGAATGGGAGAGTTCATGGCCCACTGTCAGGACAAGTTTAGACAGTGACCCTCCTGGCCTTGACCAAAGTGAGGTCATCTTTCTCCCAGTGTGCACGTGTGTAGACATTTCTGAGGCTAACTCTCATAGTGCAAAGAAACTTTGTTCCCTTCCAAAGTGGTGCACTGAAAGAATTGTAAAACAATCTAAAGATAGAATAAAGAGGAAAGTTTTCATAAGGTTGCTGCTCTTTCCCCCTGGCACCATTATTTAGTTGGCTAGTCAAATACCCCTAATTTAATATAAGTCTACAAAAACCCCAGATAAAATGCTTTTTATCAGATTCTCTTCATCCCATTCATAACTGCACGAGTCCAGATATTCTCTATGAGGCCATGTGGTGAGACCTTTCTTTCCCCTCTGTTTCCTGTTCTCCCTGGTCCATCCCATTCTCCTTATCCTATTTTTTTCATTCAGTCTCCTTCAGTCAACAGGATATACATTCTTTCCAGATCAGCCAAGCATCACAAACACATCCAGATTTCAATCTACATTAGCTAATAAGGTCACCTTGCCTCCATGGCGTTGGCAAAACAAATTTCAGAAAATGGGGCCTATGTGGAATATGTAATAGATTGTGAGGCATTGTTGCCTTATTTATGCGTCTTGATAGCAAGTGGTACATCCTCTAATAGGCCTTAAAATGGTCAAGACTCAGGTTCAAATCCTGGCTCTGGTACTTTCTCCCTGTGTTGCCTAGAGTATTGCACTTAACTTCTCACAGTTTCCACAGTCTCAGCTATAAAAATGAAAATAGGAACAATGTAGGGTTGTTGAAAGGATTTTTGTTATATTCGTATTTCAACAATAATGCTGGATGCTCAGTAAACACGACATTCTCCTTTTGATCAAAATGAATTAAAAGTTATGCAAACTTTCTAAAACTTGGATTTGACAAATGTTACCTGCATGCAAAGTGCTCGCATGTTACTGACCTAGGAGAAGTTCAAATTCTTCATTTTACTCTCTCTGTTTCAGGATACACAATGTACATAAGCAAGCTTCATGGGGGTGGAGGGGAGGTAGAAATAGATTTAAGCTACAAAATATTGTCCTTTTTCCTGAAACCTCCAGAAGAGGCTTCGATCCAGGAAATGTTCTGGTGTCTCTGAAAATGAACAAACGGGCCAAAGGAAGAATGACAAAAGCAGCCCAAGATGTGTGCAGAGGGCTTTGGTGCAATCCTTTCAGCGTTTCTAAATCGCTCTGCACATCCAGGTTTCTTTCCAAATAGTATATTGATTACTTGCAGTCAAATTGTGATCTTTTTTCAAACAGCATGTTCCTTTATCATCAAGGAACCAGCAATTTCAGATTCCATAATTGAGAGCTACATAGTTTATAAGAATTGATATTCAGAATAAGACTTTTTAGTTTGACACTGAATAAGTCTGTGTTGAGCCTGGTTGCTTGCTGAGGAAAAAACAGTGCATTTCAAGTGTCCCCTATTTTTGCCAGGGGAAACAGCACCTTATGCATTCTTTCAGGAGAGAAAAATATTTCCATCTATCACACCAGTTTAGAAGACCTAATTCTAGAAATGTCATGTTGATAGTTGCTTCTTTTCTGGGGATGGCTACTCAAGACTAAAGAAACAGTTATAAATCCACCTCCTCATTCCAGGGAAATCATGTGTTCCATAGTATATACAGCACTGTTATTTTGTCTTAAACGTTCTAATTTTGAATTAGGAAAAATGATAACAGAGAGGATGTATTACCTAGTTTTCCATATTAGGTAATGATATGCTTGTAGCCTCCTAAGCAAATTAAAAGCAAATTAGACTCCTTGGCCATATTTTTTTTTTAAATAGAGGTCCACTGATTTTCATTATTTTTATTTCATCTATATTATTTAAAAATGTCATTAATAATGTATTTGTTCTTTTCCTCTCCTAGAAGAAAAACATATTTTAAGCTTTTATTCAAATATAAATCCTGAAGTTACTCTTTACATTTTCATAAAATATTTTGGGATATGTTTTAAAAGCAAAAAATTCTAATTAATTGATCATGGTACAAATATCTCATATGTACCATCCATTTTTTGCAAAGATTCTCAAATTTAGTGATTTTTAATCAAAATAAAAATTCTGATTCACATTTCATTAAATATGAGTTTAAAAGAAAAGACAGAAGTATTTTATGCAAAGTACTGAAATGTGTAAAACATGAGAGATTTTTTTTTTCTTTAGCAGCTCCATGAGTAAAATATAATCAGTCCATATGGAAAGACACTCATTACACCTACTGCACCAGACCTCTAAGAAAGTGCCCTGCTCTCCAGCTAGGAGTGCTTACAGAGAATGGACACTGCTAAGACACAGGAAATTGTCCTGTCTACTGGTTCTACATGCATGTGTTATTCTAAAAAACACTATTTCCATAACTTACTAGAGTGTCATGTAATTATAATTTTAGGTATAGTTCCTTTGTGATGCCTTTGGAGATTACGTCAAAATACCTTCATTCTCTTCTTTGTTTCTATAATAGAGTAGCGTACAGTGTAGCATTTCAAACTTCTTTGTATTTCATATATATTGATTTATACTTTATAAAAGTTATATACTCTTTGTGGACACAGACACACAAAATTTTATATATCTACACAGTTTCTTAAAAAGTGACAGGCATAGGAAAAGACCTCTAAAAATCCTTTTTTTTCATAATAAATCATCTTAGGGAATTTTTTTGAATACAAACAAGACTTTCTGAAATTACAGTGATTTGTAACATTAACATTAAGGAATCAAAAAAAGTTATTTGCAGGCTACAGTCCTTTAACCATAATTCTATTCTCTCCTTTCAGCATCTGCTCCCACATAGTAAGTAAGGAAAGGGAGGTGGGGTCATCTTACTTTCCTATAAAATCAGTAAAACATAATTTTACAAATTCAAAAAATCATATTTTTTTAGTATAATTGTTAATTTTCAATGGTAGCTCTGAAGAAGTTTGTAAAACTATCTAGGTGATAATCTTGAAACCAAATTAACTAAAATGTGTGCATTAAAAAGCAGAGAGAAATAAAATTTGAAGTTAGTATAATTCCTTTGTGAAGTTGCAGGCTCCAATATATTATTTCAAGTGATAACTATCTTCAGAATAGTTTCATTAAATTGGGGGATGGGCACATAAAATGTATTTAAATTCTGGTCTTTTTAACCTTGACATGTTTGTTTTATTATTTTAGAGTAAATATATATATATGGTATTAGTGAAAGTGAAGTTTTCTTTTTTGGTAATTTAAGAATTCTGTAAAGTGTCTCAAAGAATTGTAAGATCCTATAGATATATGAAAATAAAGATGTTTTTATTTAAACTAAGTAAATAGTTCATAGTTCATCTTTACCTTTCAAATTCAATAACTAAAATATTTGTCCAATTTGCTTCACTTAAAGAGATGGCCACATTAGCATAATGAATTACAGAATAACATTTTTAAAATGTGATTTTAAAATTATAACTTTTTCGCACAGCCGGCAAGAATCAGTGGTTGAGTGTCAACCTATGAACCATGGTCAAGGTTCGATTCCCGGTCAAGATACATCCCCAATGGCAGCCAATCAATGACTGTCTCAATTCATTGATGTTTCAATGATTCTCTCGCATCATTGATGCTTCTATCTCTCTACCCTTCTCTCTTTTTCTCTGAAATCAATGAAAATATATATTTTTTAAAAACCTAAAAAAGTAAAATGAAATTATAACTGTGTTTGCAGAATACTCTATGAGAATTAAGAAATTCTATATTAGGATCCAAGTGGCAAGTACCGTGCACCAAAACAAAACAAACAAAAAAAAAATCAATCTGTATGAAATTGTTTGAAGAAAAAAAGGAGGGGGTTAAACAAATATAGATAGTGGAACAGTTTTAACTCCCACATATACCTTATCCACACACTCACACCCCCAACACATAATCACTATCAACTTTTTTAGTTTACTACTACCTATACTCATGTTAAAATTCACTTTTAAAACACAGACCGTTTTGCAGTAGGTGCAATGTTTCCAGAAATAACACATGACTAGTGGCTCTTTTGTCACTCTAGAGAGAGTCAACAGATTTTGTATCTGCAATATGATGAGCCTGTGGAGGCAAGACCATAATGAAAGCAAAATTTACATTATTACTGGCATGTGATCGCTTGCTCGTTCTGACTGGAATAAACAGTGAATTCCACTCTGTACCTTCAAAGATTCTTCAATCCATCTTATAATATTTTGCCTTCAGAAAAACAAGAATGTGATCAGCAAGCTGGGACACGAAACACGGTTTCTGAATGGAGAGTTCCTGTCCTACCTCCATGGGATCAAAGCAAGGAGAAAGAAAGGCTCTAAGATAAACACAGTGAGTGCGGTGTGGCCACCACAGATGATGAAACTGGTCTCTACTGCCATCTGGCAATTAAACTGTATTCAGGAGAAATTATACATTGTTTTTAGAAATAATATATTGCCCGGCAGGTGTGGCTCAGCGATTGAGCATCAACCCATGAACCAGGAGGTGAGGGTTTGATTCTCAGTTAGGGTACATGCCTGGGTTGCGGGCTGGATCCTCAGTAGGGGGCGTGCAGGAAGCAGCTGATCGATGATTCTCTCTCATCACTGATATTTCTATCTCTCTTTCTCTCTCCCTTCCTCTCTGAAATCAATAAAAATATGTTTTTTAATAATATTAATAATTATCCTGTTCATTAAAAGTCCTGAAGCTGAACTGAAAGCTCTTTGCTGGGTCCCCCCATGGAGGATGAGTGCAGGAGAAGAATTATTGATAGCCAGATGCAGAGACAACAGCTTCAGATCCTATGCCTAAGGTCATGAGGTGAAACAAGAAAAATAAATACAGTTCTCATCTACCAATGATGGATTTGCAAGAATTTGAAACAAAACTTTCCTTCCAGCTACTGCTTTCATGTCAGAGAAATAAAATACATGTATAAAATTTAAAGCTTTGTGTGTCTAACCCTTTCTAACCCCTTTTATATTCAGTTATTAATAATAACTATGATAATAACACTTATGCCCAAGGCTGGATGGGGTTAATTAGTTAATATTTATAAAGACTTCTGAAAGTGAAATGTACTATTTAAATATACTATTTAAGTATATTCTTTTATTTATTCATTTCTCACTTTTCTCTCATTTCTCTCTTTTATTATAGATCAATTTATTTTTCCTCCTGTCTGGCTAATTTTTTCACTGGTTGTAGTTTCTACTCTTTTTTTCTGTTCTTGCCCTTGATTCCACATTGATTCTTATCACTCTTACACTTCAACCTTGTCATAAGCTCTTCTCCCCTCCAGTGTTTTATGCACTTCTTTCTCATTTCCTCTTCCTAGTTTTTCTTTATCTACTCTCCACTCTCATCTTTTATCTGTATATTTATCTTTTTAACTTTCCTCAGTTTTTAAAAACATCAGTAAAACATTAGAACTGACATAGTTTTTAATTAAATGTTATCCCTATGTATGGGCTATTGAGACCAAATAGATAAATCCAATTTGTTGTCCCCAATCCTTTCCTACTAGATATTTCCTACTAGATAGCAAACTCTATGAAATCATAGACTATGACCATCTGGAAAATCTCAATAAAATATTGTTTTTAATGAATCCGTCCACTCCATTATACCCTGACAACCTTTGAGCTTCCAGTGTTGTAATGATACTATGAGTTTTCAAAAGGCTTACTCTAGAGCATAAGTACTGTGTCAGGTTTTAGTTGGTCTCACATATATACCTCCCATTGTATGTGAGACCTCTAAAGGCTTACTGGCCAACAATAAATGACTGAAATTTCTCAATTTATCATTCCCTTTCTGAAGGCAAAAGTATGGAAATAGTACACCTGTCCCCTTATTAAGTTGCAGTTATAAGGATCAAACAATTTTAAATTCTATATTTTAATGATACAGTTCAAGAGATTCTACTGTTTAAGAAATTTACTCATATTTTAGAAATAGGATGGCTAATTTGAAGACCTGTTCAGTTTATAAGTTCATGACTCAACTAGTTGCTTCCTAATTATACTCACTCATTAGAGTCCTTATGTCTAGTTGGTACACATTATCATCTGAATAATCTAACTAAATCACTTAAACACTACTGTATTCTTACTCCAATGCCTTTGGGGCTTTCCAATTGCTTATAAAGTTCAAAGTTTACCAGTTTAGACCCACAAAATTATTCTTCATCTTATATTTTCAAGTCAAATCAAATATTTAGTAAACATATACCATGCATTATATTATGTGCAGTTGGGCTACATTTTCCGTGTGTATCTGCCTCATGAGATCATAGGAAGTACAAGCCATTATATCAAAAACCAAAACACCTAGCTCAAACATGTCAAACTCGTAACCTACAGGCCAAATGCCTTGTTTATTTGGCCCATGTTAGCCTTTGAGTTTGACATGCTTAACCTAGCTGTACTTGGCATGGGCCCTCTGTTCTGTTATACATTTATCTAAACCAGTGGTTCTCAACCTTCTGGCCCTTTAAATACAGTTCCTCATGTTGTGACCCAACCATAAAATTATTTTCGTTGCTACTTCATAACTGTAATGTTATGAATCATAATGTAAATATCTGATATGCAGGATGGTCTTAGGCGACCCCTGTGAAAGGGTCGCTCAACCGCCAAAGGGGTCACGACCCACAGATTGAGAACCACTGATAAACGCTCGTTTTCTACCAACTAATTATTAACTAGTCCCACAACATCCTCTGTACTTTCTAGGCTCTCTGTAATTTCATTTGTCCAATATAACCCCGCCACTCCCCTCTGCCTGCCATTACATAAATTTTTAAAAATCTAAAAAAAGCTTTATCAAAAATTTTGAAGTTATTATCCCTCATCCTATGATAATTATTGCTGTATGCTTATTTTGATGATTAGTCAAGAACAGACTCAATAAAAATTAATTAATTAATTAATTAGTTAGTTAATAAAACAGTCTCATTACTTGACTGAACAGATATGCTCTAAATTCGTACTATGTCCAGAAAATTGTGCTACAATTTGTAAGAGCTGTGAAAATGTATGGAACAATTGCTACCATTAAAGATATTTATCTTCTCATGGACTTAAATAAGGAAGAGATGATAAGTGACAATGAAGACCACCAACTAAACAGTAAAAATGAAGGAAACATTTTCAGCAGGTTAGTGACTAGGTAATAAGTAAGCAGTGTTAGAACTGAATATGTTTCTGATGGGTAGGAAGGGTGGAAGGTTGTTTTAAGCAAATGTTTTAATTACTATTGTTGTGCAACCAATTATCCCAGAATTTAACAGCTTAACACAACAAGCATTTCATTTATTATATTAGTTTCTGTGGATTAGGAATCTGGATGCAGTTTAGTTCAATTTTCCAGACTCAAGGTATCTCATGAGATTGCAATGAAGCAGTTAGCTAGAACTACAGTATGATCTGAAGGCTCTCACTTTCAAGATCATTCACATGGTTGTTGGCTATCTTCAGTCCTTTATTTTATAGGTATTTCCACAGGATGCCTTATGACAAAGCATCTGGCTTCCTCAGGGTGAGAGATTCCAGAGAAATAGACAAGACAGAGAGCAAGTACACCCAACGCAGAAAGCTACTCTTTATAACCTAGCCCCAGAATTAACATCATAGTACTTCTGCAAAATTCTAGTCATTATAATCAAGACACTGTAATCCAGACCACACTCAAGGTGAGGGGATTACACAGGGTGAGAATACCAGGAGGTAGGGATCACTGGGCCATTTTAGAGACTTCCTTCCACAGCAGTGGAATAATACAGTGAAAGGGTAGTGGGCAAAATACTTCATGAGCATGTAGGAAATAGGAAGTAGTCCAGGTGGCTACACATGTCACAAAAATGTAGAGAGCTCTAGCTCTGATATTGCTGAAAAGTCTGATTTTATGAAGCTATTGAAATAACAAAAACATTATGATCAGAGTAATTTTTAGAAAAATTCAACTCATAATAAGAAGCATGAATTTGAGGTAGAAACCTCTGAATAAAGGAAAACCAGTTAAGAGACCTAGATAATAGCCCACATATTAAATCTATTTAAAACAAGAATTACCTCCAACTGTAAAATTTTATTATAGAACATTTTATGCATAATATACAACTTGCCTATTGAGATTAAATTTTAAGACAATGATAGGCTATGCCTTTATATCCCCATTGTGTCTAACACAGGGCATTTAGTTAGAGCTGCATAAATATTGGTTCAAAAAAAGAGAGGGGAAAGGATCATGAAAAAGTAGTATTCCAGAAAAGAGAAGTGTTTCAAGAAAAAATGTGGTTGATTTTCTCAAATTAATACAAAGCACTTCAGGTGAAACTGAAAATAGATGCTTAGATATAAAAGTGGGAGATCTTTCCAAAAGCAGTAGCAGTGGGGAGGTAATGTAGAACCCAAGCACAGTAAACCAATGCAGAGAATAGTAATGGAGGAAGCCAGAGGAGACACTGTTTTCAGGAAGTTTGGTTGTGCCAGAGAAAAGAAAGTATGATAGTAGCTAGGGGAAACTATGGTTTCAACTTGAGCATGTTTTTTAGTTGAAAGGAAGTAGTTAGTGGAAAGGGGAAAAATGTAAAGACTTGTAAAGGAAGAAAGATTTTATGGTGCTAAGTCTTAGAACAGACAAAAAGGAATGAGGTTTAAAAAACGGCACAGATGGTGGCATTAATCCTGGAAAGACACAAGAACAACTCTTGCTCCAAAACACGAGGAAAATGTGTGTGATATATGAGAAATCATTTTAAATTTATACAGCCCCATAACAAGATCAAATGATTAAAATGATTATAAGGACCATTACATAGTCTGGTTATGGGTCACAAATGCTGATAATCTAAGGGTATAGCAAAGGGGTATATGAAAAGTAAAATATATTGAATCCTAAATAGTCTCTTTTGTCTAATATTCTTGTTTCCTTTCATATACTTTTGCCTAATGGGACCTCATGGAAAATCTATTCTAATAAAATAACAAAGTAGTATAGAGTTTTATGTTAATGTTAGGTCAAGTGACTTAAAAAGAATGTTCTTTTTTCCCTAGATCATCAAGAATTCTATTTAATGAATATCTAAGTTTCTGTAATATGATATGCATCAAGTTAGAAAATGTAGGAGAGACAAATACAAGAAAAAAAGAATTATCTTTGAGGAACTCACAGTAGAGAAAGGAGGGTGAAAAGTACACAACTTTCTCTGAAAGTAGATGGCATAGGATTATTAGTAACAAATCTATGGGGATTCCAAGAAGGAGGTAAAGGTGGTCTCCAGATATGGTCATCAGGAAGTCTTAAGAAAGAGGTTACAATTTATATGGGATTGGCAGCTGTATATGACTTTTAAGAGGGAAAATGAAGAGAAAGAATACTCTAGTGTGAGGCAATAACATGGAAAAAGACATGGGAGTGGGAGGTTATAGACAATGTTCAGAGAAAATTAACTATTGCAATTATGCTTAAGGATGGGACATGAGAGAAAGAATCATAGATAAGCCTGGAACATCTAGGACTATAATAAATGGTACTTTAATCAATGAGTCAACATGCAGATGCATGCCTTAAGAAGCTCAACATAGTGGTAATATGCTTTGGAATCAGTAGAAAAAGATATGTAAAATTTAGTTAGGAGCATCTTGCAGTATTCTAGACAAGTAATGGGAACAAAAATAGAAACAATGCCTGAACTGAAAGCATAGGTAGGATCTATGAGACACTAGAAGATAAAAGTCAAAAGGATAAAGCAAATGACGGGACCGAACAGTGAGAGGGAAAGCCAGAAATGGCTCCAAAGGTTTTCAGTTCTGTTGCTATGTTGCCACGAATTCCTCGAGTTTGGAAAAATGGACAGTCTCCAAGAATAGCAATTTAAAGGCAGCACAGAGCAGTTTGAAAGTCCATGCATACTTCAGAAAATGCATTTTCTGAACCCAGAAGTTAGATAATGGTCTAAGTGGGAGGAATAAACTACAGGGTTTTAAAAACCCACAAAGGGTAAAATCACCAGAACTATTTGGAAGGTGAGCTCTATCAAAAGATCATGAGAAGCAAGAGAGGGGCAAAAATATCACTAGTGGTTATCATACTACAGATACCACAACTAGCAGAATGCCAGTCCTGGGAAATAAAACTATTTCATATTAAGTACTGATGGTCAATGTGTGGTCAGATTCTATATAGGAAAAAAGGACACTTTGCCAGAACATTTTGTGGCATATATTCCTCAACAAATTATTACTCTAGCCATTAACTCTTCAGGACCAAGTGCCTTTATGAGAAGTGCTAAATATCTTTCCCTTATTCCTAATCAGGGAGGTCTGAGAACAGCTTAAAGCCACAAAGAAACTTGAAATTATAATAAGTGCCAGTCAGCCAGTCAGTGTGAGAGATATTATTATCTCCCTGGTAAAGGATGCAGTACATAGATAGATGCTCTGCCCTATTATTCTGCACTTTGACGTACAAAGACTCATCCCAAATGAAACCCTAAGTTATTTCTTTTTTAAGTATATATTCTTCTTTTCCTTAAAGCAGCAAATCCACTACCTAGGCTTTTACTGATATTGGAGACATATGTCTCTTAATCCAATGGTACATGAATAATAGAGGTAAATGGCTTTAAAGTGCCTCAAAAGCAAAATATGGAAATTTCCACCCCACTCTCCCAAGAGAATAAGATGTACAGTCATTATGTTTGTGAATTCAGAGAATGCTAACCCATTATTCAGAGATAGCATGTATATAATTGTTTGTCTCTTTCTCTCTTTCAAGTATTTTTTTAAGATGTGAAACCTCAGACATACTCAAGGACAGCTTGCCAGGCTGGTCAAGAACGCTACTATATCTACATATTCACTAAGTCATAAATCTTCTATACTTTGGCTATGCATATATGACACATGACCCATGTCATTGCATACTTGGAGACAAAATAGGTCTAGGAAAGCACAGCACGTCCTTCACAAGTAATATTTCACACATACCTCTTTTATCTACCAACACATCAAGGTAACTGAGGTATAGTCTGGGAATTTAATTCTAATTGATTTAAGTAGACTAATTTGGCTCAAATAAGCAAGAAAATTTCGTTATGTATTTGTTGGTATACTAGTACATGTTTCCAGATGTGGGTTATGTTTTCTAAGAGCAAATAACAATTCTCTGAAATCTTCAGGTTATTTGGTCCAATCTGTCAGACATCAATTAGTTCTACAGCAATCTCTCCTGGCTGTCCTGTGGAAAGCCAGCAAACGTGAAAAATCAGCCAGGATGACAAAGGAAACACTTGCCTCCTTTCTGACCAGAAATATCTGCAATTAAAAGAAGGTTCAATATTCAGGTTTCTCTTTCTCATAGGAAAACAACTACATTATGATCATTCACCCCACTACCAGTAAAATTGAGAGGAAATATTATTTGTTACTTTTTTTTTTTACTAATACTTACAGAACAAATAGGTATGGCTCCTTTGGATTTGTTTGAATAACCAGAGCCATACCTTCTACTCTGCAAAAAAATTCAGTGAAAAGGGACTTCCTAACTATGGGTGCCATTCATATTTTCTAAAAATGTGATCATAAAAAAATATAAAAACTAATTCAGTGTTATTACTTCTAATATTTCCACATTTCATTGAATTATAATGTCCACTCAAAAAGTAGCTCTTATTTCTCATGTTTCATATATTTTTAGTATTTTTTTTTTCAATTGTTTGGTGCATGTTGAGCTAGTCAAGGTTCTTGGTTGCAAATAACAGAACTCAGCCTTGGCTAACGTAAACAGAAAATTAATTTATCAGATATAGGGTTGGGGCTCATGAAGTTTATGGGAAAACTGGAAAATTATCTAGGAAAGTATGTAGAACTCATAGGAGGTGGATGGGTAGGCTGCAGAGAATACCATCACATCACACCACACCACTAGGGTAGTCTGGACTTGACAACATTCCATTCCAATATCATTGGTGGACCCCCAATTGGCCCAACATCTCTATATCATCACCCAGAATCAAAATACCAGGCTGGAGCATCCCATTAATGGCACTTCAGACATGTGTCCACACCTTCACTCACTGAGAATGGGGAGACACTGGACCATATAGTATCTTTAGTGTGAAGTATGATTCTACCTACCAAAACTCGCACGAAGGAATAATTCAACCAATTTAGGTTGGAGCTTCACATGTTAGGCAAGCAAAAACATGGCAATAGCCATGATGCATGCTACAAGGAGAATTACACTCTACATGTCATGTGACTATAGCTTTAAATAGTAAATATATTGATTTTTTTTTTTTTTACATTTGGAGAATGAGAATTGATGTCAGGTAAAATTATCCCCATTTTACAGATGGTTAAATAATTTCAGAGGCTAACTCATTTGCATGAGATTATGAAGCAAGTAAGTTGAACATCTTTGATGTGGACTCAGGTTTTTAAACTCAGATTTCATCTCTTTCTACTATATCATACTGTTTTGTCTAAGAGCAGATAATGTTTTTCCAGATAATATTACATTTCTTAAAATGTGTATAGCCATAGTGCAGTGAAGGCCTGGGGAGGTCACAGGAGAAGTGAGGAGGGGGTCAATTTGGGGAAAAGAGGGGGACATCTGTGATACTTTCAATAATAAAGATAAATTAAAAATAAATAAATAAAATATATAGCCAGATATTCAGCCTATAACAAGTAATTATGTACTTAGTCTTCATATTAACAACTTAATCCAATCACAACTTAATGCTTATGAGCCAGTAAGAATTACAACAGTTAAAGATAATTTGTGGGGAGTCCCAAAGTCTTTGACAAATACATTTTAGAAGACCTCAGGAACATCATTTTAAAAAACCTCAATTATCTGACTCAGGGACCCAGGATAATTAAATCAAAGAGATAGAACATGGGTGGAAGGAATTACTAAATTGAAAGGAAAAAGGAAAGACTTATGGGTCCATGACTTATTGGGAATGTACAGTAAAAGGAAATGAGTTTTTTAAATTAGCTGAGTATTAACAGGATCTTAGTGTAAATTATTTATATAACTAATCACATAATCTAAGCTTACTAATTTTTGCTTTCCTTTTTCTCTACACAAAAAAAAACTCTAGCACATTGAAGCACGAACTGTGCAGTTTTACAAATATCAACAGATCAAGTTTTCATCTACCTATTGCTAATAGGGAAATGGTTATGACTGTCTGTAACATATAAGAGAAAGTTAAAGAATGGACCCCACATTCAAACCAAAAAAAAATATAGAACTGGTGACTGAACTAGCTTGACCAATTTTTTCTATAAGTAAAATTAATTTCAGCAATTAAAAATCATATAAACAAAGATCAAATTATGAATTCTAAGGAGAGATCTTTCATCTTCTATTTATTTTTATGAAAACTGGAAAACATCGGATTTGAGTTTGACAAATACAGTAAGTATTCTCCCATCCTTCCACCCACCTCACCGGACAAATGTTGGAAGTGTGTATGTACTAAAGACAAGGGCACATGAGGGTGAATAATGGCATATAAGATGCCTTTTGAATCACAGTTGGATTTTCATTAAGTTTGTGGTCATGTTTCTTAGAGTCACCCAGACTCCTCAATGACCTGATTGACACATTAGACATACTGTCAAACTATGATCTGGCACCCAAGCTATTTCCTAGATCCTGTCTGAAGTTTACCACCTGAAGCCCCCACTTATTTTTTTAAATATATTTTTATTGATTTCAGAGAGGAAGGGAGAGGGAGAGAGAGAAACATCAATGATGAGAGAGAATCACTGATCGGCTGCCTCCTGCACGCCCCCTACTGAGGACTGAGCCTGCAACACGGGCATATGCCCTGACAGGGAATCGAACTGTGACATCCTGGTTCAGAGGTGGACGCTCAACCCCTGAGTCACGCCGGCCGGGGCATCCCCACTTCCTAATGCCTTGCTAAAATGATTCTTTTGTAAGAAAGACTGATGCAGCTCCATAGGAGAAGCACCTCAGCAAGGAATGACTTCACTTTGCCTCTTACATTTTAACCACTGGCTCTGAGGAACTGGCATTTAAATGAAAACTAAATGGAAAATTAAAAACTCATTAATTCACAATACATTCTTGCTGAGTATGAAGCAGGTTGGAAAAAAAACAACCTCTACCTATGAGGAAAAATAAATATCTGCAGAAATTAATATTGCAAACAGGAAGCCAGGGGATATATTTATTTTAGACAATTTATATTCAAGCCTTCTAAAGAATAGGTAGGCTAATTACAAATATTTTTAAACCTATTCATTAAAATCCTTTTAAAATTTTTAAATGGTATGCATATCCTAATTAATGTTATCCAATATTCTCAAGAATACTAAAACAGCGTCTCTTTTAAAATATTATATAATGATGACTCTTTCCCCAAGTTAATCAGAATTATGTTTTTATAATTTTTTAAAAGAAACAGGCAAAATAATATTTTATAGTTGCTCAAATATTAAATTTCACATACTTGGAAACATTTATTGTATCCTTTGATAAAAATGCATATATAGAAATATATACACACAACATATACGCAGGTGAATACATATACTTAAGTACACATATACATATGCAATATGTACATATATGCATACCTGTGCTGCGTATTTCATTCACTGGATGAACTGAAAAAATGTCAGGGTCAGAATCACTTGAGGAACTAAATGCAAATATGAAAGGATATTTTACTGGCAAAAACAAGCAGACAAAAACCTCATCTAAAATAAATATAATTTGTAGCCAACAAAATTTTATAAAAAATTTAGCAGGCATCTGTAAAATATGTGCTGGAAAGGTAAGTCCACTCGATTTTTCAGAAATATACAGAGTAGAACCAAATGTACAATATGGAAACAAAGTCCTGGGAACCAGAACTCGATCTGAGGAGGAGGAAAGGATCACAAATCCCAGAGACCCTTTTTACATATATTTTGATGTTTTCCTTTTGTGTACAGTATTGATGAGTGTGTCATGTGCTCATTGAGAAACCAGCCCTTGGTAATTGTCAGGGATCTTCATTCTGAGTGCAGACTCCACTGGAAATTAATTGCTTCGGTGCAATCTGAACCACATCATAAATGTCATGTAGAAGTTGCAGGGAGTGAGGAGGCAGTGACAGCTCAATCCGCACTGTTTCATTTAAAGGTGGGTAAAACACACTGCGACAGAAGTGCTCTTCATCAATAATTTAGTCCGCAGTGTAAAGCCAAGCCGTGCCAAAGATGCCAGGGGAGCCGCTGCCTCCCTGGTTTTAATGACACCAGCAGGGAGGGGTTGAGGGGCCAGCTCAAATCAACATTCACAGCACATCTGGGCATGTCGGCAGATGAAGATATCAAGGACTGAGCTGACAGGACAAAGGGTTGAAAAAAGAAGTGTAACCTAGAAAACCTTTACTTTGAATTCTTTGTATAAATTCAAGGGAGATGACAGTTCCTAAGGTCATCTTATATAATAAAACTTCAACGATCTACATAGGGAAATTTAACCCTTTCCATTATGCCATCAAAGAAGATAAAAGTTTAGTTTCTAGCATTCACTTTACAACTCTAACACAGTCTTATTTATTTTTCTCTAAAAGACATCTGCATTGAAACAAATGTTGACAGACATTGCTTGATTTCATCACATGAACCCTAATTATAGCTCCTCAAAAGCCCCACTACAGTTGGGGTTTCAGTCCAAGCTCCTTATAACCTGGGGGAGGTTAATATTTTGGCCATTTCACAATGTTTGCCAGAAACTCAAAATTTAGTTCGGGAGCTCACATCTATGATAATAAAAGCATAATATGCTAATTAGACTGGACAGCCGAACGACCTGCCAGATGAAGCCGGGCTGCGAGGGCCGAGACAAGCCGCCGCGGCTGCCAGGGCTGGGCCCCTTGCACAGAATTCATGCATCGGGCCTCTAGTTGTAATATAAAAGAAATAATGTAAAACTAGAGGTCTGTTGCACGAAGAGATTCGTGCAATAGGCCTTCCCTTCTCCTGGCTGCCAGCACCGGTTTTCCTCCGGCACCCGGGACCCAGGCCTTTGCTCCGGCCAGAGCCGCCTTCCGTCTTCACTGCTCCGGCCGGAGCCACCTTCAGTCTTTAGTCTTCACTGCTCTGGCCAGCTGCTTTGGCCGGAGCCGCCTTCCATCTTCCGTCTTCGCTGTTCCGGCTCGCCTTCAGTCTTCGCTCCACTACTTGGAGCCTACATATGCAAATTAACTGCCATCTTTGTTGGGTTGATTTGCATACTCCCCTGATTGGCTGGTTGGTGTAGCAAAGGTATGGTCAATTTGCATGTTTATCTATTATTATGTACGATAGCAAAGCCATCCCTTTATTGTACCTACTTAAAAATATAAAAAAAGGAGGTATGTGTGTTTTTACCACCTGAAGGGTACTGTTTCTTGAATTCTAGTGTAAAGGTTTGGAGAGGGTTTGAAAAACAAGGGTTCTACGAATTATATGACTGCAATTTTGTCCTGATTCTCTGAGGAAGCCATGTACCCTGGTTGCAGTATTCTTGGAACCCCAGAGGCCAAATTCAATTATCTCATCCTATGTTTTGTATATTTAGAGGACATCACAACCTCACTAGGGGCTGACTGGATTCTCACACTAAGGAGATTCTGTCCTCATTGAAGGAAATTTACTAAGTTTCCATTTCTCCC
The DNA here is from genome assembly GCF_000147115.1 of Myotis lucifugus. Taxonomy (NCBI): domain Eukaryota; kingdom Metazoa; phylum Chordata; class Mammalia; order Chiroptera; family Vespertilionidae; genus Myotis; species Myotis lucifugus. The sequence continues at coordinate 5,703,964 of NW_005871054.1, read as the reverse complement.
CTAATGGTTTTCACTCCCAAAATTGAAGTTAGAAACATTATTAAGCTAATCAGTTAAGAGTATAAATTATTTCACTACCTATATTTTTATTGAATGTTTTGGGATGACATTGGTTAACAAAATTATATAAGTCTCAGGTGTACAATTCAAAATACATCAGTGGTAAATTGTAGGTTCACAACCCAAATTCGTCTCCTTCCGTCACCATTTATCTCCTCTTTACCCTACTCTTCCTGACCTCACCCCCCTTTCCCTCTGGTAATCATCATACTGTTGTTTGTGTCTATGAGTTTGTTTGGGGTTTTTTGCTTAATCCCTTTACTTTTTCACCAAGCACCCCAACCTCCTCCCCTCTAACAACTGCCAGTCTGTTTCCTGTATCTTTGAGTCTATTTCTATTTTGTTTGTTTATTTTGCTCATTAGATTACACATATAAGTGAAATCACATGGTATTTATCTTTCTCTGACTGGCTTATTTCACTTAGCATAATACTTTTCAGGTCCATCCATGCTGTTGCAAAAGGCAAGATTTCCTTTTTTATGGCTGAATAGTATTCCACTGTGTAAATGTATCACAGCTTTTTTATCCATTCATTTACTAATGGGCACTTGAGCTGCTTCCAAATCTTGGCTATTGTAAATAATGCTGCAATAAACATAGGAGTGCATAAATTCTTTCAGATCAGTATTTCGGATTTCTTTGAATAGATTCCCAGAAGTGAAACCAAAATAAAGGATGAAAGACAATCAGTATGTGTAATTTACAAAGAAAAAACATGAAATTAGCGTAAAATAGATTTAAAATTTTGATAATATTTAACGCTTTAGGTGATTAATATGCAGATGATTCTTATCTAACATCTAGAATGTGTGAGGAAGCAATAGCCACACTCATTTCAAAATGTGAGTTCATGGAGAGGTATACAATAAAAAGCTAATAAATCTTAATCTCCAAGAATTCCTAGGCATGACCAACCCATCTTAAAGCTAGGGAAGGACAGAGATATGTAATACAATTTAAGACATGCTTTGAAATACCTTTTATGAATGGGTACATCCCTTGATAGCTATGAAATTTAAGAAGCATGACACATGATTAAACCATTAATGCAGATCACTTTCATAGTATATTTCCCTCTTTTAAATGTCTGGTATCTATAAAAGGTTATAGATTTCACCAATAATGTGCTAATCTATAATAATAAAAGCATAATATGCTAATTAGACCAGACATCCTTCTGGATGTCCTTCCTTCCGGACAAAGCCGCAGTGTGTGTGTGTGTGTGGGGGGTGTGGCAAAGGCGGCAGAGGCCCCTTGACTGCGGTGGTGGCAGCGGGCAGGGGCTGGGGCCAAGGCCCTTGCACGAATTTCGTGCATCAGGCCTCTAGTCTCTTCTATAATCTCAAAAGGAAGATTGCCAACAATCCAAAAGGTGAACAGGTAAGTAATCTTATAAGATTTAGGTTGACAGACTGATAATGAATACCCAGCCTAGCCAAAACCCTGAGATGAGTTTTCCTAGTGAAGGAAAATACCATGTGACCTGTAACAAAAGAAAAGTGACTTTGATATCAAATCTACATGTAAAGTATTTAGAAAGAGTCTGTAAAGTATTTAGATCATAATTGTCAAATAGAAACTTTGTAACTTTGTGTGAGCACATGTCAAGTTTCCCACTTTATAACTGATAGACACAACTAAACAATAAAAGTCATATTTTTTCCTAAAAAATTTATCCCACCATTTTTCACTTTCTTAGTTGTAGTACTATAGTTAAGGTTAAAAGGATTGCTTAATTCCATTTAAAAATAAACACATTTTTATTTACCAAGAAAATGCATAAGTGAGGATGCTATTGTATAGAAAGTATTAAGTTGAACCATATGCTATAGCTGATAGCCAAACTGTTTTTCCCCTACAAAAATGCAATTACATATGGCTCAACCTAATAATTTTTCACTTTTTAACAACTGATTTAAATAAGAACTCTGATGAGCTTTTAAAAATTTATTAAAATCATCCATTCAACAATACCTTAACACATTTTGAAGCCCTACTATGTGTCAAAGACTCTCTTTGATCCTAGATTTTTTTTTAAAAAAGCAACTAGTAATAAGAATGCTTGTTTCTTTGAGACAGATTAAGAGGAGTTAAAAAATGTGTGATATAATGCTTAGATAGTTGAAATTAAATTATCTCAATCTATAGAAAATTTGGGTAACAATATTTTTAGTTTCCACGAAAACATTAGCATGAAGCCAACTCTTAGAAAACTGCCACAAGTTGATGGAAGCAAGAAAGACCTGGGGAGAAGGTATGTCATGTAGTCTATATGAACCAAACATGGAAGGGCAGGAGTCACAAACGTCAAATTAGTGTCCACTCAACAAAGAGAAGATGCTCACTCTCTCTGCATAGCCACACGCACGAATCCCTTGAACTCCAGATGGAAACGAATGTTATAATTATCACTGGCCTGAAAGATAATCATGCTGGAGTGTCAGATCCAAAGGGTGGCTGCTTTTAAAAAGCCCATTAAACAATATTATTCCATTTAAATAGCAGCATTATCAGAAGGGCTTTGATAATGGAGCTGCCAATTGTGCTCTCTTTATTTGTAACTTTGAGGAGTTAAGGAACATGAGCTGCTTAAAGCACCTTTTAAGAAAGGTCCTCATTTGTTTCTGACTTTAAGTATTCCCTTTTCACTGCAGAGCTGAAGGAAACCTGTAGCTCTAATTAGAATGAACTTGGATTATGCAGAAGGCCTGTCCTACAATCATACATGTGCTGAGATTAAAACTCAGAGACGCTGGCAGCCCACAGTACAAGGCCTAAGTGGCAGGTAATAGGATTTCCATTAGAAACTTGAGAAAAAAAGCAGAATGAGTGCAGCCTTTTTCCAGGGAGCAGGTTTCTGTTAGAGAATTCACCACAGAAAAGCCACAGTCGTTCTAACATAACTAGTTGTTTTAACAAACCTTGGGATCTGTATATGTATATATGTATATTCCATATAAATGTTTACCCAAACATATGATGGCACATTACCAATGGTAGCAGATATTTTTAGATTAAATGAAATCTTTTATTTAGAGCATGATGAGACATATTCTTCCCAAATACCAGGAAAGGCACTTGTTTTTCTTTGTTTTGGATTTTATAACTAGGGTGACTTGCTCTTCTCTGTACCTTTTCCTGTCAACTACCTGGACATAGTCATTAAACTTCAGTCTCCTCTGAGCCTTCTGTGTTGGTATTTAAGTGTATAAGTATGAAAGAATGGCAGACTTATTTCTTCTGTTGATCTCTTAGTACAAAATTCACAACTTTCATATCACTAAAATCTAAAAAGGTACTTTAAAAACTAACCAAAGGGCTTATATGCAAGCATATAGGCCTACCCAATGGACACAGACAAGAGGGGGGTGAGGGCATGAGTGGGGGTGGTTGGGGGGGGGTAACGTGGGGATAAGGACACATATGTAATAACTTAATAAAAAAATTAAAAAATAAATAAAAACTTTACTTTGTATATTTATCATGTAATGCTTATATGAAACTAGAGCAGCAGTTCTCAACCTGTGGGTCGCAACCCCTTTGGGGGTCGAATGACCCTTTCTCAGGGGTCGCCTAAGACCATCGGAAAACACATATATAATTACATATTGTTTTTGTGATTAATCACTATGCTTTAATTATGTTCAACTTGTAACAATGAAAATACATCCTGCATATCAGATATTTACATTATGATTCATAACAGTAGCAAAATTACAGTTATGAAGTAGCAACGAAAATAATTTTATGGTTGGGGGTCACCACAACATGAGGAACTGTATTAAAGGGTCGCGGCATTAGGAAGGTTGAGAACCACTGAACTAGAGGCTCTGCATGAAATTTGTGCACAGATAGGGTCCCTAGTGGCTGCCAGCTGCCGGCTGGGGCCTCCCTTCACAACCGCCTTGGCCTAGTGCCTCCCGCTCACCTGCTCCACTATCCCGCCGCAGTCCTGCTCTCATCAGGGCCCATCGGACCAGCAGCGCCTCCACTGCTCCTGCTGCCAGCACCGCATCACCAACGCCCGCCATGTTCTGCACTGCCCCTGGTGGTCAGCGCACATCTAACTTCCGGTCGGCAGAACTCCCACCCGTAAGGACAATTTGCATATTAGCCTTTTATTATATAGGATTACAAACTAATTCTAAATTTATATTTCTCACACAATAAAGTAAAGGGCCGTTAAACCTAGGGAAACTATCATATAGCATAGGTACATATTAATTACTAGCCTCTAATTATCACTGTTGGTGAACTATGTGAGTGGCAGGACACTAGGAAGAGAGACTCCTACTTTAATAGGAGTAACTAATAGAAATAATAGGAGTAGTAGGAATAACTAATTTAAGCCAATAATTCTATGATTCAATACAAATGTCTAAAAGGGATTAATAAAGATTTGTTAAAGAAATCTTTTCCAATGTGTAAACTGTTTTAGCCAGTTATTTGAATACTATAAAATAATAATCATCTAGGCAATTAAGGGATGAAGCAAACAGTTTCATTGCAATAAGTGAATTTTTTCTTCATTTAAACCCAACCATCATGTGGAATCACAACACCCACCTAAGAGAAGACTTGCCCGCTAGGCCTGTTAGTGATGAGAGGTAATGCTACTCTGATCCTTCTAACCAGGCATCTGCCCCACATGCCATAAAGTTAAATATCTCCCACAAAAGGGAACTGTTCACCTGGGTGTCTATTTCTCTGCCATCTTCCCATAGTATGAAAAGGCAATAAATATTCGTGGTCATAGGAAGTGAGGTGGGGAAGAGAGAGAACTCATAGGCATGGCCAAAGTGTGGTGATAATGGGAGTCGGGGGTGGAGGTGGAAGAGGGCATAGGAGATAAGTGGTGATGGAAAAAATAAAATATTTAAATTAATTTCTAAAAATAATAAAATAAATAAAGGGTAAACATCTAAAGTATCAGCTACCTTGAGCAGTTTGAGAGATCTTGCAAAAAAGGTCAGAGGAGTGCATTATGTGGGTAAGGGGTGGAGACTCCTTGAAAGGAGCCAAGGAAGTAACAATCCAAATAGGCTTTTTAAAAATTCACTTGGGCTTGCACATATGTTTCTTGAAAGAGTTTGAAGCCCAATATATAAAAAGCTGACTATTTATATATTTGATTCCTTAAAAGCAATTAGGAATACAAAGCAGATGGTCCAGCATTGTAGATTTCCCTTTTCATATTGCTTAAACACTAGAGATCAATAAGTCTAATATAAACAGATGATTTCCATAGCAGGGTTTATAATTAGCTGGCACTGAATGTGTCCAAACTCTAAAATAATTAGCAGAAGCATGTGGCACACCATTAAAACCTTGTGGCTTGTCTGCATTTACATTTATAATTATTAAAGTTAATTATGATGCTTGTGGTGTGGTTCCAAGCTCCTTTACAACTTAGATTAAATATATTTTTAATCCTATAACTTCCATTCTAACCTTCCTCTTGAAAACAGTGAAATCAGACCAAATTTGGAATAAATGTTTAGATGCCATTTTTCACTCCAAAAAATAAATTCTGACTTTATAATGAAATATAGGCTCTTCTTAAAGAGCCGGCAGCCCTTCTCAACTAATAACAGTATTTCGATCTTGAATTTTAATTCATTCAAAACAATAGGAATAGGAAGAATAATAATGCTCACAAGTCTTTAGAGTGAAACCTGTTATTCTGAGAGCTAAATGAATGTCAAGTTGGTGCCAATGTAGTCTTCTCGGTGAATTATATAGTAATAGAGTTTTAATATACAAAATGTTCTTGATTCAAGGTCTAAAGATACTCTCCATTATTTTAGAACACAAGTAACATTTCACAAAGTGGGAGCAAGCAGCCCATCTTTATTTTTCAAGTTTATATCTCCTAAAAACAGTATTTAATAAATCCCTCCCCTCTTTTAGGAACCTTGGATACAACAAAAAGTGTAACACAGACATTGCCATTTCAGTCAAAGCAATGCCAGTCTCCGTCTCACCACCAGTCATGCTAACTTCAAGAACAGAGTTCTTTAAAATCTGCATCAACAAATGTGATGATATTTGTAGATCTTCCATTTTAGGTGTCATCTATTATTGCAACAACTGGCCACTGTCCTTAATATAAATCTCATTAAATCTGAAGATTTCCAACCTCTAGTCAAGAATATTTGCAAGTGTTTGTGTCTGTACCCTAAGCAATGCACCAGCTCAAATTTAAAGGTGTGGTCATTAACATATTTACAAGTCAATAAATCAGAAAATAAATATTAAATACCTTATTTTCCATATCTGCTCACAGATACCTCTGCTACTATATTCAAGTTATCTGTACTCAATAAATGTAACATGTACACTTTCTTTATAAAAGAACCCATTGCCCTATGTAGTTTAAAGTGATTTGTTTTCTTCCAGTTCTTTCTTGTTGCTAGAATTTTACACGAATTCCATACACAGCATAAAAAAAAAATCCTGTTTTCTGCTATTTCACTTTTCAGATAATTTCTACTGGATTTTTACATGGGTTTAAATGTACTACTCTTATCCACCTACACGTTGTAAAACATAGTTCTATTACATATCTAACTACCAGCCTCATTTTTCCCCACAGCAGAGAGATTTTTAAACAGTAATGGCCACATTTTTCATCATGAATAAAAATCCTTTGTTTCATCACTTCTCCTGATGCATCATTTAGAAGTAAAAAATTAAAATATACTTTATTTAAACTATTAATATTATAATGAAAGAAATTCATGTTAATTTCATTGCTGATGAAATATGTAGATATAAAGACACTATAATTTTAATATAGTAGATAAAGAGAGAATGATGTAATATCAGCAATAATTTTAAAATTACATATTATTTTAATAAAACTATTAAATTATTATGTCCAATGAAATTTTATGGTCATTACTGGCTAAGAGAAAAATAGAAGAAGAGGAAGAAGAATATAAAGAAGATATAATGAGATCAATAAAGGTGAGAAGAGCCTCAAAACTGGGAAGGAAAGAGACAAGACACAGGAAAAGGAATACCTAGAAGATGTCAAGGAGACAATTAAGACTGTGGAATATACATGTTGAAAATATCTGTCTACTAGAAAAGGTCATGAGTACTTCCCTGCCCATTCTCCTATCTCCAATATCCACCTTCAGTCCTCCAAGATCCAATGTGAAATAAGTTTCTCCCAAAATAAATTTTATTCATACAATGCCCCAGGTATTACTACAAAAGAAGTAATGAAAGTACTTCTATGTTAATTATCATGTGCTATGTTACAGTTACATGTGTTTTTAATATGTGTGTTAGACATATATGTGATCTGTGCTCACAGACCATATATGAGAAAAACTTAATTCACATACAATCTTTCTTTACTAAGATAACCCAGAGAGATAAACAAAAGCAAATTTTTTAATTTGTTCTTTTAAGATAATAGAAACTACTTATATGAAACTTTATATGTTGCATTTTCTATAATAATCCAATGTCTTCATTCACACAATTTAATTATAAAAATATTAACTATGCCATTCAGTTTTTACTAATCAGTTTTACTAATATGTTGCACTTTCTGGCTGCCTAACATGTTCAGAGAAGCTTGTTAGATGCTGGGGTCACTAAGATTAACCTCAAGTGACTCATAGCCCAACTGGGAACATGGGAGATGTGATGAGCCACAGCACAAGGCAAGACCTGCTCTGTGATAAATGCAGGGTGCAAACCATGCCCGATAAACATTCAGAAAGTAAAAGGGGCACCTAGGTAGCCCTCACTAAAATAATGAATATTGAAATATGTTTTCATAGGACAGAACTTCACAAAGCTCAGAGTCTAGGATATTGGAACAGAATATTCCAGATAGAAAAAAATTTGGCATAGGTTAAGGCATAGAATATACTCAGAAAATAAATAAGCCAGTTTGAAGAAATAGGTAGATGTCACCTTGTATAAGGTTCCTAAGGAGTTTGTATTTCAACCATCAGGTGATTAAAAAACTTTGAAAAAAAAATTTTGTGCAGATACTGTTTGGCTTCTTTTCCCTCACTATGTACATTATCTTTAAAAAAACGTCAGCACAATTTTCAAATCCATTTTGCCCATGTCAACATCTCTTTGGTCTATAGAGAGTAAAACTGAGGTCACATCCTTCCTGCAGCCCGTGTTTTCATTCCTCAAATCTCCAGTAAAAAAAGAAAATACATATTCCAGTCTTAGAAAACCCTCATTCTTCTCCCAGACTATTTAAGTCGACTTCGTGTCCATCACACACTTTCTGGCCCACACTTAGGTTTCCTCTGGCTCAGGCCAGACCAAGAGATGTCTGGAATGTGACAAGGTAGTATGAGCCTGCCAGCTCTATTCTGTTAGCAAATTTATTTTCTTCTCTTAGACGGATGATAAAAATGTCACGGTGTGATGCTTTAGCATGCCCAGGAGCTCCCACCTACAGCTGTGGGGCTTGAGTGGGACCCGCAGCCAAGAATGCCATAAGGAGCACAGACAGCGCCTCCACCATCACTGCTTCTCCTGCATTGCTCATTCTCCTGCTAAATGATGCAATGGGACCCCCTCAGGGATTCTGAGTCTGATCATGTTTTTCTTGCTATTTTTTTACTTCCATCTTCCCTTCACTAAAGCAGCCCAAACTGCTGAATTTTTCATGAAACAGATAATATCATTGTACACAAGATAATGGCATTCAAATACATCCATCTGCTTGTTAGTTCTGACTACATTGATTGTAATTCTACTGAAAGAATATTTGCCCCAAAAATGATATTTTCCTGCTTTTTGTGGTATTAAAAAGGTACATTTTCATAAGGGAACTATAGAGGAACCCATATACATAAGCTAAGAGGGGAAAATGAACTGAGAAATTAAGCAGCAGTCCCTGGGGCTCATCCAAGAACAACAGTTTACTTTTTCCCAAAGATGGATTTGAAATCCAGATGAGTTTTATGACTCGATGATTTTGTTCTTCCATCAGCCTGAAGTGCAGAGGGTGAAAAACTGCTTTTCCTTGCTATGATAGACAGGGCCCAGGTGGTACCTCCAAACGTTGGAAAGTAGATTCCTGTGTTCATATCTGGGATGGCAGTGACTGGAGGAAGCAGGAGAACAAGATTTCTTCCTCCAGAATCTCCCAGTCTCCATGGGTGTTGCAGAGAAAGGAAAGATGAAGAGAAGATCAAATAGAAGAGAGAGAAAAGAAAAAGGCAAGGGAAGTGTGTCCTTCCTATCTGTTCTCTCGTGGCCTAGAATTTGGTTTCTGATCCTAGAATGAATGGATAATCAACAATCTGATTCAGACCAGAAGAGTTCACTAAATTTCTTCACATTTCATCTCAAAGGCAGGGTTTCTTTCTGTCTATACCATGAACTGTTAAAATTTCTAAACCCTATCAACTTCTGTCCTCTCATTCATACATGATGCACTTATTTATTTACTTTCTATTCTAATTGCCATTCTCATCTTCAGGAGACACATAGAAAATTAATTATGTGTGTTGGTATAAATGTAACCATTATGCCATAGATGTTGTTTCCTCTGCACTTGTCTTTGTCCTATTCAACCACAGTCATATCATATTAACTGGTTTGGATTCTTATTTGAATAATTGCTAAGACATTTTCTAACTGGCATGAGGTTTTTAATTGAATGTTCAATTAATTTAATTACCCCTAGCGTCCCTAAATTCTAGACAATTACCCCTAGCATCCTTAAATTCTAGACAAAGTTGTTTTTTTATCCAGTGTATAAATGAAACAGCAAGTTTATTTCAGCCCATATTGTCCTCAATCTCCTAAACCAAAAGGAATGACACCCTGCACTTAACCTAAACATTTTCAACCAAAAAGCCCTACGATCCTTTAATACTCACAAGATTTGTACATAGAAACGTCCTTTAGACTTCCCAGAAATGTTTTAAAGATTCATTCATAAAACCAACCACCAAGAAGAGATAATTTTAGTGAAATATAAGAAATGTTGCTACAACACACACACACACACACACACACACACACACACACACACACACACACTGGTCTTTTGAATGATATACATATTGGGCAAGGATGGATAAGTATGGTGGTGAATATTGTGAGTACATTTTTTTGCAGTGTTATTTTCACAGATCAAAAGATAAATCCAGCTTCCTGGGTACCTGGGATGATTTCTTCTATGTGCCCTATAACATATCTAAAACCATGTGTGAGCCCAACACGACAATTAAAAAGAAAGCAAAAATGTGCAGTTTTCTTTTATTACTTTTGGTAGGTATTTCAGGTCATTGCTGAATCAGAAACTGCTGTGATCATTAATTCCCTTTCTTCCTTTTCTTAAAATTCCCTTTCTTCTTAAAACATTTTTATAATCTGTGAAACAGAGAAGTATACAAATTGTGCCAATGCTTAATGTTCTTGAAAATGATAGATGGTTTTGTTTATTCTTCTGTATTTTCAAAAAAGTTAAAATTCTATTTAGAAAGTACTTATTGGTCTAAGGCAGTGGTTCTCAACCTTCTGGCCCTTTAAATACAGTTCCTCATGTTGTGACCCAACCATAAAATTATTTTCATTGCTACTTCATAACTGTAATTTTGCTACTGTTATGAATCATAATGTAAATATCTGATATGCAGGATGGTCTTAGTTCGACCGCCAAAGGGGTCGCAACCCACAGGTTGAGAACCGCTGGTCTAAGGTGTCTCTTCTTTTTTTTTTTTTTTTTTTTTAACCAAATGTAATGAAAACCATATGGTACTTGGGTATGCAGCCCCCATGTGTAATTCATAGTTCACATTACATTAATGGGCATACTGAAGACCAACCAAGAGGAGTAAAGTCCCATGATACTGTTTCCAACTTTCCCGTTAAATGAGTCTGTCTCCTGGTATTGGATTTAGTTCAAATAATTACCACCTTTCCAATGCTTTCGCCAGTCTTTGCATAGTAAGTTATACTGACTTCTAAAAACTAATACACTGTCACTATCCCTAAACTAGAGAACAGAGGCATTGCAATAACGAGAAAATCTTACTTGTTTTATACATCAATGAGAAGGAAAGTAATAGCAATCATTGCATGGATACACCTAATTCAAACATTCTTCCAGAGATTAAATCACTAAAAACTAAATAACCAGGGAGGAGAGTGGGTAGGATAACTGTCCATCTTGGCCCCATCACATGGGATAAAAGAAACGACTGTATCTTCTGTATTTTTCTAATAAATTCTATAGTACATTGTAGGGAATCAATAAATATTAACAACAACAACAAACAGTCCCATTATAAGCCAATGGCTCCCCTTTGTACACTATAGTGTACAAAGCATTCTCTGGTATTTTCACTTTCACCCATAAAATGAAAATTGTACATTTTAGTCTGGAGTAGGGATATAAATTTTAGGTCTCTAATACAGATCTATTACCTCCCACAACTGTTCTTACAATTCCTTCCTACCCAGGCAGGGTAACCAAATCACTGTATCCTCTAATAGCACCTCTTAGGACAAATATCAAGGTCAGTCTACTTTCTGTCTCTGTGTAAATCTGCCTCAATTACAGTGACTTTCTCTAATAATGCATAACTACTTTTACATAAGTGCAAATAACGCTGAATCTAGGTGCCTTTAGAACACAGGAGACAACTGTTTATATGTCCTGGAAGTTCATAATAAAACAAAAAAGATAACAATTACTTAGTGTCTACTTCAAACCCAGTTGTGTTAGGGATATGGAGAGGAACAATATATAGCTCTTACTCTCAGGAAGCTTATAATTTAAAATAATAAAGAACAAAGAACAGTATAATATAAATAAAACAGGCATCATAATACAATATATGATTGCATTCCAAAAATGCTATGGAGTTCAGAGGAAGAAGCTGATTTGTTAAAGGAAGGCTGTACTCAGTGATTATAACAAGAAACAATTTTAATTGATAGCAAGATAAAGACAGGATAAAGGAAGAGAATGAGAGAAGGAGAAAGAGGGGGAGAAGGAGCAAATGGGAAGAAGGGAAAGGAAGGAATCTTAGAAATCACACAGATCAACTGCCTTTCTTTTCAGGTGAGCACATCAAGAGGAAAAGCAGTGACCTGATGTGCCCAAGTTCACAGAGAAGTGAGAGAAATGCAGAGATTCAAGTTCAACTACCAACATATGATTTTCCCCTACCAGATAAGATTTCATTTGCTCTAATTTCCAGAGATATACCTCATTCAAGAAAAGCAGACAGTGGGATTCTAAGATCAACAAACTACAGTCTTTGATAGAAGTTGGAATAGTTTTTCTATGAAAGGCCAAGTAGTAAACATTTTAGGTTTTTCAGGTCATGTGGTCTCTGTAACAGCTAATCAATTATGCCTGTTTAGTGTGAAAGCAGTCATAGATAATATGTGTGTAAATAAATATAACTGAGTTCCAATAAAACTTTATTTGCAAAAACAAGAAGCAAATCTGATTTTGTCCATGAGCCATGGTTGGCCAGCCCCTGTTCTGTGAGAATAATGAAATAAAAAATTAGACAGATATTCAAATTATATTAAATCCAATCCCAATCACACACTTAGAAAATACTACATTTGAACCCAGTTCTGTCAAAGTATGGGCTCGTACCCATTCTTTATTTCTCTTGGGATCTAGTGCAAGGTGTTCCTGACTTCTCAAGATTTTCCTGTTCATAATAGCTTTCAGAATTGAAGAGGTAAGTTAATTACTGTTCTGCTAAAAAATAGAGGAAATTTGGGACTCATAATCCAGATTATTCAGTAAGTAACTCCTGGTTAAGCATTAAATTGGTACTCTGGGAATTAAGCTGATAAAATAAAAGTTTGCAGAAGAGTTAAATTCTAAACATAATTTTCATACCTTACTATAATATTTTAAATATTTGCTTGTCTTTCATAACCCTCAATTCAGATTAATTTTACCTATTATTTGGGCCCTGAAGACTCCTGAAACTTTTGATACACATTTCCATGCAAGTCTGAAACCCACCTAGAGAAGCTTTCATTTCCTCAAGTGAATGTACTGCTCTGTCTTCAACTGTCAGGAAGGTTGCTAAAAGCATCATATATTAATGACACTTTGCTGAGTTTCAGAAATAGATTTATATTATATAAAACTTAGAGTGTTTCAAGGAAATGAATGGCAATGTAATACTCACATGTAGATCTTAACTCTGTGAGTCCTAACTCTGAACCTCTCTGTTAAGTCAACAATAGTTCTCTATGTGGACACCACCAGTCCCAGAAAGAGGTGTTGTGGAGCCCAACCAACTCAAGCACTCTGCTATATGATTAGGAGTTCTTACTTTGATATGTAAAGCAAGCTAGAATGAGACTCATTCTGCTTAAATATATCTGTGGCCCAATTTATTATATAAATTTCTGCAGTTAATCACAGACATATCTTCTATCACAGAAAGTAAATTATACAAATATGAGTTTTATAATCTCACAATCCTTTTTTCTGGAGGATTTACAAATATTGTTATAAATTCAGAGAGCCCAGATGAATGAAACAGTCCATTAGACCCAGTTTGTATGGATTCATTATCATTTTCTTGGGCTTATTTTCCTCATTCATTTTAAAGGTTGAACTGGTTGGAATAACTTTAAATAGGGGTTTATCAAGATTACTGTTTAAGTGGTCAAGAATAGAGTTCCAAAGCCAAAACTTGGACACATGAATTCCAAGTAGCTAGAGGATAATTTCTCTACAAGTGTTTAAATAGCCCTGAGAGTTAAAGTCAGAGAAACCAAGGAAACTAGGAGACTGTGCTGGGAGAGGGAACAAACAGGAAGGAACAAAGCAAGAGCACATGTCCCCAACTGCATTTAGGTGGCTACGGGGGTGGATTTGCATTCTGGTTGAGAGAGTTTACAAACAAGTTGGGAAGGACATGTTTGATGGACTATACAAAAAGTCTCTTTTTTTTCCAAATAAATTAAATACTTCTCTAATTCATGACTTTTGGAAAATTAAATGATACACTTTCCCCCCCTCATGTACTTTTGGTATGGATGCAATCTGGCTACAAAAATATTATTATATTTAATAATATTCTTTAACACTAAAATCAATAGCAAAAGAGAATTTTGATGCTGGATATAATATCAAAATGCTCTGAAAAATTAAAAGTCAGGATACTGAAATTACAATATATGCTGGAATTACATAGATTATAATATATTACAGATCCAATATTTGATTGCAGTATAAAACGTATGAATGTGATTTTTTTTTCTGCCAAGACAAAGCTGGGTACCACTGTCCGTGCCCTGCTGTACAGTTAAAAAATAATCCTACCCTTTTCGGGAGGGCAGTGAAATAGAGTGTGCACTCATCTGGAAAATCCTCAGGCCGACACGCAGGAAGCCCTATTGCTATTCAAACGCTTATGATAATCTAATCTAGAGAGATATTTTTCTTAATGAATGAAAATGGCTTCAGATGACTATAAACCTATGTTAAATTAGCACCCTGTTAACTTAATACAAATAGCATCTTAAGCCAGCTGAAATTAAATGATCACTGAGGAGGATTATTTTGAGACTTACCAGTCTTTAACTAAAAAAGAATTTTTATTTCAAGGGAATATAAATATCATTTAACTTGTCTGATGGTCAAACTGCAAGCAATCTGACTTACTTAAAACACTATTTCAAATATAGAAATTAAATTTAAAAAAAAAATTTTTTTCTGAATGGCAAATTGGCATCAAAAGGAAGAAGAAAACCCTTATACTCATGCTCTGCTCAGGTAACCTAAAGCACCCCACATAGCTGGATATAAAACAAAGCCGGGAGGTAAAATGTGGGGAGAGCAGTGAGCTACAGCTGGTGCCATTAAAGAAACAGACAGAAGAGCTATGCAAAGCAGACAGAACTATACAAAACAAAAATACTTTGAAATTGGTTATGTAGAAATAAAACGCCTTTGATTGAAATCAAAAGTATTTAAGTGCTAGCATACATAAGAAAATGGATTTTAGGAAGTGAAGACAGGGGTTCTCAAATTCAGCCTGTATCCCAGTCACCTGGAGGGCTTATCAAAACACAGACTGCTGGGCGCACCCCAAGCTTCTGATTCAGTAGTCCAGGGATGAGGTCCAGGAATTTGCATTTCTAACCAGTTCTCATGTCATGCTGATAGTGCTTTTCTGAGAATTGCCCTTTGAGAACCACTGATGTAGGGTACAAGATGTCATTCTTTAACGAAGACTCAGAAAAAAGAGAGAGATAAACAAAGGGACTTGCTGAAAATGAGACCACGTAAGCCAAAGGTTTCTAAATGGACCTGCTTACACAGAGGCTCATCCTAAAGCACTCAGGGGTAAGTTATTTGTCTCACTGTTCTTACAAACCCAAATTTTACATCTAAACTAAATTTCTCTGGAACCTGTTTTTCTAAACATGTAGAACATTCCTAAAAATTGGAAATTCACTTGTTGTTTTATATCAAGCTAAGGGGTGATACAGGCAACCTGAAAGTATTTACCTTGCTTTATGAACTGGTTAATAAGATATGATTTCTTTAAAAGCTATTTCTAAATCAGGCTTTGGGTTTATTGTGGGTTTTTTGTTGCTGAGGGTTTTGGGGGTTTTTTTGGTCTGTGTTTAGGTTAATACATTGAAGCACATTTTAAATGTACAAAGAGACGTCTTTTTAAAGGAATCATGCAGAAAATTATTTTCTAATGTGAATTATTATTGCACACAAATTTATCTCTCTGATAAGCTGGATTTTCATGCACCAGTTTTGGTGAAAAGCAAACTTGTCAACACATTGCTTTAAAGATTTGAGATTTGGAAAATTGGTTTTGCCTTTTTATTTCTCTCTTGAGGAAATTCTCCTACTTCAAGTTAGCCTCATAAGTAAAATCTTCACATGTGTTACTTTTAATTTCTTTTCATCCTTGAGAAAATGAAGTGTCAAGAGATTCTTCCTTTAGAGTGAAGGACTTGTTTGAAACTCCAATGCTCCAAGCAATGCCCTAAGTAGGTCAAATTTCCAAGCTGTAATTTCAGCAGACAAATTTGCCTGATTTCCCAAGACAATAAAAGTAAAGTCTTAATGCAAGAGAATTTCAACTGTCCAATCTCAACCTTCAAGATCTTTGTGATGTGGTCCAACCTAACTCAACAGCCCATGACATGCTAACATTAGCTTGAGCAGGGATACTCCTTCCAAAATTTCCAACTATACGCAGATACCTCTCCATTTTGAATGCCTTCTACCCCACAACCTATGTTCTATTCTACTATATTCAAGGTCTTCAGAAGACTAACTCTACAAGGTCTTCCCCAAACACTCCACTCCCAATGATCTCTCCATTGTCTACCCTCCTCCTAAATTTACTTTCTATATGGCTCATTATGGCACAAGATCACATCATGTCTTGTAAAGGAATTTAACTATTTCATTGCCTGCTTTTTATGCTTAACTACAGAATCAGCTCTTAGATATTAAGAAGCACATCTTATCTGGCACAGGTCTCAACTGTAGTTACTCACCATGTAATTCTTCATATTCTATGAACAAGTACTCATCTAGTGCCCATTATAATCTAGTGCCCATTGATATATTATAGTCCTTATACTCTGGTCCAGTTAACCTGCAAATGAGCTCCCTGAAGTGGTTCATCTCAGAAATTTTTAGGTTTCCTTGAGATTGTTTCACCCAGAAAAAAAATATTAAAATATACATATATGGCCATTTTTGCTACAGCAGAAGGAAGCACAAAGTACTAACTGTTGATAGCTCTGTTCCTGCGACTGCCTTGCCTTCTCTAGGAGATCAATTTGCATCCATGTTTCTACTGAAAATATTTTGTGCTTCAAGTAATTGAAAGTGTCTCTGATGATATAACAACGGCTTCCAATATTGTAAAATGGGCATTATATCTCTTCATACACAGCCCATGTTAAATGTGATGTTTACTCTGATAAAACATCCCACCATAAAAAAAACCAGTTCCCAGACACAGCATTCCTAGCACAATGGTTAACAGTATGGGTTTTAAAATCAGAGATATGGATTCCAAGAGTTACTGCCCTTTCCTGGTGGTTTGACTTTGGACTAGTTACAATCCATCCTTGGACACCAAACGTGAAAATGGGATCAGAATGAATCCCACACAGGCAGCTTTAAAGACTCAATTTAGATTATGTCCATAAAGAACTTAGCAATATCTGGTACAAAATAAGCACTTAATAAGTAGTGGTTGTAATTCTTATTAATGAGATTTTAGAAACTACAGCTAACGAATACAAACCGTTGAGGCACAGAAAAAAAGAATGTGAGACAATCAGTAAATGCAAGCATTGGCCTGGACACATTTGGCTGTTAATCACAAGCCACTGAGTCGCCCCATCTAAGGAACAACCAGAAATCCTGTTCCTGGTTTTTGAAAGATAAAACAGCCCTATGAGAGAGATGGAGAGGGTGTATTCTCCCACAGATGGGCTGCTCAGCGAATATGGCATCCATGAATGGCTTCAAGTATGTCTCTGATAGGACTTACAGCGACAGCATTCATTTTCTTCTGTTTTTCCTTTTAATTCTTTTCCTCGCCTGATTTGCTCTTTCCCCCTCTATCGCCAACCCTAATCAATGCAGCAGGTCAAGTTGAAAGAATGGACAGCCTCAGAGCCACATACATTTAAACCACTTTAATGCAAATATTGATCGTAGGAGCATAGACACAGGCTGAGCTGCCTTTTTTTTTTTTTTTAATGGACATGCTTTTTTTCTGCTACCCATGATAAAATAGATCATTATAAATCAGAATTCCACCATCTTCTATGCACAGGAATGCAAAAGGAAACCCAAAAGGTGGGCCACATTCCATGCTAAGCTTGTGAGCCCCCAGAGCAGGTGCTTCAGCCGTCTGCTTAACCATATTTTCTTAACCGCGTCCACTTCCCTTCTCACACTTCCGAGATGAACTATTTTGGTGCATGCAGAAGCAGATTATCTGAATGGGTGTGGTACCTTGTGTCACAAGAATAGTTGTGCAATAATGTCCACTATGTAAAATGTTTAATTCTTGTGTACACAAGATTATCGAAGCATTGTATCAGAAAGCCACCGTCCGAGGCATATTTAGCAACAGAGTCCAAGTCTGAGCTTCAATCCAAGAGGAGAGATCAAGAGCAGGAAGGAATTCTAAGGGCCACTTTGAAATATGATACTAAAAAGATCTGATAGTCTATCTATAGGCATTTTTAGGATGGACTGGAGGGGGTGGCACGGGGAAGGAATGAAAGACAGGAAAAGAAAACCTGTTTGTACAAAGGAAGCTTGCTTGGCCTACTGCCAAGAAAGGAGGAGTCACACACTGGGTAGGGTTCGAAAGCAACACAAACCATGCTAAAAACCAAAGGAAAGAGGGGGGAAACACTCAACTTAAAAGCCCCAAACCAATACCAGTTGCTTCAAAGCAATACTAGTTGCTTTCAGATGTTATTTTAACTTCGTTTTTCCATGGTCTGTGGTTGCTGTTGTTGCCTGTGATAACTCTAAAACAAAATAAAAGGCAGCAATATCCCATCATGTTTAGCGAGATGGCTGTGGAGATGGAAATAGCAGACCATGGCAACCTTCGCCACCGTATGGAAATCTTGTCTGCTTCTTCTCCAGAGCTGGGTAGGCCACCACATCTTTATGCAAAGGGGGAAATGTCATCAAAAAAAGGGACTAGCAAGATGTATACAAGAGGTAGACAGAATGTTCGCTGTGGGCTTATCAGCCCAAAAGCTGGAGATAACTGGAGGTGAAGGGGAAGTGGGTGTTATGCAAACTGGGAGGGAAGCAAGGCGGAATGAAGCCTTTGACCTTGGAAGAGCTGAGTACCAGAGGAGCGAGGGAGGGCGAGGGAGAATGGAATGAGGAATTCCTCGCTGTAATATATTCGGGTAAAAATGGGGCTGTCATCTTGAGCTACAAGTTAGAAAGTTATTACTTTTAATATGCCAGTACCTTAGGCCTATACTGTTATGTAAAAGAAAAATAACCTTGTGTGACAGTTTAACATTGATCGATGTGCCTGCCAAATGCAAAGAGATAAATAAGCAGGTGATGAATAAACAGCACTTCAAGTAAAGACATTACACTGCATGCATAAAACGGCGCCAGGCACCTAGGAGCTGTGGGTGGCCGAAGGTTGGCCATTTCATGCCCACTCAGTAAAGCAGACTTAATCGCTTCCAATATTTTCTGTTAAAAAGCACGCTTAATGAGCCAATTTCACAAGCCCAGAGAAACTGATTATTATCTCTGAGTTCCAACAGAGTTGGTTGTTTTCCAAGAGCCAGGTTTTTTTTCCCCCCTTGATGGGATAAAAATCTTTTTTAAAAAGAGAGAGAGAGAGAGAGAGAGAGAGAGAGAGAGAGAGAGAGAAAGGGAGAGACAGAGAGAGGGAGTGGAGCCACAGAGCCAGCCAGAGGGCATAGAAAGCCGGCTCGCAGGGGCGAGGCGGCCACTAGATGGCAGTGTTACCCCGCAGTCAGCTCCCTGGAAGAGGCTCAGAACTGGGCAGGAGGACTGGGCTGAAAGATGGGGCGGTAAATAAAGCTGAAAACAGCTGCCTGAAGAGTTCATACCCTACCCTCCGCCCTCCTCAGACCCTTTGTCCACAATTATTCCATCCTCCAGCCCGTACAAGGCGAAGAGACAAAGGGGGCAGTCCCCGAATGGCCTCCCTCCTGCTAACAGCCCAGGACTCTGATTATTCTTCTATGCAGCCTTGTGTGTGTGTTTTTCACAAAGTACAGAGGTCCTTTCTATTCAGTTAGGCCCACTTCTTCCTGGTGTTTTCTACCAAGAGGGGTTTGCACTCTCTCTGTCCCTCACAGGACTAAACATGTGGCTACCTAAGGGCTTAAATCCCGGGAAGATGTAGCAATGTAGCTTTTCACCATTTACTTTGAGAGATTTATTTTTTCTTGCCTTTTTATCTTGCATATTCTTTTTGGCATTTCTTGGTAAAAAGTGTGAAAGAAAAGAATTTTCACTCAAAGGTAGAAACTTCTTCCTGAAAAGATTGGGAGTAGGGAAGGGTAGAGAGCAGCCCCCTAAGGAAGCCAGTTGTCCTTCAGACTGAATAACTGTGCGTCTTCCTTCAGCTACACAACAACGTGGTGAAAGCCACAGAAGCACGGGGCTATTTTTACTAAAGGCAGGTATTCAATCACCACTAAGAAGGCACACCCAGCGACTAGATCTCAGCATATAATTAACGCAGATATTAAAAACAAACCAAAAAAAATTGAAACGAACTGTTGTTAGGTTCTAAATTGAGATGCAAGTTAATTATTTATGAATATTCATAGAAACCATGGACAATTTCCAAACTTGCCTTTATTTTCCCATCAGTTCCCCAAATAATTAATGTGTATTTTTTTGTTTTGTTTTTTGGGGGGTTTTTTTGTAGCATAAATTTTTCTAGATGTACAATGGAGCTCTCAAATTCATGAAGACTTTTGGAATTTTTTTTGTCTTCTGGTGATTCAAAATGGAATGAACTTGGTTATAAAGAAACCATAATTTTCATCTCCTATCTTTTACTGGTAGTCACTTATAAGAGAAGAATTGCCTAAGATTGGCCAATCATAGGAAAGAAAATTGGGATATTTGAGGAACTTTCAGAAGAAGCTGACACAATTCAACTTTCGGTTGGGGGGAGGTGGAGGGTGCCTTGCAGAGGGAGGAAGAGCAGGGAGTTTTTGGAGAGTGGGAAGTGGGCACAGAAATGAAACTATTAAAGTATGAAGTGACCCAACTCCCAGGAACTTATTATAGGCAATCATGGCCACTATTCTCATTCAGTTACCCTGAATAAAAGTCCCTAGATGTCCCCGAGAAGTTTAATTTCAACATTCTAGCTTCTGGTCTCCTCCCTCACCAAAGGGCCCAGCCTACTTTCACATTTAAACTTCTTCCATTCCACTATCTCTTCCAGCCAGCTCTGTTTCTGAGGAAGCCAATTATTCAACCAGAAAATCTCATCTCTATTGAAATGTTAACCAATGGCCAGAATGGTTTTTCCATTGACTGAAGAACTTTGTTCCTATTCATGGGTCCTCTCAAAAGAAAAGTCAAAATCATAAACACACCTGGATACCTTAGTTATGTCTTCATTAAAAAAGAAAATGCAGCAAAACAAGATACAAGGATTAAAAGAAATGTGTGAACCCACATTAGAAATCTGTCCTTTCAGTAATTTAATTAGTCAACAAAAAATCCTATCATGTTCCATGCCAGGCACTGTGCTGGATGTTGAAAACAGAGCAAAAGCTCACGTGTTTCCCTCAAGGAGCTCACTGGCTGGTGATTCCAGCACAGAGGCAGAACAGAGAGCCACGTGGTGCCCAGCAGTGGCCCTTCGCCCAGACTCGGGATGTCCTGTAGGCTACTTCAATTGGGAGTGGGTTGGGGAAAAGTAAATTCACTTCCTAGGGCTGCCCTAACAAATTACCATAAACTGTTTAGTTTAAAATGTCAGAAACTTATTCTCTCACAGTTCTGGATTCTAGCAGTCTGAAATCATAGTGTTGGGGGGCTGGTTCTTTCTGCAGGAGAGAGAAACCACCCATGACAATCTCCTAGCTTCTGGTGTTGTGGCAATCTTTGGCATTCCCTGGCTTGCAGATGCACCACTCTAGTCTCTGCTATCTTCATAAGGCCTTCTTCCCTGTGTTTCCTCTTCTTTTCTTATAAGGATGTCAGTCTTATTGGATTTAGAGGCCCAATAATTACCTCTATAAAAAACTTACTTCCTCATAAGGTGACATTGTGTGGTTCCTGGTGAACATAAATTTGTGAGGGACACTATTCAACCCAGTACAGAGAACATTTCAGGCAAGGATGCCAAAGGACAGAGAGAATCCTAATAATGGCAGTGGCTCCTTCCAGTTACAGAGTATGATGCAAGGGAAATGAAGGAAGTTGGATTTAGAAAGGAAGGCTGAAGCAGGTCAAAAGGATCTCATTTGAGATATGAAGAAGTTTGGATATTGCACTGAAGGTAGTAAAAAATATAAGTGGGTTTTATGTAGGTAAATGCTACCTGTGGCAGGAGAGTAGATATTTGGAAAGAAGCACAATTTGAAGCAGAGATACCAGTAGGGTATTGCAGTAATGTAAGATGAGATTATAATAAAACAGTGCCAGTGTGGATAAAAAAAGAAAATAAATTTGAAATTTTCCTTAAAAATAATAAATTATAATTGACAGGGATTTGAGTGGGTAGGATTAACAAAATGTATGTTAAGAGTGAAGTTGTTGAAAGCTGACACGGGTCCCTGACTTGACCCGGAATTCTAGCCTGAGCAAGGAAATTGATCAAATCATTATGCAAGGTCAGAAATAAAATTTTTATTAAAAAGAAACAGACTTGAACACACTGGATATCGGTTCCATGTTGAGCATGTTGAAATGTATATATTTGTATATGTAGAAGAGAAACTGGGATGGAAATGTACAGATTTGGGTAAAGAGTGAGCCTGCAAATTAGACTAAGCAGGAGCTCCCTGAGAGGGTAAGAGGAAGTGCAGAATGGTTCCCAGCGACAAATGCTGAAAAGGATTCAAAATAGGACTGAGAAATTTAAGGAGAATGGAATGGAAGGGAGGATCTTTAAACAGTGAGTGAGGCCCCCTTCCCTGACACTTGGCTGGCAATGGGAATAATGGACAAAAAGGAAGGCTACTATTGGAGGATGGGATGATGTCTTATTTGCTTGCTTAAAATAAGAGTGAGTCAGCGTTTTTATATACAGACATGAAAATTCTGGCCCTATCCAGCTTGGCTCAGTGGATAGAGCACTGGCCTGCAGACCCAAGGGTCCCACATTCGATTCTGGTCAAGGGTACGTACCTAGGCTGCAAGCTCCTCCCTGGCCCAGGCCCCGGTCAGGGTGCGTGCAGGAGGCAACCAATTGATGTCTTTCTCTCACATCCATATTTCTCTCTTCCACTCTCTCTAAAAATCAATGGAAAAGTATCTTCAGGTGAGGAAAAGGAAGGGAGAGAGGGAATGAAAGGAAAGAAAGGAAGAAAAGAAAAGAAAGAAAGAAAGAAGAAAGAGAGAGAGAGAGAGAGAGAGAGAGAGAGAGAGAGAAGAAGAAGAAGAAGAAGAAGAAGAAGAAGAGAAGAGGAAAGAAAAGAAATGAAGAAGAAGAAGAAGAGAAGAGGAAAGAAAAGAAATGAAAAGAAAAGAAAAGAAAAAAAGGAAATTCTGTATAACAGAAGAGGATAAAGAGATAGGTGGAAGAGGAATAGTCAAGACTGTAAGACAAGGAGACTCCAGAACAAAAGTTGGGCCCTTTTCTATGTCTTTAAAACAAGCCCACAAGTCAGACCCAGGTTATCTATCTCTCAGAGTTGCTGGGAGCATAACATGAGATAATGATGCAAAATCACTTTGAAAAATCAATTTGGAATGATGCAAATGCACAGCTTTTATTAAAATGATGTTTTCGGTGATGAGGTTTTAAATATGTGGTAGTTTTGTTTTCATTAAGTTGGCATTATCTATAGAAACTTGAATGGCCAAAACAGCCTGCACTCTCAGGCTAGGTATGGACTTTCTGAGGCTCTGCATGTCTAAAACTGGTCCCACGCAGGAAGATTGTCCTGCAGGGAAAGAGAGAGCATTTGTAGATTCGGCATGCCTCACAATTCTTCAATTATCCAACATGGAAATTATGGTATATGATGTCAAATTGTACTTCCCCAAACCCACCAGAGATGTATGTTCTCTAGATTTTATCAGCTATAGTAAGGTTTCACAAACCCACCAAAGAGGTGCAATGAGCAGGCTTTCCTCTCTTTGTGGCATATTAGTGAATTTCTACTTTGGCATACTCATGGAAAACACCAACACATTACTTAATTGATATCAAGGGTGAGGCTTTCACCCTTTTCCAAGATCTCTAAATAATGAAGATAAAGCCACAGACAGCAACTTGACCCACTAAAGAGATTATGAAGAGGGAGAAAAAGAGCGGTTATTTCCACTCTAGACAAAACACTTCATTAAAAACAATCCTCAATAAATATTAAAACAAAGGTACTTCTCTCTCATTTATCACCAGCCGTCTCACCTTTTACTCACTGATATGTTCAATGACCAGTGTGTTTGCAGCACTTGTAAGTACTCATGCTCTTTCTTAAGTGGTCAAAAAGATGATCACAGAACAAAATCCTCCATGGTAATAAACAGAACACTAAGCATTTAATACATGCTAGCAAAATGGATTATGATATTAAGTCAAGGAAGACCAAAATCCAATGCAATTTAGAAACAAAAAACAAAAAAAACCAAAGCACCACGCTAATCATCAGCTCCGATTTCCCCCGGTGTATGAAATGCATATGCTGATAATTAATGTGACACACGAGGAGAGTTTGCACTGAAATACCAAAGGAAGGCTAATACAATGCAGGGGATTCTCATTAATGCTGAGGCAACAGAAGCTTCTACCTATTTTATCGAAGTCCAAAACATTTCAAAACCTACGCAAACTAGCTCCAATCAGTTCTCTGCTTTTGATACAGATTTTGTAAGGAGTTATTTCTGAGACCTAATAGGTAAGCTAGGAACAAAAACACAAAGGTCACAGAACTGCCAAAAGTGCAGACACAGGAAAGGACATACAGCTGTGGCTCTAATTATCCATTAATCTTACATATTCTATATATGAGCACAGAAAAAAACTCAATTGCTGCTGTAATTAGAAAAATAGAATAATGGATGTAATTAGAAAGAGAAAGGGAAAGTAACTTAAGAGTGGCCAGAACACATAATTTTCAGAAAATGCAAAAATATACAATAGATTTGCTACTTGAGTTTTTGAAATGGAAATCTTGAATTACAAGAGATGTACATTTCTCCATAATATTAGGAACAAATACTCATGATTTTTTTAATCTACAAAGTGAGAAGATGCTGCTTTCCTATTATTTTTGTACAATTATTATAATAGAGATAAGTAAATTGATTGATCAAGAGATTACCCTTATATTGGAATAAAGACTATAATTAAAGAGAAATCGATGTGAAGGGTCAAGATAATATCTTCTTTAATGTATTTTGAAAGCAAAACTAACAGCCCTTACCAGTATGCTATTACACTCTCCTGCATAATTATGATTCTTTGTCTCTGAACACATTGATATAAAGTGACATAAAGTGATATATTTCATGTATTCCAAAACAGTCCAAAATAAAATATATTATTTCATAAAATTAGGTATATATGTATGTATGTATGTATATTTAATTTTATTATATATTCAATTTTATTTATATATTTATATATGCATGTGTGTATGCCCCACCTACCCCAGGGATGGAGAGAAAAGGCTATGGCTTTTTTGTTGTTCCAAATAGCTTACTTTGTCCCTGTGTTTTCATTTCTCACTCTTTTTCAATTCACAGATAAGTACACACTAGTGCATTGTAAGTGTACAAGGGGCTAATGCATCATTAGTTAACCTTGACTGAACTTAACACTATATCTATACCCATATAAAATGTTTTAAAGCCTATCTAATCTGAAAATATTAAAATCTTTATTCTGAGACTGTTTACCAAGTTGATAGCCTGGCACATCACAATTCCTCAACAAACACTTGTAGAGCAAGGAAATGAATGTGCCAACAGGGAAAAGTCTTCTACTCTGTAAAATTTACTACACATACCTTAATGGATAACCCTTTAAATAAAAAAAACAAACACAATAAGCCCTAGTTGATAAGAGTTATTTAAATGGTGATATCAAAGAATTTGCAGCATAAGTTAGATAAGAATATAGAGCTAGGTTGACCTATGGCCATATCAGAAGTAACTGCATCCCCAACTTAACTAAAAGATGTGCTCATCAGGGAAACTCAAGAGGAAAGGGATGCATCACGTTATATATCAGCACCACTGTGAATTTAGATATTTCTTATTATTTCAATTTTTTCTAATAAACGAAATTTTACATTTCAAACTTTATTTTATTTCCTTTGACGAGAATATTTTGGAAACTGGATAACAAGTATCAAAAGGATAGACTGTATGACTTTTAGCTTTCATAACATATTTATACCAAAATGCCATTATAGTTTCACCCTGAGGAAATACACATTCTAATACAACGGTTGCGTTTCCGCATAGCGCCAGAAGGTCTAGCAGAAGCCAGAATGACGTTAGCTTGATCCCTAGCTCAGGAACTTACATGCTGCTGGACTGTAAGTCTCTATTTCCTCACCTATAAAAAGACATATAAGTACACCCCAAAAGTTTGTATTGAGAATTGCCAGAATAATGTATATAGTTTAATCTAGAAATTCTGTATCTGTTGTAGTCCTCCTTGACCCTTTCATATTAAAAAAAAAAAATCTGTACTTTACTGCTTTATTAAACAAGATATAACAAAATTAATTTTCCTTGATTTCTCCCAACCAAGGGATGGTAATACATTATTTTATGACATATAATCATAAAATAGTGCTTTGTTTACATTACAAAAATTTACTTCTATAGAATACACAAGATTTTTGTTTTCATAATTTATGGAGAAAACTTTTGAAAAGTATATTTGTTTTTTCCACCATTTTAAAAAATGTAGTAAATCTGATAACCAAATATATGCATTTTTATTACAGAAATTTTTAAGAAATACCAAAAAAGAACAATGAAGAAAATTTAAATCACCCTTAATCCTCTCACTGAGTTAAATATTGCTAATTTGGGGGTCTTTATTTCCATTCTATGCATTTGAATGTAATAATTCTCTGCATGCTGCTTTGTAATATTTTGACATTAATATTTTATGAACATTTTGCATGTCTAAATATTCTTAAACATACTATATAATATATAATATAAAGATCATCTTAATGGCCATGTATTGTTTTATCTCATGGATATACCACAAATTATTTAATCAAAGCCTTATTGTTAAAGATTTAGGGCTATTTTTGTTTTTAAGCAAGACTGAACCACTGTGTACTCTTGACTCAGCTTTAATAATTATTAATTCATGGTCCATCATATTTCATATAACCTCACCCATTCCTCACTCTACCTTTAAAAGATATTCTAATTATAACAGTTTGCTAATGTAAATAGCACACAATAACTAAAATCTAATAGCTAAATATTTGCTCACATCTGTGTGGATATGTTTATATCTAAGAAAAATTAAATATCTGAATCAAAGCAAATTTACATTTGGAAATTTACATTTCCATACATATTGCCTAACTTTCCTCCAGGAAATTTATACTAACTTACATCCCAATGGTGGGTTATTATTGTTTTAAATACTTCTGTTAATTTGTTTGCCAAGAATGAGAAACTCATTGTGGTTTGCTTTGCAATATTTTGCTTACCAATAGGATTAAGCATGCTTTCCTTAAATTTAAATATGTATTCTTCTTTTGTGAATTGTGAGCTCTTGTTCTTCGATCATTTTTCTGTTGGGTATATAACTTTTTCTTTATTTTTAAAAAAATTTTCCCCCTGTGCCGGGAGCCGGTCCATCCTTGCTGTTTCAAGGGACCTGGCATATATGGCATACTGTTCTTAATATGTTTGCTCACCTTCTTGGCGCTATGTGTTTTAACCAAGGTCACCTCTCCGAGAAAGGTTGTTTCCCCAGGTAGGGATTTTTCCCTGAAGTTAGGGAGGGGATAAAACCCCTTAACTAAGTGCCAGGCAGGTAGTTAATCACTTTAACTACAAACAATCACACTTAAGCTACATAATCTTTACTCCCTGGAATGGAGATAAGAAACGCCCTAACCTTTGAAATAGAGATTGATAGGATTGGAATCAACTGGTATAAATACAGATGTAACAAGACAACAGGACACAGAACCTAGAGACAGGACTTGGCTGGAGATCCTAGACAGAACCTAGAGACAGAACCTAGACACAGAACCTAGAAACAGAACCTAGCGAGAGAACCTGGCTGAAGAACCTAGAGACAGAACCTAGAGACAGAACCTGGATAGAACATGGCAAGAGAACCTGACTAGGACCTGGTGACTGAACCTGGCTGGAGAACCTGGACAGAACCTGGCTGGAGAACCTAGCAAGAAAACATGGACACAGAACCTGACTACAGAACCTGAACAGAACCTGACTACAGAACTTGGCAAGAGAACCTAGAACCAGAACTTCGCTGGAGATCCCGACCAGAACTTTGGCTGGAGATCCTGGCTAGAGGTCCTGGCTAGGCTGCTGATCAACTGAACGCTGTCTCTGTGTCATTCCCTCATCGCCGACTCCGTCCACACCTTTGGGGACCCCTGGACCCGCTGGGGTTGGACCCCAGCACCCCTGGTATCTTTGATATGGTATTTAGTTAAGTGTTATGGAAATGTGACATATAGTGAGTAGCCCTACTGTAATATACGAAGACATCACATACCTGTAATATGCAATTGCTGTCTATGCTGTGTTTGCCCAACCTAACATTTTATCCAAAGTCCTGGTCAAAAGTGTCAGAGCAAACATCTGCAAATCATGCTGAACATGATCGACACACTATTTTAGGAACGATACTTTATTACAATGAGGGACTAAGGTAACTGAACTAGTCTACCATTATGGTCAGCAACTGATTTTCATTCTAAGTTTGTCTTCCTCATAGAATTTAAATATTATGCCCATTCATCATCCAATGGCATTATGCTTAAGGAACACAGAATTTTATATTATTAGTAGGCTCTAAAAAATGTCCTGTACCCTCATATAAAAATTACATATTCATTTATATGCTGGCTTTGCAAATATTCTCCCTAACCCCTTCCCCCCACCACACACACACACAGGCAAAGAATGAATAGCTATAAACACTTTTATTATGATGCACTTAAAAGGTAAAGAGGATATCCCAGCTGAATCACTATAGATACGCAGGTTGACTATTGTCATTTAAGAGTCTTGCACTTCAACCTCCACATGCCTTAGAACTGGCTCTAATGCTGGAATAAATGCCCACAGAAGCAGTCGTGAATGTTCAGTCCAATTTTGTCTGAAAGCTGTCCAAACAGTCCTCTGAAAATGGAGTTACAAATAATTGCGTCTAGGCGTGATACATTAAATTTTATGTCACCTAAGCCCAAATCTAAAATTAAAAAACAGTAATAATATTTGGTGGGAGAGGTAGAATGTGAAGCCTGTATAGCTGGGGAAGATACTTAGAATTGAATGAGGTAGCTAAAAAATACAATTAGGTCTTTGCCACATCAGTATTCACATTCGTGCCATTAGCACCATGCAAATAGAATTAATTAGTGTTCGAGTCATTTAGTTACAAGTGGTGGCTAACCTCAGTGGTTTTGCAATTACAAGGATACATAGTGCACAATGAAGATAATGTAGCATCTTATAAAGAATGGAATAGGAAGGAGAAAGAAAAGGGAAAGAGAGAAATGAGGGAGAAAAGGGAAAGAAAGAATAGAGGGAGAAAGCAGGGGAAGAAGAGAGAGAAGCTTGCCGAGAAAATATTTTTCATTTCAGAAAAAAAAAGAAATCTTTCAATTATAATTAAATAACCACAATGCTCATTTCACTACAATCAGCCCCATAACTGTCTTTTCAGTAAAACTCCAAACAAGTCCACCTTGGAATTTTCAGATAATCCTCTTGTAAAGGCAAATATTTCACATTAATTTCTTTAATAGATTACAGATTGACACAATTGGAAATGTGGTCAAAATTCTAAACTACTTCTAAAGAGAAAGTAAAAATTTCTCACTTCCTTAAATGCAAAATATCCTTCAAGAATGTCTATTTTGAATCATATCCTATCTAATCAGGTAAAAAGGGTCTAACTGTATGACCCTGGGCATTGTTTAAGCTTGCTAAAGTCTGTAAGAAAGAGAACAGGTAACAACCAGGCCTCCCTGATCGAGCTACTTTAAAGATTAAATAAAGTAATGTGTGCAGACGCCTGCGTACAGTGACTGACAGATCTGCTCAGTGAACGTTAGTTGTTGCTGTCACCATGATGAGTATCGTCGCCGTTATATCATCAAAAGTGTCTGGAAGGTTTTGCATCAAAAGAATGTTTCGTAAAAATACATGACCTATAGAAAAATTCAGCTCATCTGGCAAGGGTGCTTTATTATACAGTTTATCTGTTTTTATTTATTTTATTATTTTTTAATTTCTTTATTGGTTAATTTCCCATTAACCCCCAACCTCCCCGCACCCCCCCCCCCCCATGCTCCCATCCCCCTGTTGTCCGCGTCCATTGGTTTGGCTTATATGCATATCTGTTTTTAAAATAAGTGAAACCAGTCATTCTCAATGGGGGCTGATTCTGCCCCACAGGGGGCATTTGTCAATGTCTGGAGACCTTTGTCTTTGTCAGAAAGCAGTGGGTGGGTTCCCCAGAGCTATGCTCCAGGTAGCTGGTGGACAGAGGCCAGGAATGCTGCTAAACCTGCCACAGTGCCCAGGACAGTCCCCCAAACAGAGAACCATGGAGGCTAAAAGTTAATAGTGACCATGCAATGAAGTCAATGTATTCTAATAAACACATCGGAAAGAAATATTCAGGCCTTCACAAAAACAATTTTTGAAATCTCCAATGTATTTTCCTAATTTATATTTAACTGCAACTGGATTCAGACACAACTTATACAAATTCAATTGGTGAAATAGGACTGATGAGACCTATGGTCTCACAAAGCTCAGGTCATAATCACAGCTACATGCCCATATCCATGAATTTATCATTCTTTTCTTGCATAATCTCATAGTTTATTTATACCTTTCGGGGAAATTCTTAAGAAGCACTAGCAATTTCTTATATTTGACGTTTTAATGTCTAGGATGTATATTTTTATCTTAATGGTTTCAGTAGGAGAAAGAATGCACTGTGAATACACGTTAGCCATATGGAGAAGACAATGAGGTTTAGTAATTAAAACTGAAAAGGTAAAGAACTATGCAGTAATTAGAACACTGATTAATCAGCTGATAATTTTATCTTGATTAATGCTGCTGGTTTCTCTTCTTATTGACCTAGGAAGGATAGGTTTAGACCAATTAAATATAAATTATTCTCCTTTTTTTTACATTCTGGGCAGCTTCCAGTATTCTAAGTTATACTACATTTAAGAAGTACAATCAAAAGACTCTTACTAAATGGGGACGTTCAACAAAAGAGAGGATTAGGCTTATGTTCCAAACATGCTGATGCTTTTATCTAAGGCAAAATTACACACAACTGGTTTATTTCAATATTACCCAGGGAGTATTAAAATTAGAGTAAATTTCTATTTTTTAAAAATCCTCTGATAACACTCAAACAGGTTAAAAAAAAAAAAGCTAGATACCTCGCTCATTTCACAAAATCTAACATGAGAAATTAAAAGAACTCAAGTTAAAAAGTATATCTAGTTAACAGGAAAAAAATCATTCTAGTATTAAGGAGATATACTCATTCTTAGCCAATCAGTTTCCTTTTTTTCTTTTGCATTTTTTCCAGTTTTATTGAGATATAATCAGCAGTGTAAGTTTAAGGTGTGCAACATGATGATTTGATATACACTGAGTGGCCAGATTATTATGACCACCTGACGTTTGTAGGCAAATTAGCTATAATTTCGCGCTGAAGTTGCTAGAGGGCCAGACCATTATAAATAGGGAAGCAGGTAGTTTACTACGACAGTAGAAGTGATTTGATTTTTTTTCTGAAGATATGTATATATCCCACGTTCAAAGGCTGTTAAATTGCGTTGTTTAACCATATCTTCAGAAAAAAATCACTTCTACTGTCGTGGTAAACAACCTGCTTCCCTATTTATTTTTTAAAATATATTTTATTGATTTTTTACAGAGAAGAAGGGAGAGGTATAGAGAGTTAGAAACACTGATGAGAGAGAAACATCAATCAGCTGCCTCCAGCACACCTCCTACTGGGGATGTGCCTGCAACCAAGGTACATGCCCTTGACTGGAATTAAACCTGGGACCTTTCAGTCTGCAGGCCAACACTATCCACTGAGCCAAACCGGTTAGGCCTGCTTCCCTATTTATAATGGTCTGGCCCTCTAGCAACTTCAGCTCGAAATTATAGCTAATTTGCCTACAAACGTCAGGTGGTCATAATAATCTGGCCACTCAGTGTATGTGTATAATGAAAAATGATTAACACAAGGTTAGTTAACATTCATCATTTCACATAGTTACCAATTTCTGTGTGTGGTGAGAACTTTTAAGATTTACTTTCTTAACAACTTTCAAGTACATAATAAAATACTGTTAACTATTGTTGCCATGCTTTAAAACAGAGCATCTGAACTTACTCATCTTATAATTAGATTAGTGCCCCCACCTCCTCCCACTTCTGACAACCACCAATCTACTCTGTTTCTGAGTTCAGTTCTTTAGATTCCACATATAAGTGAGATTATACAGTATTTATCTTTCTCCATCTGGCTCATTTCACTTAGCATAATGCCCTAAGGTCCATTCACAATGTCACAAATGGCAGAATTTGTTTTTTTTTAATGGCTGAAATATACGTAGATAGATATAGATATAGATATAGATATAGATATAGATATAGATATAGATATATAGATATAGATATAGAAATATAGAGATATAGATATAGATTAGATATAGATATATCTCCAAAAAATGTATACACACACTTTGATTAATTCTAAAGGCAGTGCTTATTAAAATGCATTTCATTTTCAAAATTGAGCATTTATTTTGGGCACTTAATTTGTTTCTACTGTAAATAATGCTGCAAAGAACATAGGGGTGTGGATATCTCTTCCATATAGTGGTTTCATTTCCTTCAGATACATACCCAGAAGTGGACTGATGAATCATATGGTAGCTCTATTTTGAAATTTTTGAGGATATGTCCATTTAAGAATAGTTATGAATCTCCTCACCTATAACTAACACTCACCATTTATTATGTGTTTAATATGTGCGTCTGCCTCATGGTGGTCAGTGCACATCACAGTGACCAGTTGTTCAGCCGTTCGGTCGATTTGCATATTAGGGTTTTATTATATAGGATAGCTACCACAGAAACAACATTACCTAACACTATCTGAGCATTTCCTATGACTGAAGCACTTTCACAAAAGTTGATATTTATATACACCTTATCACTAATCTTCAAACAGTCCAATGAGTTAGGATCTACTTTAGCCTTATTTAGTAGTTGAGGATCAGACCTGGCGAGGTGACTCAGTTGGTGTGAGTGTCGTCCCATACACCAAAAGGTCGCAAATTCCATTCCCAGTGAGGGTGCTTATGGGAGGTAACCAATCAATGTTTCTCACATTGATGTTTCTCTCCTTCTTAAATCAATGTTTTCTCTCTTCTCTCTCTCTCTCTCTCTCTCTCTCTCTCTCTCTCTCTCTCTACCAATCAATAAAAACATATCCTTGACTGAGGATAAGAAAAAAATAGTTGAGGACTGAGGCAGATAAGGGTGAAAAAGTAGAAGAAAGAATATATTGAAATTGAACTCAGGGATTCTGACTTCACTGCCCCAGCTCTGATTTTTGGATGTTTGAACTCTGGAATTCAGCAACATAAATACTATGGGAAAAGAGAGTCACATTTATTTTATAGGTAAGTATATGTTCAATAGGCACATTTTCCTGACTAGTGGTGGTTTAAACAACAATTACTAACTTAATTTTTTATAATGCTTTGCTACCTATAAGTATATAAAAACAATCAGGTGCCCAGTGAGATTTCATAGTCATTGTTAATGATAGGGAAGTTGATACAAAAAAAGCTTGCCCAATTAAATGTTTAATTGGGCACTTTCACAAAAGTTGATATTTATATACACTGTATATAAATAATTTTTAAAATGATTTCTTCAATTCTTTCCCACTGAAAAGCCATTCATTCAATAAACCTATTCAATATACTTATCCACTTGCCAATCTCTGCTCAAGTTGATATGTTTTATACTAATATTCACTCATTCACTCATTTGACAATGTCTTTTAGATGATATGATATAGCAAAGAATGAAATAGCTTTTATGGAGTTTATATTCTAATTTCACGGAATAAAAGCTAAAATTAATAGTATAGTGGAAAATCAAGGGCATTTCATTTGTAGTTCTTTATAGAAGTCAGGGAGTTGATGTTTCACTGAAAAAATCTATACAGGATTTTAATTCAATATTTATTGAAAATTTTACTATAATAGTTATATCTAACATATGTCTAACACTTGGTAATTAAGCAAATACTTCTTTTGTCCCTCACAGCATCCCTTATTTTCTCTCACACAACATCCTCACAACACACTGTTGTCCCTGTGTTACAAATGAGGAAACTGTACCTAAAAGAAATTGAGTTATTTGCCTAAGAACATTAAATCAGTAGTGCATCTAGGGCTCAAACTTTGAGCTATTATAGTAAACAAAGCAAGTAAAATACTAAGCTGTAAACTTACACACACAAGATTATTCAATTAAAAAATCAGCCAACAGCCCAGCTAGCATGGCTCAGTGGTTGAGCGTCGATCTATGAACCAAGAGGTCATGGTTAGATTCCTGGTCAGGGCACATAACTGGGTTACGAGCTTGATCCCCAGTGGGGGGCATGTAGGAGGTAACTAATCAATATTCTCTCTCCTCATTGATGTTTCCATCTCTCTCTTCCTCTTGAAATCAATAAAAAAAATTTTTAAATGAGTAAACAAAGTTCATTTATTCTTCAAGTATTTACTTCTCTACTAGTGGATAAGATGGAATATGTGGCCCTTTACCTGGGCCTGGGTGATTAAGTAAACATTCAAAGGGCACATGTGGAGGCAAAGCACAGTTACAACACTGAAAACCAAAACAAGATGTAAAGCCATGAAAGTATCTGGTGTGTTTAGGAAATTATGACTGTTGAAAGCAACTCAAGCATAGGGTCAGCAAGGAAGATATGTTAAATGAAAGCTGGGACCCTATACTGAAGGATCTATTGGCACTATGCAGGAATAGATACTTAATTTCATTGGCTTTGTGGAACCATTAAAGGTTTTAAATGGGAGAAGTGAATTTTGTATTCTATGATTAATAGTGTAGGAAATGAACACTATCAGCAGAAGGAGGGATTGGCAAGGTAAAGCTCTGCCCTTTGCTTATCTCCTCTCAGCCCCGTGGTGTGTATGTGAAGAACAGATAATAAGTCAATATGGCTGGAAGGCAGAGCAACTGGAAGACAAATTAGGAACAGGAGACTGGAAAGGTAGATTAGGTCAAGATTCTGCAGAACCTTGATTGCTAATAATTTAACCTTTATTTTGTAGGCAGGCTTTATAGAACTTAAGATCAAATATTATGTTATTTACCCATTTAGATTTCCCTCAGTACCTAGCATTAGGCATTAAATTGTACACGTGGTAGATAAACATATGTGCATGTAAATGGTTTTTATTAATTTATTAATAAATGTAATTTTATTAATTGTTAACATTAATTTAGCCTGTATAAGACTAAATTTAATAAAAACTAACAACTACACGGATTTCTGTGGAAACAAAGAATGCCTGTCTAGAAAAAAATCGCACTCATGATCTATAAAATTGGGCAATAAAAATGACAGAATTTAAGATCAAAGGGATGTTGGACACTATAATTATAATCCATGAAACTCATAACTAGAACACAACAACAATAAAAGAATCCTAATTTTTTTAAAAATATTCGCACAGTTGAAAAGACATATTAAATAGCTAATAAAGAAATACTATAATAAATATGGAACTTAATGGAAGGAAGTGTAAATGAAAGGTTCAGGTTGCTGAATTACGTGAAAATGCACACAGGAAGATTAGCTATAAATTAGCTATCCCAGACAGAGCACTTGTCAAATGAGCCAGGGAAAGAACTCCCACCAACAGACATGTGCAGTACTCCTCTCCTCCACATTTTATATGTTCACCTGTACTTTGAGTCTAAATGTTGTTACATGCTGGCGCAAAATAATAATTGCTCATGAACCCATGTAATTTCCATCCATTCTAAATAAGACATTATTCCCATATTTATAAATTGTGTAAGAGCTAATTAATATGACAGAAGCATATATATATATATATATATATATATATATATATATATATATATATGGCAGGATAGACTATAACTAGAATTATTTTATCTTCTAACATCAACTAAGTAGATTTCTTAAGATAAGTATACACTGAAGAATATTTGTAACATGAATAACATATGAATAAAAATAATTATAAAACAAATAGCCACAAAAAAATAATATTATTGGTATTTTTGAAGCCACCACCCTGATCACATCCACATCAGTAACCACTAACCTTGATTTCGTCCATATCATTCCCTTATTTGTAATTTATCCTAAATATTACATTGTTTGCTTTGGCATGTTATATTTAGTTTTATAAATGAATTTATATTGGACGTAATCTATACCTTGGTTTATTCATTCAATATTATGCTTTTTCAATTTAATTGTGACAATGCATATAGTTGTAGCATATTCATTTGTACTGTTGCATAATATTGCATTTCATGAATATATCAAAATTCACTTATTCATCCTATTATCAATGTATATCTTGAATATTTTCCACTTTTCTTGCTATAATAAACAAGATTCTGTGCATATTCTTTTACATGTCTCCAGTTGCACATATACAACATTTCTTTGGGTACATACTGCTCAGTTGTAGGGAATTTGCATGTTTCACTTTATTATGTAATACAGATTGATTTCTAAAATGGTTTTAATTTTCATTCCCAAATACAGTGTATGAGAATTCCCACTGCTCCACATTCCTACCAATACAAGATATTGTAGATTTTTTTCTAACTTCTATCAATCTGCTGACTGTAAATGGTATCTCATGTCATTTTGATTTGTATTTTCCTGATTGCTGATGAAGTCAAACATCTTTTCTTTTTTTTGTCTGTTTCTTTTTGTTAAATTTTATTTTATTGTTTAAGGTATTACAAATAGTAGTACATTTGTCTCCTTTTTTTTCCCCATTGACCTCCCCCCCAGCCTCCCCTACCCCCCGGCACTTGCCCTCATCTCCCCTGCCCCCCCCCCCCCCGGGGCCTTTCACTTATGGTTGTGCTTATATGCATGCATACAAGTCCTTTGGTTGATCTCTCACCACCCCTAACCCTCCCCTACCTTCCCACTGTAGTTTGACAGTCTGTTCGATGCTTCTACTCGCTAGTCATGCATCTTTTAATGTGAAATGCACACTCAAGGCATTTACCCATATTCTCTTTGGAATTATTTAGCTTTTACATATAAATTTATAGAATATCTTTGTATATTTATAGATTTGAATTATTTGCCAATGCAAATAATTCTTCCGAATATGAACTCTTTTCACTTTATAATGTCTAAACAGATATTCATAATTTTTATGAAATCAAATTGCCTTCCTGCTTTGCTAATTCTTTTTTAAAATATGTTTTTGTTGATTTTAGAGAGAGAGGAAGGGAAGGGAGAGGGAGAGAGAGAGAAACATTGGTCAGCAGCCCCACTCCCAGTATGCACCCCAACCAGAAATTGAACCTGCAACCTTGGGTATGTGCCCTGTCCAGGAATGAAACCCGTGACTGACCTTTGGTAGTCAACCAACTGAGCCACACTATCCAGGGCTGGTTTTTCTAATTCTATGTTTTCATTAAGAAATCTTTTCTTGCCCTACCTGGTTTTGGCTCAGTGGCTAGAGCGTCAGCCTATGGACTGAAGGGTCCCAGGTTTGATTCCGGTCAAGGGCATGTACCCGGGTTGCAGGCTTGATCCCCAGTAGGGGGTGTGCAGGAGGCAGCTGATAGATGATTCTCTCTCATCATTGATGTTTCTAACTCTCTCTCCCTCGCCCTTCCTCTCTGAAATCAATAAAAATATATTTTTTTTAAAAACAAATATTTTCTAAGCCATGGGTATAAATATATTCTCCTATATTATCTTCCAAAAGATTAGAAATTGCCTTCTCCATTTAAGGTTTTTAATGCATGGAAATGATTTTTGTATATAATAGGACATAAGGGGTGAGGTAAGGAACTTCTTTTTTTCCATATTGACAAAGAGTTGGCTCAGCACAACTCATACAGTCAATGTTTTCCCCTACTGATCTGCAATGACAATGCTGTCTTAAAGAAAGCATGTTTCTAGACTCTCTTCTGTTCCACAGGCCAATTTGTTTAAACATGTAAAAACCACATATATCTTAATTACTATAACTTTATAATAAGAATTAATACCTGGTAGAGCACGTTCTCCAACCTTGTTCTTGTGCAGAATATCTTAGCTCTTCTCACCATTGCTTTCCATGTACATTTTAAAATCACATTACCGCCCCCCCCCACACACACACAAAGGAGAAAGCTTTCAATATTTCACCATAAATATGGTGCTGTTTTTGAGTTTGGGGGGGGGGGGCAGAAATTCTTTATCTGGTTAAGAAATTTCCTTTTTACCTGCTTTGCTTAAAATTTTGTCGTTATTTATTATTGAGTTTTTTGGATCTACATGATGATCTTATTGTTTTCTCATGCTGTGCCAACCTTGCATTCCTATTTAAAAATTTGGTTACCATATAATGTTTATACATTGCTTGATTTACTCAGCTAATCCTTTGTTTTCAATTCCAATTTCAGTGAAATTGGTCTATAATTGTCCTTTTAAAAAATACTACCTTTGTCTCAAATATATAAGTTGGGTAGTAGATCCTTTTGGCTCTCATCAGAAACGTTTTATAAGATTGGATTTTTTAGTTGCTTAAAATTTTAGTAAAAGATTCCAATAAAGTAATGTGGTAGTGGTGTTTTCTGAGGAGATTAACTACTGATACAATTTTTATGGAAGTTTATTTCTAATTTACTCCTAAACTGAAAATATAGCCCTTTGGGTTAGCGGAAGCAGGCAACAGACTCCCAAAAGACCTCTTGCCTTATGTGGGCAGATCTGTTCCAAGTCCTGTGCACCTTGCAGACACCCAATCCAAAGATCAGGATCACTAGTTATGCAAACGCTCATGGGCAAAGTCACTATAGTACTATCATAGCTATCCAAGTTCCCACAATCATATTAACTTTGGATTTTGAGGAAACAAAAATTTCTTGCTAGCTCTGCCATGTAATTTAAAGTTCTATTTTACCTTTAAATATAAATGTTTTCATTGGAAGTGTGGATCAGGGTATTTAGTCTACATACGGGGTGAGCAAAAGTAGGTTTACAGGTGTGAGTATATAAAACACAGAGTTTATTCTTGTATTATTATTTATTAACTAGAGGCCCGGTGCACAAAAATTTGTGCACTCAGGGGGGAGGAAGGTCCCTCAGCCCGGCCTGTGCCCTCTCGCAGTCTGGGACCCCTCAGGGGATGACCACCTGCTGGCTTAGGCCTGCTCCCCAGGGGATTGGGCCTAAGATGGCAATCAGACATCCCTCTGGCAGCCCGGCAGCCTTGGGGGATGTCCACTTGCCAGCAGGGAGCAGGCCTAAATTGCAGTCGGACATCCTTAGCGCTGCTGAGGAGGCAGGAGAGGCTCCCACCACCACCGCTGTACTGGCAGCCATCAGCCTGGCTTGTGGCTGAGCAGAGCTCCTCCCATTAGGAGCTCACTGACCACCAGAGGGCAGCTCCTGCATTGAGCACCTGCCCCCTGGTGGTCAGTGTGTGTCATAGTGACCAGTCATTCCCAGTCGTTCTGCTGTTAGGGTCAGTTTGCATATTACCCTTTTACTATATAGGATAGAGGCCTGGTGCACGGGTGGGGGCTGGCTGGTTTGCCCTGAAGGGTGTCCCGGATCAGGGTGGAGGTCCCACTTGGGTGCCTGGCCAGCCTGGATGAGGGGATGATGGCTGTTTGCAGCTGGTCACACCCCCTTCAGGGTGGGGGTCCCCACTGGGGTGCCTGGCCAGTCTGGTTGAGGGGCTGAGGGCCGTTTTCAGGCTGGCGGGTGACTGAAGCTCCCAACCTCTCCTTTTTTTCTTTTTTCTTTTTTATTCTGGGATTTATTTACCTGCTATGGCTGTCACTGGAGCTGAGAGCCAGCTCCAGCTCTGAGGCCCGGCTCCAGCTTGAGGCCTCAGCTACTGAAAGTAGATATCTGGGTTTGTTTGGCTTCTATAATTGAAACACTGTTGCAGCTCCAGCTCTGAGGCCCGGCTGGCTGAAAGCAGGTTTCTGGGGTTTGTTTAGCTTCTATAATTGCAACATTGTTTCTTAGAGTGCAGCTCAGAGGCCGGCAGCGGCAAGCAGGGAACCTTGGCTTTCTCCATCACTGGAGCAAGCAAGCCTCCTGTTTGCTTCAGCTGCCTGGCTGCCGGCCGCCATCTTGGTTGGCAGTTAATTTGCATATCGCCCTGATTAGCCAATGTGAAGCGTGTCGGAGGTATGGTTAATTACCTTGTTTGTCTATTATTAGATAGGATTATTATATTATTTGTATTACAATTGCAAACCCACCTTTGCCCACCCCTGTATTATCAGAAGTGCAATCAAGACTCTCTTTTCCTTCCATTGGCTTACATAATAAATTCTCAAATATTGGCTGAATGAATATTGGTTGAATGGGTGAAGGAGTGGATGGCCCAATAACCAGATGCTCTATACCATCCCTCTACACCATGGCAAACTTTTTCTGCAAAGGGCTAGATAGTAAACATTTTAGGCTTTGCATTCACATGTTCTCTATCTCAACTACTGAACTCTGACTTTTTAATGCAAAAGCAGACAGATTATACCTAAATGAATGAGCATGGCTGTGTTCCAAGGAAGGAAGGAAGGGAGGGAGGGAGGGAGGGAAGGAGGGAGGGAAGGAGGGGAAAAGAAAGGAAAGGGAAAGGGATAAAGAAAGAAAGAAATCTATGCATTATCTAAGTAAGTAGTGGTGAACTCCCACTGGCACATTTAATTCTGTATGGAGTACTTGAAAAATAAATATTACGAACACTTCTCTGAAGTAGAGACAGACATGGTGAATTTCTACACTGTGCAGCAACTGCCTAGCAAACCAAAGGCACTGAAAGGATACATCCATCTTCCCTCTGAGAACTCGCATTCCAAGAAACTATCCAGTAATCTCTCATCAGTGGTAAAGTTTGCACTGGGACCTATATGTCATCAGATATATTGTATAAATTTTTTCAAAGAAAGGAACATACACTGTGGTGTTAGAAAAAGTGTGTGAATTATATTACTTGGGACTGACTATACTGTATGCCCTTGAACTGGGAAACACTTAAGTGATTCTCAGATGGCAAAATTGAGATTAAAAAGGTTGCTCACTTGAAAATGACCCTTTTGGTGCTCCACAAAAGAGAATCTTATAAATTTAGTGCTAAATATCTTTGTAAGAGGTAAGGCATTCCATGGAGCATGCTTTAACAGTTTAATCTTTAATCTAGCTTGAGCCTTTCAAAATTTTAATTGTAAATTATGAAGTATAAGAAAAGGTTCAAAGTTTAAAAAATAATTTTTTTTGTTATTATAAAAGATCACAAATAATAGCAATAGTTCAATTGCATGGATAGCCAAGAAAAATCCAAACCTGACAAAAATTTCCAGAAGAATTATGTTACCTTCGCAACTAATATTCTATTAGAATAAATGTTTGCAGTATTGGTTAGGGACATCTGTTCTCTTTAGACATGGTGGTTAACTTTTGTCTGGACTCCATGTGATATTGGCTAGTTTGAAGAAAGAAACATATGAGCCACTATTCTTTTTTTTAAATATTATTCTTGGTTTCAGAGAGGAAGGGATAGGGAGAGACAGAAACATCAATGATAAGGGAGAATAATTAATTGGCTGCCTCCTGCATGCCCCCTACTGGGGATTGAGCCTGCAACCTGGGCATGAGCCTTGACTGGGAATCCAACCGTGATCTCCTGGTTCATAGGTCAACGCTCAACCACTGAGCCAAGCAGGCTGGGCTGAGCCACTATTCTTTTTATTTATTTATTTATTTTTATTTATTTATTTTTTTTATTAAATCTTTATTGTTCAGATTACATTTGTTCCTCTTCCCCCCCCCCCCATAACTCCCCTCCTTCCAGTTCCCGCCCCACCCTCCGCCCTCACTCCCCACCCACTGTCCTCATCCATAGGTGCACGATTTTTGTCCAGTTTCTTCCCGCATCTCCCATTCCCCTTTCCCCCCCAAGAATAGTCAGTCCATTCCCTTTCTATGTCCCTGATTCATTATAATCACCAGTTCATTCTGTACATCAGATTTATTCACTTGATTCTTAGATTCACTTGTTGATAGATGCATGTTTGTTGTTCACAATTTGTATCTTTACCTTTTTCTTCTTCCTCTTCTTAAAGGATACCTTTCAGCATTTCGTATAATACTGGTTTAGTGGTGATGAACTCCTTTAGCTTTTCCTTATCTGTGAAGCTCTTTATCTGACCTTCAATTCTGAATGATAGCTTTGCTGGATAAAGTAATCTTGGTTGTAGGTTCTTGGTATTCATCACTTTGAATATTTCTTGCCATTCCCTTCTGGCCTGCAAAGTTTCTGTTGAGAAATCAGCTGACAGTCGTATGGGTATTCCCTTATAGGTAATTGAGTCTCTTTCTCTTGCTGCTTTTAAGATTCTCTCTTTGTCTTTTGCTCTTGGCATTTTAATTATGATGTGTCTTGGTGTGGTCCTCTTTGGATTCCTTTTGTTTGGGGTTCTCTGCGCTTCTTGGACCTGTAAGTCCATTTCTTTCACCAGGTGGGGGAAGTTTTCTGCCATTATTTCTTCAAATAGGTTTTCAATATCTTGCTGTCTCTCATCTTCTGGCACTCCTATAATTCTGATATTAGTGCGCTTGAAGCTGTCCCAGAGGCTCCTTACACTATCTTCACACTTTCGGATTCTTTTTTCATTTTGCTTTTCCAGTTGGATGTTTTTTGCTTCTTCGCATTTCAAATCTTTGGCTTGATTCTTGTGCTCCTCTGGTCTGCTATTGGGTATAATATTCTTTATTTCAGTCCGTGTATGCTTAATTTCTAGTTTCTTTATCATAGCATCGAGGGTCTCATTAGTTTTCGTGAGGCTCTCCTCAAGTTTATTGCAAGCCCTCAAAACTGTGTTTTTTAGATCTATATCCTCCATTTCTGTCATGTTTTTTTGTCTCCGCATTTTTTATGCTTTCTTGGTGCACCCCCTTGTGGTCTTTGTGCGCAGTCTTGTTCTAGTTAAGCCTTGATTGTTGTAGTTAATACTAGAGGGATTTGACCACCAGGCCGACTGGCTGTGAGAATCAGCTGTGTGGAAAACTTCTGTCCTCTGGGGAGGTGCTAATCTAGCCTTTGCCTGAGGCTATCCGGCAAATGGCTCTGCGCAGGGCTTGGGCGGGGCGGGCTCAACAGGGCGGGCGGAGGGAGCAGTTATGGCTGCTCTCAGTCCGTCCCCAGGGGCTCTGCCTCTCTGTCCCAGCAACAGCTGCAAACCTCGGAGGGACCGTAGCCAGACAGTCCTGCTTCTCCCGTTTGAGTCTGGGTCCCTAGAGACTCGCCCGGATCTGGAGCTCAGAGTCTGAGACTCCCTCCTGATTGAAAACGACAACCGCGCCCTCAGCCACCAGCCCGCTTTGCGCGCGCATTTCACGCACCTCCGTACCTTTAAATTTTCCATACTGCACCTCCTCTGAGCCTCGGAATGCTGTTGTCTTTCCTTCTAGTTGAAGAGCCTCTCCTCAGCCAGCCTTCCTGTGGTTCTGGGTGATGTCCGTTCCGTCTTTTAGTTGTATTTTTGAAGTGGTTGTTTGCGGCAGCAGTCTCCGGTGTTTACCTATGCCGCCATCTTTCTCTCTCCTCAGCCACTATTCTAATGCAATAATCCTATCTAATAATAGACAAAGATTGAAACTGACTGTACCTTCACTACGCCTCCCATTGGCTAATCAGGGAGATATGCAAAGTAACCGCCAACAAAGATGGCAGTTAATTTGCATACATAGGCGTGAAGCGGTGGAGCGAAGACTGAAGGCGGCTCAGGCCGGAGCAGTGAGGGCTGTGAAGGCAGCTCCAGCTGGAGCTGCACCGGTTTTCCTCCGGCACCCAGGACCCAAGACTATTGCATGAATCTTTTCGTGCAACAGGCTTCTAGTACTTAAATATAATTCAACATTTTATATCAAATATATAGCTGTATCTGAGTCCCCAAACTGGGGAGAAGTGGGGTCAAGATTTTTGGTGAAATCTGAGCTAGCAACTACACCCTACCCTAAATGATGTTGCCCAGCTCTCCAAACAGCACTCTTGGCAGTGCCTAGAGCAAAAGATGAAACACAAAAAAC
Source organism: Myotis lucifugus (assembly GCF_000147115.1). Taxonomy (NCBI): domain Eukaryota; kingdom Metazoa; phylum Chordata; class Mammalia; order Chiroptera; family Vespertilionidae; genus Myotis; species Myotis lucifugus. The sequence goes on along the minus strand of NW_005871054.1, from coordinate 5,659,596 downwards.
TGAGGCACCATGCTTCACTCCCTAGATAACTCCCCTAGTTAGTATATGCATCATTAACTTCCAGTTCTTGAAGGGTCCTACATTTCATAACATTTAAGAGCTTAATTCTCACCCCAAAAAAGAGGTGAATTTTAAGATGTAACTATAGACATAGTGATAAGTGATATTATATTATTATATAACTAGTAGCCTGGTGCACGAAATTCGTGCACATTGAAAGGGAATTAATTAGAGGAACGTAATTTGGACTCACTATCTAATATCAATAATATGTGAGTGTGAGGCAGTCGCATTTCTGAAATTCAATGACATGAATTTTAGCTATTATTTTTCCAAATAAATGGAATTTATAGATATCATTTAAAAGAGTATTCAGCTTAATATTAAAAACTCTGGCTACCAAGTCAGGTCTGTTTTCAAGTTTTTGCCAGCGTTGTAAATTGTTTGCAATATCTGCCCATTTGGGGTTGCATGTCATGGTTATGAATAAATCAGGCTTGCCATACTTCGTTACAATCGCCATAGCATCCTGATATCGCTGCTGCATGTTTCTGGGACTACCCTCAGAAGATTATGGAAGTATTATCATTTTACCAATCAGTACATTGTCCTTTTCAGATCTAGATTTGAGATAATCCATCAAACCACTATATTTTTCAACTCTCAACTTAGATTGGTTTGCTTTGATGAAATTTATCCAATTGGCCTCCATTTTTTAATATGAATCCACAATAAACTGTTGAGTTAATTTTCCTGCATTTAAAATAGTATTGAACGTGTCCCGCACAGAGAAATGAAATCCACAATACTGCATTTGTGTGACCCGTGTCCTTACATTTTGTCTAGTATTATTGTTGATGACACTGTTGTCTCTGAGTCTTAATGAAATATCCGTTCCCCAGCCTTGTTCACCATGTGGAAAAAGAATAGGATATGTCATTGCATCTAATGTAGGAAACAGGATATTGATTTGTTTCATTTTAGTGGCATTTGGATTATTGGGATCTAGTTTACAATGAATGAGCAAGTCCCTTTCAAAAGGAGGTTCTCCATCTTCGTTTCTGAATATGACAGCAACCTCGGTTACACGGGGAGAATTATATCTACCCGGATCACTGTTACGATCGTATTTAATCGCCATTATTACTTCTGTGGGAGCAATACCTTTTGCTGCTACTTCAGATTGGGCTTCCTTTTCTACCTCAGGTAGCAACTTGTACAATTTTGTTAATTCACTTATTTCATGCATTAGGTTGTTGATGTTGATCATGAGTCTTTCTGAGCAGCCCGGGTTTTCTGGCATTGCTAATCTTTTACTTGTAGCTTCGGTTGTATCCAAAATATAGAGTTGAGCAAACTTCCGAGAAACACCATCCAAAGGATGTAAAGTTCCAGTACGGTGATAAACTTGTCCGTGTATTCTAAAACAGTATGGCCCATATCCTGATGACGATGCAATATTTGCACCCATGGAAGCAAAAGCAAAAGAATTATTTATGGAATGACTATTTTCCATGAAATTTTTACTGTCAGAATCTTTGTTTGTCATTAATCTTTTTAAATATGCCGGGTAATCTGGAAAATATATATCATTTGGACAGACATTCCCTTTGCTACAACATCGAGTAAATTTCCCATCGAATGGTTTTTCATCAGAGAAATTTAGTGATAGGCAAAATTCACATCGAACAGTCATTCCACCACAACTATGTTTGAGAATTGCATCCTCATGTACTCCATTTTCACTGAGAAGGCAGTTCCTACCGGTATTGGTAGTACTTGTTGATGACTGTTCTCTAGACATATTCTGCCGTTCCCACTGCCTTCTTTCAACTTCAAAGGCACGTTGGTCTTTAGACATTTTCTGTCGATAACGCCGGTGTTTTTCGGCATCAGAGCAACGTTTTTCCAGTAGCTGGTGTTCAGATACATCCTGCTGCAGGAGCCGCCTTCTTTCAAGATCAGAGGCACGCTGCTCTACAGATATTTTCTGTCAATAATGCCGGCATCTTTCGGCTGCAGAGCTACGTTGTATCAACAGTTGTTCTTTAGACATAGTCCCAACTCTCTACTGTCATGGTCTGAGATGCAGATGAATGAGAGTCCTGGCTATCAGGCCACTGAGAGCTGTCTGACCAAAGAATGATTCTGGCAGATTCTGTGGGGGTTTGACTTCCTCCTCCCTGCTGTCAGTTTCCACAGCTGTGATGAGGAAGCTGGGATGACAGCGGGAGCCGTGCTCTCCAAGCCACCCTCTCTCTCACTCTGCTCTATGTCCAGCAGTCTCCTGCTCTGCCAAGTCCTCCAAACCTCCTGCTCTCTGCCCACTCGTCTCCTGCTCTGATCTCTGCCGGCAAGGTCCTGGGAGCCGCTGGGAATGGGTAGGCGCAGGCAGCCTCGCCTCCCAGACCGGGAAAGGTCCTGGGAGCCCGCGGCTACAGCCGCCATCGCCTCCTGGGGCGCCTGACACCTGTGTATGCAAATTAACCGCCATCTTTGTTGGGTTAATTTGCATAGTCACTCTGATGGGCTGGTGGGTGTGGTTGGTGGGCGTGGCTTGAGCGTAGCAGAAGGACGGCTATTTTGCATGTTTCTCTTTTATTATATAGGACTAGAGGCCTGGTGCACAAATTCGTACACCAGCGGGGTCCCTTGGCCTGGCCTGCGGGATCAGGCCAAAACTGGCTCTCTGATATCCCCTGAGGGATCCCAGATTGAGAGAGGGTACAGGCCAGGCTGAGGGACCCCACTGGTGCACGATCGGAGCCGGGGAAGGATGCAGGAGGTTGGTCAGCCAGGAAGGGACTGCAGGAAAGCTCCAGGGTGTGTCTGTCCTGTCTCACTCAGTCCCAATCATCGGGACCCCAGCAGCAAGTTAACCTACCAGTCAGAGCATCTGCCCCCTGGTGGTCAGTGCACATCATAGCAAGCGGTTGAGTGGCCTTAGTATATCATTAGCATATTATGCTTTGATTGGTTGAACAGACGACTGGACTACTGGACACTTAGCATATTAAGCTTCTATTATATAGGATTTATCACAGCCCTTTTTTTTTTATTTGTCTATCACTTCCATATTTTCTACAAAGAGCATATGTATTGTTAAAAGCAGGAAAAAAACACAGATGCACACACAATGAATGAAGGTCAGTGTTTCAAGTCCAAGTTTTGCCTCAGTTTACTCAATTTCCCCAGTGCAGTTTCGGTGTATGTGCTAGCCTTTGTGGGTCTTGGCCATCTGTTGGGTAATTTAGTTCCCCCCATAACCCCCACCTTAGTTCTGGCTCCTGGCATCTTTCTGTTTGCCACCTGTTACCAATTCCTGATCAGACTGACTCACCAGGTACTTCCAGATATGTTTACCAACCCTGAGTCAACAGTACTAGAAAAATTCAGTGCTAACTTTATGTTCCTTTCTTTCTTAGAAAGGAAGTCTACAAAGGTGTTCTTTGAGATGTGTAGTCCTGTTTGTTGCTGTCTCTCATCAGGGAAAAAGAGATAAGTAGGGGGAAAGAGATAAGTAGAAAAAAAGAAAAACAAAGTGTTTAATTCTGTATGGTTGAAACTGACTCAGTATGTCTACTTATTAATAAGGGCTATCAATTTCTTAATACTGGATGCTGGGAATTTATATCCATGTAAGATTCAAGAGTGGTTATGTGCATCACATTGAACTATATGTCTCAATAAAAGTAAAAGAAAACAAGGTAAAATACCTTGTTATTCAAGGTTTGGGCTGAAGACAAGTAGCATTTTATCTGCCCTGTTTCTCCAGGAAGCAGCTCCCATAACCTAATCTATATCTACAAATGATTGATAGATCCTCCCTTCCCCTAACTGGTAGGCAGAGTATGACATAACCTGCAGTCCAGAAATACCTGAGTGCCTAACCATGTACCTTATATGGACTATACATTGAACCACCAATCAGCACCTGCCAAATACCCTAAGCCCTTGATTCCTAAGTACCTGAGTGCCTAACTATGTACCTTATATGGACCATATATTAAGCCACCAATCAGCACACGCCGAGTACCCTAAGCCCCCATTCCTTCCCATTCCTCCCCTCAAAAGGAGTGCTCACTTCTGCACGGGTTGCTGCTCTCCCCTTGCGAGACAGCCCTGCAGGTCTTTCCCCTAATAAAGCCTGTAATTCCTGGTTTTTGGCTCCCGACTGGTCTTTCAATGATCATGATCTTTTAAAATCCAAATGTAATCGGACAATCAATGGGTCTGTGCTGCCTGTCACTATTTGAACCTGTAGGGAGTGGCTATAGGGTTAAGCCTAGGACTGGCCTGTTGGCAAAGCCACAAACAAGTCCCAGCTTAGAGGGCACAGCTCTCTTAGCATAATTAGGCTTGACGTTATTGTGAGGTGGCCCAGAAAGCTGCATAGAGAAGAAAGAGAACCAATGGTTAAAGAGGAGGGAAGGAGATGCTGCGTTCTCGGGTGAGACCCACCAGCCCAGAGGTGGGGCCAGTGAATTCGCGCCAACAGGGAGGGGCGGCAGGTGTTTAATGAGGGGCGGGGGCATGAGCTGAGGAAGCTCCTGCCACAGGGGTCATCATGGTATTCAGCTGAGGAAGTTCCTGCTGAGGAGTTGGCAGGGTATTCAGGAAGGAGTCAGTATCTGTGTGGGGGTCGTTGTGGATTCCAGGGAGGAGCCAGTATCTGTGTGGCCATCTGTCTGGCACGCTGATCTGTTAGAAATTCCAGGGAGGGTCCATTATCTCGTCACACATCTGCATGCATTGATCCTGGGCTCCCTCCGACCTAACAGTTATGAAGCTCCCTAGATCTTATCTGGGTAGCTAATGGGCTGAGGGAGATGCAGCAAGTGCTGCCAAAATAAGTGAAACTCACAAGAACACTGTAACTATGGTGACCACTACCTTGTTTACCTCTGGCTATAAAATAAAGGCTCAGCTTGCCATCTGGATCTCTCTCTGTGGCCTTAGCCAGGCACAGGAAGATCCACCTACACCCAGCTTATTTTCTTTGTCTTTTCTACATCCTTCACCACCACCCCACCCTCTCAGCTCTCCGAAGCCTTGGCTGAGCTGGCATGGCACAGAACCAATTAAGCAGAGACAGGGTTGAAACATATATGAGTGTTTATTCCATTACTGCCGGCAGTATGGGAGAGCAGCAGGTCAGCCACAAAAATCTGCTCTGCCTCTCCCCATAAGCCAGCTGCTTCTTTTGGATAGAAGGACAAAGATCACATGGGGAAGTAGGCAAAAGGGTATGCCAAATGGGCAGTTAACAGGTAATGCAGGATGGAGATTTGCAAAGGCCTGCAGATGTGCAAAGGCTGTGGGTATTCAAAGAGCTGGAAGCTCTGGTTTCTGCAACAAGGTTGTTAATCTTTCCATGATAATAGGCAGACAGATCCCTGATGGGGAGGATGGCCTGCATTTCCAGTTGAGCTCCCAGGTCCCATGTGCAATTCCCAGCCAGGTTAGAATGTGCCTTCCTTAATCAAAACGAAACAATCACAATTTATAGAACATGATTAATATTTCTTATAATTATAGCTGGTCCCCAATATTCTATTTCTGCCCCTATCACAAATACTAAACTTCAGTTGATCCACAGAAAGTGTTTAAACATTTCACTGTACTTTAATTTTACTATTTCATGTGCTTTACCTATTAATTTATTTATGGGAACTAGAGCTATAAATACAAGATTTCTCAAATGTTGCTACTCAAAAAGGAGACTGAACCAGAACAGTGATTTCACTTGGGGGCTTGATAGAAATGCACAATCTCAGGTCCCAGACTATACCTATTGAATCAAAATCTGCATTTCTGAAGAGGATCCAGGAGATTAAAATGCACTGATTTTAATGCTAGAGTATTGATACACTCTTTTAAATGAAAACACATTCAGGAGTGGAAAAGATTGTGTAGTTTAGAAAAAGCAAATCCAGGCATTTTGGTATGCTTTATGCCTCCTCACTAGCCTATTAATTATTACAACTTTACATTGTGAGTTCTCCAATAATGGGGTCACCTTTTGTGATACTGCTCTTTAAGAAATGTATATGTGGTCTTCTTCTCTTTGCTGGCTCAGAGCTCCTAAAACAGCGGTTCTCAACCTGTGGGTCGCGACCCCTTTGGGAGTCGAACGACCCTTTCACAGGGGTCGCCTAAGACCATCGGAAAACACATATATAATTACATGTTGTGTTTGTGATTAATCACTATGCTTTAATTATGTTCAATTTGTAACAATGAAATTGGGGGTCACCACAACATGAGGAACTGTATTAAAGGGTTGCGGCATTAGGAAGGTTGAGAACCACTTGTCCTAAAACCCTTGGGATTTCTTGAGTGAAGAAAGGTGTCTATTGTTATGTTAAGGAGAAGACTTTTAAAATGCTGATAATCACTTAAAGATGGGAGCTGGCCACCAGACAAAACAATCATGTAATTAGAGGATTGGAACTTTTAGTCCCAGGCCTTGACCTCCAGGCAGGGAGAGGGCTGAGGTTGAATCAATTGCTCATGGCTAATGATTTAAATCATGCATATATAATGAAGCCTCCCACAGCACAGGTTTGGGGAGCTTCCAGTGGTGGACACTTGGAGATTTTCGATTTTCGGAGAGAGGCATGGCTGGAAAGGGCATGGAGTGTCTGAGCCCTTTCTCATACTTTGCCATATGCATCTCTTCCATTCGGCTGTTTCTGAGTTATATCCTTTTATAATAAACTGGTGATCTAGTGGTAAAATGTTTCTCTGAGTTTGGTGAGCCATTTTAACCAAGAAAGATGTTTTGGGAACCTCTAATCTATAGCGAGTTGGTCAGAAGTAAAGGTAATAACAACCTGGATTTGCAATTGACATCCTAAATTGTTCGCAATTGTTAGAACCTCAAAAATTGGTAGTGGGTTGCTTAGATGCATAGGTAACAGTCTGGACTTGCTACTGGCATCTGAAGTGGGGAGATGGTGGGGGCAGTCTTGTAGGACTGATACCTCAACCTATGGAATCTGACACTATCCTGATAGATAGGGTCAGAACTGGGTTGAATTTTAGGCCCCCTTCTGCTGTCTGAGAATTGTGTGGGAAGACCCCCACACATTGGTTTTGGGTCTTGGAACCCATATAAGACCTTTCAGTCCATAGCAGTTACCATATGCCTTTAATTTCCTTATTTTAGTTACTGTTGCATAGCTTCCCTTTCTTCCTTCAGCTCTTGAGATTTTATGATTTAATCATTTTGTTCTGCTAAAACCAAAACAGTAACTTCTAAATATCCTCAAGAACAAATTTCCTCCCCAAACAAAAACTCAGATGAGTTGGTAAGATAGTATATTGATGCTTACACCTAGAATAATCCAATCTCTAGACTCAAAAATGTTAGTAATTATGTCTAACTTCCATAGGATCTTAATATAATTCAATCCTTCCAAAGAGCCCAATCTTTAGTACTAAGAAGGAAGTCACTGGGAAATTATATTAATTTTAATATAATTAAAATTATATAATCCTTCAACAAAATTGAATTTAATTAAAAACCAGGTGGTCCTGCATTTTTTCTCTAAGGCTGTATGCTAAAAAAACAACAACAATTGATCTTCTTTCCATAATGATTCAACTATAAACCAGGAGGAAAATGGAAGAGATGAATCAAAATATTCTTTCATTTTAGTTAATACAAATCAGGTATTTGGTAGAGGTTCATAATTATGACACTGAAAGTAGAAAACTATGTGAGAAAAAAATGTAGATTTAGCTAATTCAAAAAAAATTATTTCTATATACTAAAAAACCGACATAATTCAAGGGCATATTTATTTTAAACTAGAAGCCCAGTGCATGAAATTTGTGCACTCAGAGGAGGGGGGGGTCCCTCAGCCCAGCCTGTGCCCTCTCGCAGTCCAGGAGTCCTCGGGGGATGTCCATGTCTGACTGATGGCTTAGGCCTGCTTTCCGGGGGGGGCCAGGCCTAAGCTGGCAGTCCGACATCCTTAGCGCTGCTGCAGAGGTGGGAGAGGCTCCCACCACCGCGGCTGTGCTCACCAGCCGTAAGCCAGACTTCTGGCTGAGTGGCGCTCCCCCTGTGGGAGTGCACTGACCAACTGACCACCAGGGGGCACCTCCTGCGTTGAGCATCTGCCCCCTGGTGGTCAGTACACGTCATAGTGACCAGTCATTCCGCTGTTCAGTTGATTTGCATACTAGCCTTTTATTGTATAGGATACAAACATACTTTTAAAAAATGAACATTGAGATTAATATGAAACCCGAGGGTCCTTACAATTTGATTTGGTTTGTGACTGTAGGTTTAAAAATGTTTTTTCCCCTCTCTTTCTCTTCATCCCTCATAGACCTATCCTTTCCCCTGGATAATTAGTAACCCTTGTAAAGCAGAAAACTGTAGCCCAGACCTGACTAATGATCACAAGGTCTGGACCTCTGGCAGGTGAAAGATAACATTTTGACCTAAGTTGTGTTTCAGGTTCTGAGCCCTAAAATGGAACAATCCCTAGCTACTTTGCCATGAAACCAGATAGAAGGATGCCAGAGCAGACCTCAGAGATGTCCTCAAAACCTAAACAAATGATTCAGTATTGGTACCTCACCTTGAACCAATCAGGTCCCAAAAGAACCCAGGACCCGAACTCCACAGTGTCTTTGATTTTTGTCCTATATAATCTATAACCTACACACCATTGAGATGTCTAGTCTTTTAAAACATGAGCTCCCACACTCTGGATTGGCCAATTCAATATTAAACTATTTCATTTCTACACTGCAAACTTCTACTTATGTATTTCTTTCAGCCAGTGCACACAGGCAGATGGACTCAAATACTGGGGTTTGGTAACAATATGTGAATAAAAAATGGGGAAAAAATGATATAATTAGAAATTTCATACAAATCAAAAATGGCCATAAACGCCAGGAAAAAATATTCATCAGTTCACTAATCAAAAAAAGCAAAGTACAAGCGTTGCAGAATTTACCAGGTGACCAAAATACACAAAACAGGTACTCAGAAGATTCAGGAAAAACCCTTTATTTGCAGATGTACTAGTACAGTGACTCAGGGGAGTCCGTTTCCAAAGCCTGAGTACCTCCTACAATGAGATTACTCCTTATATATATTCCTAAATTTTTTTTCCCCTAACTTCTGGGCTTTTGTGGCAGGCTTTCGCGCCCCTCTGTGGGTTGGGATGGGGGAAGTGAGATTGCACTCAAAGGCCTGGCCTGGGTGGTGCCACTGACCTCCCCTCTGGCTAAGCTGTAAATTCTTGGTTTATGGCCCTTGTAAACTGGGAGTATTTAGGAAAACAGATTATTGCCTAAGGAAGGGGGCAGTGACTTAATTATAGGCTAACAAGAATGTGCATTAGGATACTGGTTACTGGCACAGATTCAAATTGCTAGCCCCCCCCCCTCCCAGGTTGCCCCCTATATTCCCCCTCAATAGAATAACAAAATATTGCCAATCTTTTTAATTTACATAAAATGTTAACTATATTATCCAAAAAATTTGAGAAATAATCACTCTGATGCATTGCTGGTAGAAAGGTAAAAGGTAAAATCTATCTCAGTTACAGTTAGGCAACATGCAAAAAAAAAACAACAAAAAAAAAGCCTGAAATATTTGCATATAAAAAATCCAACCTTTCAAAATTAACTTTTAGAAAATAATCTGATCTCTACAATAGTGTTCAGCATGTCACCTGAAAAACTTTTAAAAACCTAAATGTCAAGTAAGAGGAGTTGATTGAATAAACCATGGTACATCTACACACTATAATTTATGCAAAAATTGAATAAACGCTTGTCACCATCAGCAGGTGTGAATGGCAGCTGCCAACCCTGATTGCCCCTGAGGGCTTCTTTACCTCCTCCTGCTCCTGAGGGGTGATCGGGGCAGCAGCCGTCGCTGACACCCACTGACAGTGCTGGCCTTGCTTGCACCCACTGCTGGCATGGCTCCAATCACTCTGCACTATCAGCGAGTGCAAGCAGGGCCGGTGCCATCAGTTCGTGGGAGCAGCAGCGGCAGGAGTAGGGCTGCTGGCAGAGACAACCAGAGGCCACAGTGGGAGAGGCTGGGTGGGGGCGCGGAGGATAGGCCAAGACCCATCTCTGTGCCCACCACAGCCTCGCAGCCCATAGTTCCTTTCAAGGTGCACAAATTTGTGCACTGGGCCCCTAGTCTTTTAATATAGTTCATCTGTGTTTGAAAAAAATTGTCTCTTAGGTTTCAGCAAACTTTTACCATTTTCATTATATAGTTCCATATTTTTTCTTGCTAATATTGTCAGCATAGGTAGCTAGTTAGTATTAATAAAGGAAGGGAACAAAGGGAATCAGACATTAAGCCTAATAACCCAGGGAGATGAATCAGACATTAAACCTACTTCACTAGGAAGTTGCAGCATTCATAGGCTCCTTAGGGGACCACTGCATCCTCTGCCTTAGGGACTTAATTCCCCAGCAACCCCCCAGTGGGCAGGAAGAATCTCCCTGGGAACAACCAACCTTGGTATTAGAATTATGGGATTATGGTGTAGCAGGATGCAGGGAGGAAATTCCTTTGCTAGGCACATGCACAGTAGAAGCCAAAATGTAGCTAGGGGAGGTAAACACATGTGCACTAGAAACTACATGACAGCAAAACTGAGGCATGATCAGTAGAAGCCAAAATGGTGACATCAAGGGGCAGAGTCTGTCCTGAGAAAATTTGAGGGAAGATCAGATAGGATGAGGATAAGGAACCCTGTAAGGTCCAGGGAAGAGGATGGTGCAGGGTAGAGCCCAGCACACGCCCAGGAAAATCTCAGGAAATAGGTTGGATAATTTGAAAGCAATCGTGCTCATTCCCCAAACCAAGAAAATACACATACGGAGGATTATCAAGGATCGGATCATAGTAGTGGCTTCTAGAGACTGCCCACCCTCTACATCCCGAGGGCGTACTATTTCCCTTCACCCCAATAAATCTTACTACTACATTTAAACTTCTCCCACACCGGTGCCTTCTGAAATTCCTTTCTTGCAGCAGCGCCAAAACCCATTTTCACTAGCAACAATATTACATCAAGATATTTCATATTTTTATTGTATCTTAAAAAAGACTTTTTGTTCCATATTCATCTAACGTCTTAGATAGCATGAAAGCAGATCACTCAAATAAATTATTCTAAAAACATATTTTAACATCAATTCTGACACAATTAGGAAGCAATAAATAAGCTATGAACTTTTCACAAGGACAAAGGTAAAGTGATCCAGAGTAGAACATGACAAATAAATAAGCAAAAATATGACAAATATCTGTATTCACTAAAAGAGGTCAATTAAGATTCGCCCATATATTTTCCTTAAAATAAGATAATCTCAAAATAAAATTTGAAATTCCTCTTTCCAAAAATCATCAAACAGAGCATATGTTAAAATTACCACAGAAAGATTTATATTTAAAATTGGATGATACCATAATGCTCTGGTTTACAAGAATCACATTTAAAAAGCACCGTGTATTAAAATAGTTAACCAATTTTCTGGATCACACACTATTAAGAATAACTCTCCTGATCAGGCAATGTGATTGGGGGGAGGGAGAAAGCAGGAATGCCCTCCCTCTGTGTAGCGTGAATAAGGGCAATAGCTGTTAAGAGGAGAGCTTAATTCCCTTGGATTCAACCTTCCTATACAACAGATGTGAGGGTTCCTATGATGCAAACTGCCAGGGAGGGATTTAAGCTAGACTAAGAATACATCCTTTATAATAGTAAGGAACAAGAATTCTTTGGAGATTTGGGGGCAAAAAGATACAGAGAATTAATCCTGGTTGCTGAGATTCTGACACCAAAAAATCCATAGTACATGTTCCCTAGAAAACAATAAATCCAGTGTGAAGATGTACACATTAATTATTTATTAGATGTATTTAATGATGACCTAAGAACAGGTAGTAGAAATAATCTCAATCAACTTCAACCCAAAAGATAGGGGATCTGCAGGAATAAATGAATCTCAGATCTGAGGAAGTGTTTAAGTTAGTATTTAAGCAACTAGGTGATCCACAAAACCCAGATGTTTGTAGAATATGGAATATTGATTAACTCAGAAAGGACCACTCCATTTTCATACCAAAACTTTTAAAATAAAATCTTTGTAAAGTGTGTTCCTTTATCTTCAATCCTAATAATTATAGAATATTAAGCATGCCTGTTATTACTACAGTGAATTTTATAAAATCATAATTTTCAATTGTTTCTGATAGCTTATTTTACATTCAATTTTTTTCTTCTAAATATAAAAAAAGATTCTGATCTCTTATGCTTTGACAGTATTCCTAAGGTAAAATTTAATAGTCTGAATTAATATTAACTGAACATAAAATTAGAAAGAGTGAGATTGATTTGTAAAACTGTAAAAGATAACCAAAAATATCCACAATTCTCTAGTTTCATTATTCAATCTATTAACTGCAAAACCCTCAAAGCCTACATTCACTAAAATATTAGAGTTAAAAAATCAAAGGTACAAAATGTGTGTGTTTTTGAGAAAATGTGACATGAAAAAATACCTCCATTCAACAGAAACCCTTCAATGAACTAAAAGTGAATTCCCAAGAAGTTGAATTAATTCATGATTTCAAAAACAACTATATTTCACTTAGTGGTGTCATATTGTTTACTTATAAACTGAGAAAACGGAAAAGTTTCTGTAGAAATCTGATTTGTCTGAAAACAGAACTCAACAAAATGACTCATGAGGGAATGAATACACATTAGCCAAAGTTTAAAGAGCATCTTAAAACCGTTTTCTGAAATAAACAGCATTCAGTTTTGATTGTTAGATATCTTACTTAACCAAGTAATTATTCTGAACGAGTAACTGAGCCTTAGTGAGAAAATCAGTTATAGCATATATTGAAATGGAACACTCTTAGATGGAAAAGAATAGGGTGACAGAGATGATGATGATTCTCATTTACACAGGATTTTAAAGAAGGAATTTAACAAAGTGACTATGTTTCTTTTTTAACATCCAGAGAACAAAGCCAGAGATCTGAGAACAGTTAGTGCTATATATATAAAAAAAAAAGAGGTTAAAAAATCACCAATTCTAACAAACGTAAGTAGGTACTGGATTAAATAAAAGTGGTTTTTAATGGACAATGGTACACTGTTCTCTAACCTGTCTCATGAGGCAAAGAAAAACAGAGCCATTCTAGGAAATGACAGGGATGAGTTGTATTGTGATCCTTCAATTGTTGAAGGTATTGAAAATTTATATAAAGATCTAGTTGCTAAAAATCAGGTTGCTATTATTTTTGAAATATTAAATTTTACTTGTAATTTCTATGATAGTAAATGGACACTGAGTCCTGCCCTAACCGGTTTGGCTCAGTGGATAGAGCATCAGCCTGCGGACTCAAGGGTCCCAGGTTTGATTCCGGTTAAGGGCAGTACCTTGGTTGCGGGCACATCCCCAGTAGGGAGTGTGCAAGAGGCAGCTGATCAATGTTTCTCTCTCATCGATGTTTCCAACTCTCTATCCCTCTCCCTTCCTCTCTGTAAAAAATCAATAAAATATATTTAAAAAACAAACAACAACAACAAAAAAAACCCAGAGTCCTAAGTCAGATATAACCTTTTTAAAATACTATATTCCTAGTTTTCAGAAAATAACACCAAAAATCAACTACTAATATACTCACTCAAGACTCTGGCCTACTTATATGTTCATATTCAGATTTTAGTTCCCTTCATTGAGCACTAAAAACAATAAATAAAAATATGCTTACAGCTTTCAAAAGAACATATTATAAAAATATAACATGAAAGATTAAAAGCAGAATACAATACAATAGATAAACTAGTAATAAAGGTGGTAAAAACAGAAGTGAATTATTGCAATGGAAAAATATTGTAAAAAATATATCTCCACTCACTACAATGGCTAAAACTAAAAAGACCAACAACCAAACGTTGGTGAGAATGAAGCATAACTGGAACGCTCATACATTGCTGGAGGAGATACAAAATACTACAGCCACTCTGGAAAAAAAAACAGTTTAATAGTTTTTCTAATAAAATTCAACTTATGTGTACCATGTGACTATGCAATCCAACTCCTAGATATTTATTCATGAGAAAGTAAAGCTTAGGTACACACACACACACACACAAAAAAAAAAACAAAACAAAACAAAAAAAACCCTGCATGCAAATGGTTCTAGCAGTTTTATTCGTAATCACCTAGAACCGGAAAGAACCAAACAGGTCATCAAAAGGTAAATGGAAACAAACTGTGGTATATATGGTAGAATACTATTCAGCAATAACACACAAAAATATTCACCGATTTATGCAACAACATGAATGAAATTTAAAAGCATTTTGCTAAGTGAAAGAAGCTAGACAGAAAAGAATACAACATTATATGATTTTATTAATACAAAATTCTGGAAAAGGCAAAACTATGGTAAAATAAAGATCATTAGAGGCCAGGGGGCATACTGACTTCAAAAGGGTAAGACAAATATTTTTGGGGGTGATGGAAATGTTCATCATGATTGTAAATGTTCAGTATCATGACTGTGGTGGTGGTTATATGGCTATATAAATTTGTCAAAACTCACTGAATTATATATTCAAAAATGGTAAATTCCACTGTGTATAAATAATACCTCAACAAAGCTGATGTTTAAAAGTATTACAAGCCGAAACCGGTTTGGCTCAGTGGATAGAGCGTCGGCCTGCTGACTGAAAGGTCCCAGGTTCGATTCCGGTCAAGGGCATGTACCTGGGTTGCGGGCACATCCCCAGTAGGAGATGTGCAGGAGGCAGCTGATCGATGTTTCTCTCTCATCTATGTTTCTAATTCTCTATCTCTCTCCCTTCCTCTCTGTAAAAAATCAATAAAATATATTTAAAAAAAAAAAGTATTACAAAAGAAAAAATAATTGGTATAAAATTTCCAATGTGTGTTTGCCTTAAAAACAGGATAATGAATGAATAGAAAAAGAAAAGAAAAATCAACAATGTGAGGTAACAAATCTCATACCTATTAATAAATCAAATCAACAAACCTAGATGATATTGTGGATGAATGGCTAAATAACACAGACCTAGCTTTATAATGGAGATATTGTTATTAAGAGTTTAAAAAATGGGTCATGGTGCTGTGTAATGGAAATTATTGTTTTCAGCTTGGATTCTCTACTACAGGAAACAAGTTATAAACTTCATCATGGCAGGATGGGAGAGGATGCTATTAGAGGCAGATTAAGTAGATATAGGACAGAACACTCAAGTTAGAGAGAAAGAGAGAGATAGAGAGCCAGGGAAAACAAATCACTATTTTGGTTAAAAGTCTATATTTTATGGAGCTTATTGAAAGTAGCACATATGTGTGGAAATTCATTAAAAAGTTATCTGAAATTCATTTTAATTAAATAAAATGAAAAGAACAAAAATAAAAAAAAACTATGTAAAAAAAAATCACAATAAAGATTCTGGAGATTAGTAGCAACCTCTTAGCACAAACTAGAATGGAACCATAGTGATGTGGAACATGCAGCCTGATTGATGAAACTTTCCCAGAAGTTTCTAACTGAAACTGAAGATATATCACTTTTCAACATTTATTTTTTTTCTTTGAATATGCTCACACAAACATATAATAAATGCCTGTAGTTCTCATTTAAGCATGTGTTCGATTATTCTCAAGCAATTCTGTTGTCATTAAATGTACTGAACTGTACAGGCTTTATTATGGTGACGAGTAGAAATTTTTTTAAATTTTACTCTAAGCTTAAAAAATTTGTAATATGGCTCACATGAGCATTGCAGAAGTTGAGGAATGAGAAAAAAATTGAAATGCTCAGGAATATTTTATACATAAACAAATATACATACATACATACAAGGACATGGGTGACTTGAGCCTGTGTGTATGTGTGTAATGTACTCTCTTCTTTAATTTGAAAAGTTTTTTTAACAAAGTGTTGAAAATAGTATATGAGTTAAATATGCAAAGCCACTAATTTTGTGTATTTTCATGCTGAGACAGGCTTATCCTTTCTTAAATAGAAGGGGGTGCTCTTCAGTTATTTTTGTAAGCCTTTCCCAGATTACAGTTTCTCTTCAGCCATTCCAAAAGAGTTCTACTCTGCACTTGCGCAAATCAATACTAGCTCACAGCGGGACATCGAAAGCAAAGAAATCTACTCTGCGCCTGCATGAAGACCCAGACCCCATACACACACACACAGAGGCAGTCCTCGGGTTACGTCAGACTCGATATATGTTGTCTTATGGTTACGTTGCCATTTCCCATTTATTTATAAAAAAAAAAGTTCCATCATTTCGACATATGTACATATGTGCTTTATGTTTTTTATTATTTATTTACCACAAGTAAAGTTCAGGAATTGTTATCTTTCTTTTAAATGTTTTTACTGTTTCACTTCATTACTGCTGTGCAGGTGCTCCATGTGAGTGACATAGGTGCTTATGCAGGTGGGTTCCGACTTATGGCGAAAATCGCATCACTTCGCGCCATAGGAACAGATCTCCGATGTAACCTGAGGACGTACTGACCTTGGGAGCAGTTCAGGGAGCTACAGTCTTCATTAGTGTGTGCTTCCTTGATTCATCAAGCTCCCTCCCTCCCTTTACCTCCACCTTGTTTTCAGTAAACCTTTTCTTTTGATTATGTTTTGCCTCCTCTCTTGATTTTCTGTCTTGGGGTAGCGGGTGGGGGGCAAAAACCCCTTCGCCAGTGACAATCTCACTTAGTTTTTAATGCATTTATGACTTATAAAATGATTGTTATAATAGGTAATTAGTACATTAGACTGATAGTCTGCAAGAATTCAGTTCTTAATGAATAGTATCAATACTGCTCATGTAAGTTTGAAATACAAACCTGGTAAAATACTAACATGCAAAATAAGTGATTAGCTAATAGAATGGGACAGACATGATTTCAAAAGAATACAACAGAAGGAGCTAGCAATGCAAAGTTGTAGTAGAACAATGCATCTATATGATCAAGGGAAAATGCTTAGCAAATTTATTTATATTCCCATTAAATAAAAAAGTTGAACTAATGAAGAAAAATCCTTAAAAATGATTATTTGCAAGAAAACAGAGTCCATGATCATCTGCTCTATGAAGAAATGGGAAATATCTGCATCATTCCAAAGGCGTGCAAGGCATATGGTACTCTTAGTGGAATAGGTAATACACACATTTTAAATTATTTATTAGAATAAAACCCAGTTCTGTCTAGATTAAAAGGTATTAATTCAATTTTAATGATATGGATTTAATTAGTATAGCTTTTTCTGTGAACTAGAGAATTACAGATCTTTGCTAAAATGAATGAAATACTGAACCAAATACCTCAATCCTGGATAGATAATCAAAATATGTCTGAAATATTTATAGAATTTGTGCTCTACCTAATAAAAAAAGTAATGGTGGACTTGTAAGTAAAAGAGTTTCAAGTCCTGACAAATAGCCAACATCAAGAAACCATTACTTAATTTTCAAGAGAATAATCATTAGCAGAATGCAACATTCTACTTCCAAAGAAAAGAACTGGTGGCAGGCCCATCAAAGTACCTTTCTAACCGAAACCATCTATCAGAGGAGAGCCATAGACAACAACAGAGCATGTCTTATTTCATCGACTCCGCATCCAAGTGCACAATGTTGCTCCAGGCTAGGAATTTAGGAAAAATTGACTTTCACCCAAACCAAAGTGTTTCTCATCCAGTACATTTTGAATGTGACAACTCATGGTTATTTCCGAATTTTTCTCTACCTTTTGCATTTACACATCTAGGGTTCCTCCAAACAAGATGCTCCCCAAACAACAATGTACAGACTACAAGATAACCATGTGTTTTCTGTCCTTTACCAACAGCAGCAATACTCATTCCCTTAAGGTTTTCAAAGTAGATGTTCTCCATACAAAGCTCCATCGACTTTTACAGTATTGTCCAAAGGGTTGGTGATATTGCGTCACAATGGCATCCATCTTTCTCTCTAGCTCTTATAGAAATGAGAGGGGAAAATAACAGGAAGAAATTAGAAAATGCTTTGCTCCCAGAAAACTGCAGATTTAATCCCTACCCCTATGCATCCTCAACTACTTCTACTCACACACATTTGTTCTACCTCTCCTCACTCCTCAGCCTTGCAAATGCAATGGCGGGCATACTCGGCCTTCTTCTAAAAGCAACAAGGAGATGGCCCTTTTTTCAAAATTATTCTGTACTGTTCTGCGGCCACGGTTGCACTTTTCACAGTTGGGCTTATTCTCCACATTGTTGTATCCAGTCAAAGCCACTCAAGAATTCCTATGGTCCCAGCAGCACTAAAAATACATAACAGCCTCCTTACAATAATGGCTGTGAATCACAGCATTCCTCGGCTGACATAAGTAGTTAAAATAGTTGGGGGGAAAAAAAAGTTAAATAAAACTTTTTAAAAAGTTCAAGCAAAAAAAAAAAAAATGAAAAGGGGGTTGAAAAGGACTCCCCTACCGTCTAACAATATTAAAGTCTGTCTCAAATTTACAAACGTCCTCAGCAACATCAAATGCCGCAGCTTCAAACACACGCGCCAGCTTCAAGCCCGACAGCTTCAAATGCCGTGGCTTCAAACACGCGCGCCAGCTTCAAACGCGCCGCTTCAAACAGTCTCGGGTACCATCTTGCACCCGCTCCACGGAGCACAACCTCAGGGCCCTCCGGCGGCCCCGTCCCAGAGGCCACACAGAGGCTTTGTTGGGGGAAAAATGGGAAGAAGAAGAAAAAAGGAGACATATAATTTGCAGACGGTAAATTAGCCCGTAGAGGGAGCTCCCCTAGCCCCATCGTCTCACAGTAATTGGAATCGCTGTAATTGAAAACGTAGCCCCATCCTTTGTTAGAAAGAGCCCCCAGGGGTCGAAGGGAGCGTGTCTTGCTCCATACCGATCTCTGCATGCCTATCACATGCAATTCCACTTAGACACCCCCTTGACCGTGTGTTTTGTTATTGCAACAAAAAAGATGATGATTCTTGGCTACACATGTTCTCCAAAACCTGCCTAGAAATTAAAGGGACCCGTCTACGTGTGCTGTGAAGGTGACTTCAACGGAATCAAGACCATAATAAGAATCAAGTTCCAACAATTAGAATTGTCATGGCAATAACCTGTCGCCCATTCACGGCGTTTGGTTTAGAAAGCTATGTGCTTTCTTTCAACCTTGACTAGAGATACGCTTGTGGCTATCATTTCTCTCGCTGTCTAGAGTGCTTTAACAGGCATGCTGCAATGGGCCTTCAGACAAAGGGATAAAACCGGAAAACGACATGATATAATGGCAGAGAGCCTTTTCAATAAAACATGAGAGGCACAAAATTCCAAATTTCTGTGGGAAAAAATATCGGGGAGAAAGGACACTCAAAAAGAAAAACATCTCAATGTGCAGTTGAAGGTAAAAATCTATTATCTGCTTTCTTGAAACAAATTTTGAAGGGGAACAATAATTTACATTTATATAATTCTTAAATATTTAAAAATTTTAAATGTATGTAAAATTGAAATGGTTTCTGAAAGTTTTTAACCTTTGAAGTGAAGTGATTTCCATCTTAGAGTAGACACAAACCAAGAATGTGAAGTAAGGTCAAAATGTATAATAAAAAATTTAACATGTAGCTTTTATTTTATTGAGGAAAATATACTAGGTGTTAAGAAAAACATATCTACTTCATTTTCATTAACTGGCATGCATGTATGTTATTGCTGATTCTCTGTAATATGCCTGCTTGTTTTGGGGGTTATGATTATACTTCCTATACTCTGCAATTTAAAAATATATAATAAAATTTGAGAATAAAGGGATGTCTTAATATGAACTACAACAGATACAATATCAACAATTGTAAAGGCCAATCATAAACATGTGGGAAATCATTTGCCCGAAGATGTGGGACAGAACTCAATTTCAAACATATAATAATTACATCTAGCCAATATTCCATTTCAGGAATAAAAAGTATCTGAATTTTATCTGAATTTGCCTTCATGCTCAACAATCTTTTCACTGCTTCATGTATTTCCTATAATAGAAAACGCCTCACTTTTCTGATGTACCTGATAGACAGGTCCCTGATTTCCATATCTCATTTCAGGATCAACCACTAATATGGAAAGCTTTCCTTACTCTCCCTCAAAAAAATCATGAGATAAGTTTGGGGTTGAATTCATTAATTAAATTATAGAAGACAGTAATATTTTTCAAAATTGCCAAACTAAAGAACTCTCAATATACTTCTAAATAAAACAGAAAGGATATACTTCAGACCAAAGATCAGGGGGAAAATGTTTGATAACAAATGGAATGCTTTAATTGGTGGGGGTACAGCTCATGAATATGTACTATTAGACCAATTTTTCTTCCTTAAGATTATTATGAATCTTAACTTTTTAAATCTAGTGTGGCCATACTATAATTTATCATCCAAAACTGTACCTTTTGAGGGCATAAGGGGGCACTAGCGACAATTACTCCTGGCCTGGGCAAACCCAGCTGTATGGTTGTCTTATATGAAGACAATGTGAAGTAGCTGCTTTCTAAGAGGAGGTATGGATAAGTCTGGATATATTTTGAAATAAATTAGTTATTTGGAGGCTACTCTGAAAAATAAGACCTGGAGCCAATTTAATAAAAATTATAACAGATTCTGAAGGTAGTAGGTAAGGACTTGAGCCTAACAGATCTATGGGAGCTGCTAGGCTTCATGTATATCTAAACATCTTTCAACATCTGTCATCTCCACCATAATAAACTACAAAAGATAAATAAACATTCAGATATAATATGTGGCTTTATAACTTCTAACCCATAAAACAGGAAAGGATTACACTGTCCTATACTGATACTTCTATACTTCTTTTTTGTGTTTCAGCTATCAGTGAGACGTGTATATATGTCTTTAAATTTATATTTTATTTATATATTTAATATCATATATATACTTTAAGCCAGCTGATGGGAATGTATTTTGTTATCAATTACTCATGAGTTGAAACAGGCTTTTTGGGCTTAACCATTTCAGAACATCTGTTAAATGCAAGTACAAAATGGAGATTGCTTAACAAACTATGTGGTAAGATAGCTACAATTTTTGTTTTCCCTTTTCAAGGGAAAATAAAATAAATTTTCCATCAGTCACAATGAGAGCTGGAGGGACTGATTATTCAAAATACAGTAGCACCGACAGTTCTCCAAATTTTCCCCAAGATATAGCATTTGTGCTGAGTATTCAATAATTTCCTCAAGCTGTACACCTGAAAAATATATGTCTCAAGTCTCGTGTTCATAATCTGGTAGTCAACCACATGTGCTCATAGCCCATATCTTTAAAACAATGATTCTCTTGGGTATGCAAATGTACTGGGCTTGCAACATGTTTATTCAAAAGAGTAGGGAGAATGATTCTTATGTGAGCATCTGCAGATTTTCACTGGAAACCTGCATACAACAATACATTTCCCCACAAATTTATTTAAAAAAAATGTAATGACAGTTACACATTTTTTAAGGTTTTACCAAGAGTTAACAAATCTCAATTTGTTAACAATTTTTCATCAAGAAAAGCACATGAAAGAAACAAGTAAAAGTATGTATGTCAGGACCTATTACTGGTTTATTGCTTACATTTTTGCTTGACCTTGAGACAAAAATCCAAACATCCTGGTGTTCCTAACCCACCAGACTTTTCACCATACACTAGCCACTTGCATTCCACTGCTTATCCTGGCTTTCCTCTCATAACTAGTCATCTATTTTCTCTTTTCATTATCAAACTGAACATATAAATTTAAAAATGTTAAAATAACTTTTAAAATAACTCAAAAATTCATCATCATAGTAAAATATATTAATATACATATATTGGAAACGGATATATAAAGCACATAACGAAGTAAATACATAATATTAAAAAAAGACAATATTAAATGCTACAACTATACACAAAAACATAAACGTTTATTGATTTGGTTTTATGGACATATAAATAATTAAAAATGATATACACAAGCAACATTGTACCCAAAAAAGAATAAAACACTCAATTGTCTCAACTGAATATTTACATCTATTTAGCATGCATTATGACCACAACATAAAAATTCAATAAATTTCCTGAAGTACATATCACAAGGCCATATTTTCTTTTTCCAATACTTTAAAAACAAAAAGATAAGAAATTTCTATTTCCAATAATGATGACTTTATTTAGACCAAATCTCCCAATGATAAAATGCTGAATAAAATATTTTAAAATCCCTTTAAAATTATTTGGAAGTTAATAAAGTTGTACACACACAACCCTAAGGATAAGGAGGAACAAAACACAGGACTATAAACTGTACACATGAGGTCATATGCCCATTTTGCCAAAATGTGGTCTGGGCAGAGATGGGAGCAAGTCAAGGCCTAGGACCTCCCTAAGGCAGGGAGTCAGAGGAAGAGACTCTCCCTCACATTAATTTGGGACCAAAGGGTTTTGCACCTAATGTAAAACTGATTTATAAGCACTGCTTTGTAGGTACAAGAGGAAAGATTGAGACAAAAAGAAAAGCTGAAAAAAGCTCTTTGAATAGATGTTGCCCCTGGCCAACCTTCTAGCAGATTTGCTCTCTGGAGATGTCTGAGAACTTCAAGTTTTTTATGTTAGGTTAAGGATGGCTTTTACTGGTCTCACTCACATGCACTACTGAGAAGCACGTGTAAATCTCTGGTGGGAGGTGCCTTCATCCTGGCCTCAAAATATATACTTTTTCAAGGGCAATTGCAATATGCAGGCAAAAGTAACAAAGCACAGAAAGAAATAGGGCACTATAAGCCAGAATCAACAGAAAAAGCAGATAGTAGAAACAGACATGCATCAGATATTGAAATTATCAGATACAGTTTGTGAAGCAACTACACTTATTATGTTTTAAAAAGTAAAAGACATATTTAGAAATACCTGTAGGGAAGAGTAAACTATAAAATGTAAAATAATGAGTCAGAGTTCATCTACCAATAGCAGATGACATTGTTTCAGACCAATTCTCTCACTGGAAACAAATGCACCATCTGGACCAATATATTTTTTAAATATCTGTTTGAAGATACTAGCAGTGATGGCGAACCTTTTGAGCTCGGCGTGTCAGCATTTTGAAAAACCCTAACTTAACTCTGGTGCCGTGTCACATATAGAAATTTTTTGATATTTGCAACCATAGTGAAACAAAGACTTATATTTTTGATATTTATTTTATATATTTAAATGCCATTTAACAAAGAAAAATCAACCAAAAAAATGAGTTCGCGTGTCACCTCTGACACGCGTGTCATAGGTTGGCCATCACTGGACTAGAGAGATACCAGGGTTCTAAGGAGAGAAGAAAAGCCCATCAAGATAAACCCTGTATCTGAAACTTCCTTTTCCATCAAGATAATGGCCAATTTCCTGCAGGGTGAGAAACTGAGAAGTTGAGCAGATATGTCAATAGATGTACAAGTTGGAAAGACAACATTCAGAGTACAAAGAAACTTCTCTGATATACGCACTGGCTTTCAGTTTGATTTTCAAAAGGTTGCATCCTAAAAAAAAATAAGTAAAAACTGGAAATAAACCAGCCCTGACAGGTACTGAAGCCTAGATTAAAATCACTTCAATTTCTGATTGGATTAAGGTGACCATGTTGCTGATGTCTCTACCCTATTGCCTTTCAGAAGTAGAGGTAAATGCATTCCGCAGAATGGGAAAGCCATCTAGAGTCTAGATATGTTTATATAATCATATACAATGTTGAACATAATCAAAATAACCAAGCATGGAAGAAATTAAGACATAACTGAAAACTTAAAGAATAAACAAACCATGTAAAAGATCTATAGGAAACCTAGGTAGTGGTAATAGACACAGAATTTAAGTAACTATAATTAAAGTATTCCAGGAATTAAAAGGTAATATTGAGAATGTTGGCAGAAAACTGATAACCTGCAACTACAAAAAGAAAAAAGAACAAACTAAAAATTATAGAGCTAAAAAACACAGTAACTTAAAAATAAGAACTCAATAAATGAGCTTAACAAAAGTTTAGATAAAGCTGAAAGAGAGGATAGTAATCTGAAAGATAAATTAGAAGAAAATGTTAAAATTAAATTACGAAGATAAAGAAGGAAAAAATACTAAAAAAAAGCACAAGTGACAATAGTGGATCTCAGAATATAAACTGATATAGTCACTATGGAAGATACTATGGAGGGTCCTCAAAAAATTAAAAATAGAACCACTACTTGATCCAGCAATCCAACTTCTAGGTATATATCTAAAGGAAATGAAAATAGGATATCAAAAATATATCTGCACTCTCATGTTTATTGCAGCATTATTCACAATAGCCAAGATATAGAAACAACCTAAGTGTCCATCAATGGAGGAATGGATAAAGAACAGGAATTTTTAAATTCTGAAAATTGTTTTCAGTCATTAGAAAAATAATTCCAGATGGAAAGCCAGAGATGCTAGAAGGAAAGAAAGAAGAAAATGGCAGGTATAAGAATAAACCTAAATGAACATTATGAATTCTGAGTTCATAAAACAACATGATAATATTGATTGTGTTTGCATGTATGTGTATTTTTTAAGTTACAAGACAACAATAATAAAAAAGTATGGAGACAGGAAAATGAAATCAAAGTTTTCCAAAAGCCATACATTTGCAGGGATAAAGGTAAACTTTTAGTTAATATAATACTTTGATAAGTAAGGAGTGACTGCTATAATGGTAGGGTAACCACAAAAATAAATTTTAAATGTTTTACATCTTCTAAACCAATGGTTCTCAACCTTCTGGTCCTTTAAATACAGTTCCTCATGTTGTGACCCAACCATAAAATTATTTCCATTGCTACTTCATAACTGTAATGTTGCTACTGTTATGAATCATAATGTAAATATCTGATATGCAGGATGGTCTTAGGCGACCCCTGTGAAAGGGTCGTTCGACCGCCAAAGGGGTCGCGACCCACAGGTTGAGAACCGCTGTAAAGGAGGCGAAAATAGAATGGTAAGAAACCATCTGTAAGTCCAATAAAACATAAGTGAAAGAAAAAGCAAAAAATAAAACATCTCTGTAAGGATAAATTTAAAATCATATAATTTTAAACAAAAACATATCAGTTACTCCAATAAATATAAATGTGCTGCATAATTCAGTTAAAAGATCAAAAATATCAAAGTGGATTTACAACTAAGTACATAAATTGGTATTAACTTGTTAAATTAAATACATATAAAAACCTATTCACAAATGTTGTAAAAGGATAAGAAAAATGTAGTATGAAAAAAGCTATAGCTATATTAATATGGAAAAACAGACTTGAAGGCAAAATGTATTTATATAAATGAAAGTTACATCATAAATAAAAGCTCAAATTCAATAAAAACAACACAAAATTTTAACTCACTATTTAACATTGCTTCAAAATAAATAAAACATTTATAGGAAAAATAAGTAAACAACAATCAGCATGGGAGAATCTTAAAAATAGTTTTCCCACTATACAAGAGCATTAGCAGGCAACAACAGTAAGTGTATACAAAGATTTAAAGAATAAAATTGATAAATTTCAGTTACTGGATGTATAGATAGGAACTAGAGATTATACCCTTCCTTAAGGACACAGAAATTTATAAAAATCAACCATGTACTAAGTATTTACTAGAAACTCACAAAATATTTTCCAATATTTGAAATCATAGAGTATTTTCCTCTAAATAAAATGTAGTTGTGCTGGAAAATAACATAATTAGAGTATTACATGTGTTTGTATATCAAGAAATATACTTCTAGCCGTAACCGGTTTGGCTCAGTGGATAGAGCGTCGGCCTGCGGACTGAAAGGTCCCAGGTTCGATTCCGGTCAAGGGCATGTACCTGGATTGTGGGCACATCCCCAGTAGAAGGTGTGCAGGAGGCAGCTGATGGATGTTTCTCTCATCGATGTTTCTAACTATCTCTCTCCTTTCCTCTCTGTAAGAAATCAATAAAATATATTAAAAAATAAGAAATATACTTCTAAATAACTATGGGTCAAATAATCAAACACAAAAAAAACTAGAAAATAATTTAAATTGAATAATAAAACACTACATAGAAAATTCTAAGGGATGTAGCCAAAACAATACCTAGAGTTCTAGTTATAATCTTAATGCTCATATTAGTAAAATAAAAATGCTAAAAAATTATTAATATTGGATTCATCTCAAGAAGATAATAAGAAACAACAGATTAAAAGAAAGTTGGAGAAAGAAAATAGCAAACATAAGACAAATATTGAGAGGATCAACAAAGGCAAATGTGTTTCTTTGAAAAGAATAAGAATGTGATAATCCTCTGGTACAAATGATCAAGAAAAAAGAGAGAAAGTATAATAAAGTGATATCATGAATGAAAAGAGGAATTTAAGACCTAAGAGACATTTAAAAATAAGCTTTGGCCATAGAAAGTCATAAAAATAAAATTTAAGCCCTAACCGGTTTAGCTCAGTGGATAGAGAGTCGGCCTGTGGTCTAAAGGGTCCCAGGTTCGATTCCGGTCTAGGGTATGTACGTTGGTTGTGGGCACATCCCCAGTAGGGGGTGTGCAGGAGGCAGCTGATCCATGTTTCTCTCTCATCGATGTAAAAAATCAATAAAATATATTTTAAAAAATTAAAAAATAAAAATAAAATTTAAAAACAAAGTTTTCAGGTACTGGTAACAAAGACCACATAACTGCAATCCTTCAAAGAAGGGCAGTGCCCAGTAAACCCCATATTAACCCGGTTTTCTCCCTGGGCATATTATCTTATCTGTTATTCATGGAAGTGGTGTACAACCACTTTCAAGGGCAGAGGAAAGACAGCTGCTAAGCTAGCTGAATTTTGGGAAGCAGGAAACTAGAAAGAAGAAAGCCAATGATCAGGAGCTTAAAAAAAATCAATTAGGTCCTCAGCAGACTTTGAATCTTCACATGCACAGAGTAAAGTTATAGGAATTTATCGAAAACAGTTGCCGAGGGGCTAAGAACTGTAAATTTTGAAACCTCTTTTTACAGATAAATCTCCAGTTTAGATAGCTTCTTTGCTAAAGTCTTTCAAACTTTTAATAGCACCAATTCTCTCAGAGAAAAGAGAATAGGTTTTGAAATTAGCTTGATCTTGATGCTCATGTCTGATAAAGCTCAGTGGTTGAGCACTGACCTGTGAACCTGAAGTCACGATCCCATTCCCGGTCAGAGCAATGTCTGGGTTACAGGCTCATTTCCCAGTTGGGGGCATGATATGCAGGAGGCAGCTGATCAATGATTCTCTCTCATAATTGATGTTTCCATCTCTCTCTTCCTCTCTGAAATCAATAAAAATTTATTTGTAAAAAAGAGAAAGCCTAATTATTATGAATATTGATACAGTAATTCTAAAAACATATTAGCAAATGAAATCTAGCAATTTATTTAAAACAATAGTACATCACAAACAGGTTGTTCCCCCCCTCAAGAATGCATGGTTAGCCGAAACCGGTTTGGCTCAGTGGATAGAGCGTCGGCCTGCGGACTGAAAGGTCCCAGGTTCGATTCCGGTCAAGGGCATGTACCTGGGTTGCAGGCACATCCCCAGTAGGAGATGTGCAGGAGGCAGCTGGTCGATGTTTCTCTCTCATCGATGTTTCTAACTCTCTATCTCTCTCCCTTCCTCTCTGTAAGAAATCAATAAAATATATTTAAAAAAAAAAAGAATGCATGGTTAGTTAACTTTAAAAGTCCAACAGTGAAAATTCACCTTATTAACTATAAAGATGAAAAATCAAATTCATATCTTAATAGATTCAAAAATCATCTGTAAAATTAAAAATGAATACTATTAAAACTAATAAATAAAATTTGTAAGGTCCTAGTCAGTGCAATAAGGGAAATAAGAACAGATAAAATATATATTTCAGAAAAATCAAAAACCTACCATTAAATCATTAACAATATGGTTATATTTATAAAAAATCAAACTCATAAATTTATATAATAGTACATAATTTATTAATTTTAATAATTTTAGTAATGATCATTACTTATGTTATTAATATTAATATAAACTATTTTCAATAGTAATCATTATTAATATTGGTTAGTATTATTTATTAAAGTAGTGATTCCATCAGGATGCTGAATATAGTATCAATATATAAAATTCAGTTTTTCTATGTACCAGTAATGAAAAATTTAAAAATGTAAAATTATAAATAATATAAATTAAAATATAACTAAAATTCATCTAACACATAGAAACCATTCTACAAATTATTGAGAGAAGTTTTTAGAAAGCCTAAAAATGTTTGAGATGTAACATTTTAGTAGAGATATAAAGAGCCAGAAATGATAAGACAATTTAGAAGAATAATTATGAAAGTCTTGCACTAGTGAACAGAACTGATTATAAATCTTTAGTAATGAAAACTGTGGTGTTACTCCAAAGATAGACATATAGGCTAGTAGAACAAAATACAGAGATAGAATAAATCCATAAACATACCTACATATGTACACTCGATTTACAAAAATGGTATTATAGCTTGTATAAAACTGTGCAGTAGAAAAGGATGATCTTTTCAATTATTGCTGCTGGGTCAAATATGAAAATATGAAAAATATGAACCTTGATTCATATCCTTATTGTGAAATATAAAACAATAAAGCCTCTATAACTTAACACAGGATAATATGTTGCTGATTTTTGCTAGATAGGACACAAAAAGCCTAATCACAAAGGATAAGATGGATACATTGAACTGTGTTAAAAATAATAACTTCTATGAAACTACATACCATTGAGAGTAAAAATGCAAGCTACACAATAGAAGAATATATAGGAATATCAAACAAATAAGCCGAATTCAGATATATAAGTGATCCTATATTCACTAAAAAAAAGAAAAGAAAATTGAAAAATGGGCAAGTAGCTAGAAAAGGAACTTCCCAAATGAAAACTTCAAGATGACCAATAAACATGAAAACAACTTCATTATTCATTTGAGTAATGTAAATTTATACTATAACTAGAGGCCCGATGCATGAAGATTTATGCAGGAATGGGCCTGCCTTCACCTAGCTGCCGGCACCTCCTTTGCTCTGGCCGGAGTCGCCTTTCCGCCTTCCCACTCTGCCCAGAGGCCCGAAGCAGCTGGAGTGGTGCAGAATGCCTGCGTCGTCGCCATGGTGATGACGCAAGCATCCTGCCCCCCCCCCCAGCCGCTCGGCTCCTAAAATTGCAAATTAACCCATCTTTGTTGGGTTAATTTGCTTACATACTCCTGATTGGCTCGTGGGCATCACAAAGGTATGGTCAATTTGCATCTTTCTGCTATTGGCACTGCCCATTGGTATAACTACTTTGGAAGACTAGTAATTTCTACTAAAACTAATATACCCACCACATGACCCAACAGTCTCACCTCCAGGTATATCAGAAATGCGTACATATGTGCATCAAAAGGCATATATAATGGTATTCATTGCCTGATTATTAAAATCTGGAAACAGATAAATATTCATCAAGAGTATATATCCTATCTAATAAAAGAGAAACATGATAATTAGCCATACAGCCGCTACCCTTCCCATTGGCTAATCAGTGAGATATGCAAATTAACTGCCAACCAAGATGGCGGCCGGCAGCCAGGCAGCTGACGCAAACAGGCAGGCTTGTTTGCTTCAGTGACCCAGGAAGCCAAGCTTCCCCGCCTGCCTTGCCGGCCTCTCAGCTGCACTCTAAGCAACACTGTAACAAATATAGAAGCTAAACAAAACCCCGGGCTTCAGCCAGCAGGACCGCAACATTGTTTCAAATACAGAAGGTAAACAAAGGCCAGAAACCTGCATTCAGCAGCAGAGGTCTCATAGCTGGAGCCGAGCCTCAGAGCTAAAGCTGGCCCAGGATAAAAAAAAAAAAAGGAAAAAAGGACAGGTTGGGAGCTTCAGTCACCCGCCAGCCTGAAAACGGCCCTCAGCCCCTCACCCAGGCTGGCCAGGCACCCCAGTGGGGACCCCCACCCTAAAGGGGGTGTGACCAGATGCAAACAGCCATCATCCCCTCACCCAGGCTGGCCAGGCACCCAAGCGGGACCCCCACCCTGAAGGGGGTGTGACCAGATGCAAACGGCCATCAGCCCCTCACCCAGGCTGGCCAGGCACCCCAGTGGGGACCCCCACCCTGATCCAGGACACCCTTCAGGGAAAACCAGCCAGCCCCTACCCGTGCACCAGGCCTCTATCCTATATAGTAAAAGGGTAATATGCCTCCCAGCACCAGGATCAGCGGAGCAGCGAGGCCTCCCGGCACCGGGATCAGCGTGACAGGGGGCAGCTACCAAACCCAACGGATCGCCCTGCGGCTCTGTGTGTGACAGGGGGCGGGGCACAACTCCTTATCCGCCCTGCCCTGAGTGTGACAGTGGTGGCGCCCAACCCCCTGATCCGCCCTGCTCTGTGTGTGACCAGGGGGCGGCGCCCCAACTCCCCTATCGGCCCTGCTCTGTGAGTGACAGGTGGGAGCTCCTCAACCCCCTGATCGGCCCTGCTCTGTGCGTGACAGGGGGGAGCTCCCCAACCCCCTAATGGGCCCTGCTCTGTGCGTGACAGGGGGGAGCTCCTCAACCCCCTGATCGGCCCTGCTCTGTGTGTGACAGGGTACGGAGCCCCAACCCCCCTGATTAGCCCTGCTCTGTGTGTGATAGGGGGCAGCGCCCCAACCCCCTGATTGGCCCTGCTCTGTGCGTGACAGGGGGTGGCGCCGCAACCTCCCTATTGACCCTTCCTTGAGTGTGACAGGGAGCGGTGCCCCAACCCCCCAATCGGCCCTGCTCTGAGCCTGACCAGGGGCTGCACCTAGGGATTGGGCCTGACCTCTGCCACCTGGGAGCAGGCCTAAGCCAGCAGGTCATTATCTCCCGAGCAGTCCCAGACTGCGAGAGGGCACAGGCCGGCCTGAGAGACCCCCCTCTCCCCCCCCGAGTGCACAAATTTTTGTGCACCGGGCCTCTAGTAGATATATAAATATACAAGAAAATAATAAACAGTTTTGGTAATAAAAAATATTGGTATACACAACCACATTACTGAATTTCATAAATATAATGTTGAGCAAAATTAGTTAGACATAAGAAGCACCTAACAGATTAATCATTTAGAAAAAATTCAAATATAGGCATAAACTAGATGTTTAAAATCTATAATAAAAGCATAATATGCTAATTAGACTGGATGGCCAAACGACCTTCCAGACAACATTCCGGATGACTTTCCAGATGAAGCTGGGGCTGCAAGGACTGAGGCAATCTGCCGCAGCTGCGAGGGCCAAGCCCCTTGCACGAATTTCATGCATTGGGCCTCTAGTAATATAAAAATCTAGAGTGTTATAATAATACTCTGTAATGTTGGAAGTTAGATAGTAGTTACATTTGGGGGGGGTTGCTACTTTTTTAATTTTTTAAAAATATATTTTTATTGATTTCAGAGAGGAAGAGAGAGGGAGAGAGAGAAACATCAATGAGGAGAATCATTGATTGGCTGCCTCCTGCACACCCCCCACTAGGGATCAAGCCCACAACCCGGGCATATGCCCTTGACTGGGATTGAACCTAGGACCCTTCAGTCCGCAGGCTGACATTCTATCCACTGAGCCAAACCAGCTAAGGCAGCTACTTCTTGACTATGTATTGCTCACATGATTTTTCCTTTTATAAGAATTCATAGAGTATCAGAATTTGTTGAGCCACTAATTATTTGTGCACTGTGTATGTGCTACTTCAGAAAAATGTTTACCTTAAGCAAAAGAAGATAATAGTTCTTCATGATCTCTAATTTGGAAAATAATTCTTATGATGTACATTGTTTTGAATTTACTATTTTATGTAGTCATTCAATACATACTTATACAACTTTGAAAATCACATGGTTAGAATTTCCCCTTATTACTAAACATTCTTTGCAACGTATTTTAATGATGTATAGTGTATCAAAATATTTATAATTTTATAGTATATTTACTCTTATTTAACTACTTTATTTGCCTGTTTTACAATTTTGCCCTATTATAAATACCACTGAAATGAATATATCCTTGCTCTTTAATTTATGAAAATTTATAAAAATGACCTAAGGGATATGAATATTTTTTCCATATTGTTTTACCAAAAATGTGTACTGATTTGCAGTCCCATAGACTTTCTGTAGTTTTTCCACAGGAGTTGCAAAACTGTGATGTTCATGGCATGAAGTGCATTTTCTAAATACTTTAATATGTCTAAGGATCCTAGGAAAGAGTGGCAATTGTTCCTAATTGTGTGAAATTAAAAGTAGCTTAGGTTCCCAACTCTCATCCTTGGGCTGCAACAACATTTTAATTTATATAATTTGTATCAAAGAACAATTATGGAACAAGTGACTAATTCTATAGAAAGAACATGAACTGTAAGGACCCATTTTTAATCCTAGCTTTGATACGCGATACCCATTGGAGCTGGTAAGTGATTTCAACTATCTGAGCCTTAGTTTCACCTATGTAAAAGAAGATAATCATTAATAGTACATAGGACTGCTGTGAACACTAAGTAATATATATATATACAGCCTAACATAGTGTCTGGTACAGTTGTTATTCAATAAGTGATATTTTTCTTCTTCTCAATCATGACATTCTTTCAATTATCCATAGTAATGGGTCAAATGGCATAGATAATTCTAAAACTTTATATCACATCAGACTTTTTACTACTAATGATAAAATAAAAAGGAGCTGATTTATTTCAGCTTCTCCACATATTCCTGCCCCCCTAGAAAAAAAAATAAGGGAACTAGATACCACAAATTGCAGAATCAAGCTATAAATAATTAAGAGCTGGTCTTGGGTCTTATTTTATGCTCAAAAATCTGAATCATTATGAAATTAAAAGCCCCTCTGGAAGTTGTGTTTTCATTTAGCCTTTAATAAATAAGTTTCAAGTGTCTTAATTTTTTAAAAGGGCCTTTAAAAATCATATCAGAGGTTAGGAAAGGGCTCCACTTAACAATATTTTTTTTCCATGTGAGTACTATCATTAAGACAATTACCACTGATCACCTTTTAATGATATTTCAAAACCACTTGAATATTTTTAAAAAGGTCACCCACAGCAACATAACTCATAGAGCTGAACAGCACAAATGGGGCTTTTGCATTTGTTCAGACATGTACCAGGTTTTAGTTCCTACAGGCTCACAGACGGTTTTCTCCTTAGCAGTTTGCCAAATGTATTTTAGAATGTCCAAAATTTAAAATGTTGATGTGTGAGAATCAACTACATAATGAAAGAATCCAGGCACCATTAAAATGATAATGTGAATCACTCTTTTTCTCTCAAATGTGCTAAGTGCAACTTGCTAGATTATATGGAGGATGAGAAAGGTAAATAGGTAATATTTTGAGTGGAAAAGACCATAGACTTCCCCAGTCAAAACTGACTTTTTTCTGAGGATCCTTCTTCTCTTTTTTTTGTTGCAAATATCAAATTATGACCATGGAATATGTATAACAAGCTACAATGCAATTCCTGATTATTCAGAGCCTAATCATGCAGTTTGTGTTTTATCCCAGCCATTTGCTTCTCCTTTTCCTGCCTGCTGCCTGCCTTTTGCCATTTCACTGCTTGTTAGTCTTTGGCCAGAGTATCCCTGAAAAAGGCATTTTTAAAAAAGAGGTGGGGGAAGGAAGGCCAAATTATTTGAACTTCTTCCAGTTTTATCTAAAGTTTCTAGAGGGAGACTGGCTCTATACATTTTCAGTACCCATAGACTCGGGCAAAAAAAAAAAATTGAGTATATAAATTTTAAAAAATCAACCAGGATGTGGAGGGAACCCAAAAATGAAATTAAAACTGTAACAAATGAATAAACTATGTTACAAATGAATAACATATCCATAAGGAATGTGGAGGAAAAGAAAAGAATGAACTGAAATTACTTTGGAAAACAATATTTTGGCTGATATTATAAGGCTAAATTCAAAAGATACTCTACACAAACACTATACTCTAATTTAAAATGTTTCTTATAGGAGGATGGATCAACCAATGTGGAACTACTTAATGTATATTAATAAGTAGTGCATATATTATATTTAATAAAAGCCAGATTTGTCATGGTCAGAGAAAGTAATTACAATTATGGAAGATAGAAGGCTAGCCTCAAATTCATGGTGTTGTTTTGGAATTGGAACTATTAGTATAAACTCATTTTTAAAAATGTATAGATACATATATAAATACAGAAATAAAAACGTGTACATATATGCATGTGTTACTGTATAAATATCTAATTTCTAGCTCTGTCTGCACCTCAGTAGCAATAAGCATACCTTGTACCCACATCTTAGTTTCTAAACACAATTTTCAACAAAAGAACCCATGACTTCTTGGTAAAGGGGTTGATTCTGGGTCTGGGATAGAGAAAATAAAGATGAATCTATACTAGAGCACCCACAGTACCATACAGTAAGGACGTCTAAAAAAAGATGGAAACGTGTTAAAAGGGTACAAGCACCAACCTGAAAGACTTTACATGGCCAAAGACAGACAATTTGAACAACAAAATGAATAATGATAGTATCAAGTTAACACCCATAGAATACATGAGTACCCATGAGTCTACAGTGATATAAATAAATAGGTGGAAAGAAAAATAAATGGGGAACAAGGGACAGCTCTTCCTTATAAAATAACTGTAAAATCACCATTACAGTTATATAATATTAATTGTTGCAAGTCAAATTTCACCAAGGGATACTAAGATTAGTGAGTGAAAGCTTGAGAGGAAACAGGATATTTGCATAGCCTTAAAGAATATCCCCCAAGATATGTATTAATTATGTCAGGAAAATAGCAACTTTATAGTGGAATAAAGTCACGGCATAAAAACTATAACATCACGTCTCTCCTGATAAGATACAATGAGAAGGGGTACATCATGTCTTCAGCATCCTTGCCAAAAATTCCTAACCCTAATATAATTATGACAAAACATCAACCACAAATTGAGGGGTACTTTATAAAATAACTGATCAGTACTCTTCAAAAATGCCAAGATCACAAAGACAAGGAGCTCAGGAATGGTCACGTATTAGAGGAGACTAAGACATTATAAGGATATCTGAGCAGTGGGATCCTGAATTGGATCATGGAACAAACAAAAGAAAAACATTATAATAAAACATTAATGAAACATGAATAGTTTGTGGTTTAGCCAATAGTTTACACCAATGTTAGTTTATTAGTCTTGATCATTGTACGTTTATGTAGCACATCAACATTAAGGAAAGTTGAGACAATGGTATACTAGGATTCTGCAGTATTTTTGCAACTTTTCCTTAACTCTAAAATAATTTCAAAATAAAAATTTTAAATGTTATTTTGAGTAATCAGGAAGTGAATTAACTCTTTCTGCACCATCCCATCAATCGAGAGTGGCTGAACATTATTTTCATCTACTGAAGAATTATTTTGGTATATAACATACACTAGGTACAAATAAATTTTAAAGGATAATGTTATTTTGTTCTTGTCCTACCTCACACTAAAGGTCTTTGGCAAACTTATTTGGGTATCTCTTGCAAATGCTAAACCCTCACTGTGACATTTACAACTCAATGCCCTAATATTGTCTGGGCATGGAGATGGTGTTAATTTATTGTAGTTGCTCTTTTGCACAGGAAGGACAGGAATGAATTATAGATCTGAATCAAACCCAATAAGTATGGTGATTTACCTGGATTTCAAATAAAGAAATGATCAACTATTCAAGAATTTTTAAAAAATCGTTTATCTAAAAAGTATGGATATTCTTAGCAATGAGTGCTTAAAAATAAAAGTTAATGTTAACAACATTCCTAAATATGATAAGACTATCTGTATTTTTTCCCATTAATACATTCTTACACACAGACATTTCAGAGCTTATTTCATTGCCAAGATATGGGGAACTATACACTTGCTATATTTTGTCGACTCAGTTCTTTCCCACACTTGATCTTTTAAGTATGATTTTCTGAAGTTCAGTAAAGATAATAGTTGTGGGCTCAGTAAAACAGAACACTGGAGGAGACATACAAAAGACAAGTGACCTCAAGAGCTCCATCTATTATTTGAAAGTGTGCATTTTTCACAAAAGTTTTAAAGGCAAGACTTTTTTCCTTATTTTTTAACCAAGTTTCACTCTTGCATCATAAGTGCATTTCCCCTGCTTGACTCATACTCTACATGAAATTTAAGTTGATGATCCTTGTAATACCTATAGCTTTATGAAGATCTTACCAATTTTTCCACTGAATAGAAAACAAGGAATAAAATCTCTACCATGATCAATGAGAGGGATTTTGGGATGGACATAATTAAAAGTTATAAGATCTCTATCATCTATTCAGAAATAGGTTTTTGAAGAAAAATATATGATTTGTTTAGTTTAAAGGGGTATTCAAAACAAGCTATAACTTCTGAATTTTACAAGTTTTTTCCATTTTGAATCTATGGCGCATAGACACTTGCAAATAGATAACCTCACCTGCCTCTTTTCATTATGGAAACAAACAGAGGCATCATTCTTTTGCTGGTGTGGTCTGAGTTCAACATAAATCAGAATTCATTAGTAGCAGTGAATCTGTAATATTCTGGGAACTGTTACTGCAGAATAGGTCAAGTTACATTCAGATGCCTTATATGAAGAAGTTCATATTAAACAGAAAAAGTTCAAAGTGCAGGAATTACAAGAAATACCTAAAATTTCTCAGCAAGATATGTTTTACAGTCAGCACACCAGGTAAAACACCCTTTATCAAAAATTTACTATGCCATATGAAGCTAAAAGTGTCACATGTAAAGCACAAAGGTATTAAAATGTTGGTAATGAGCTATATACTATCAACAAGAAATAACTTACTTAAAACCACGTTTAAAGATATAAAATTTTTGTATCTTAAATCTATATTATAAAATGCTAGAGGCCCAGTGCACAAAAATTTGTGCACTCGGGGGGGGGGGGGGGGTCCTTCAGCCCGGCCTTTGTCCTTTCGTAGTCTGGGACTCCTTGGGGGATGTCCACCTGCTGGTTTAGGCCGGATCCAGTCAGACATCCCTCT